>NC_045440.1:120911449-121045779 GCF_002776525.5 Piliocolobus tephrosceles
CTTCCTTCCTTCCTTCCTTCCTTCCTTCCTTCCTTCCTTCCTTCCTTTCTTCCTTCCTTCCTTTCTTCCTTCCTTCTTTTTTTGAAATCACAATAAAAATATTTTCCATTATTTTATCTCTTACATACATATAGTTGTTTTTAGTGCCAGAAAAAAAGGTGTTAATGTTCTTGAAAAAATTTTAAGATGCTTACTGTTGTTGTTGTTGCTCTTGTTGTTTTAATTTGACAATACTAGATGACCTTCCACTTTGCCATTTATAACACGGAGTCCAAAGCTAAATACATAGTTCATAATAGGAAGCTCACCCAAATGCCTCCTCTCACATCCCTTTATTTTTTTAACATCTTATTTTTATTCACTCTATTTTTTGGTGTAGTTTAACATCATAAGTCATTTCTGGTTCTGTTTTTAATTATCTACTTACACCTCATCTAATTCTAGAAAGGATTAAAACATTCATATTTAGAGTAGATTAAAAATAATATGCCACAAATAAGGATAATGTATTCAGCCTCTAGTGTAATAAACACTCCTAGTTGATTCCCTGTCCAGAAATCTTCCATGGTCTCAACCTCTCACCCTCTCTTAGCTGCCTTAAGAAGCATCCCTTTAGTATGTTTCCTCTTGTTCTCTCTCTCCCTCTCTCTCTCATTATTTCTCATTTTTTTGGACTTTCTCTTGCTGTTCTGCCTTCAACCAATCTTCTTTTCTCTATTCTGCCTTTCTTCATTCTGTCTCTATTACCAGGTCATTGGATGCCTTAGTGGAGGAGATACAACTTTTCAAAATTTCTCCACCCAGGTCAGTTCATTATTTGTTGCTTAGTGAACATTTCAGTTTTAGAAGAATGATGCTAGGAATGCACACTTGTGTGCAGTATAGAAATGTCTTAGCCCTGCCTTGGTAAATTCTGTGTGTGTGTGTGTGTGTGTGTGTGTGTGTTTAAATCATGAGATGATCTGTGATTGCACTTCAGATTCAAAGTGATTGGGCCCTAGATACATTTCCATGATGCCCATTTATCATCTGGGAGTTTTGAAGATTTGATTACGACAAAGACTAGGGAGAATTCTGGCTTCACACTTTTTTGTGATAATGAAATTCTTCCCCACCAGCTACTTCACCTCGGGACCCTACAAATACAGCCCATTCGACAAGTGAAAAATTTATAGCTGATGCCCTCTTCTTCAATTTCTTGCTTCTGGTGCAGGCCCCACCTCTCATCACTTCACCTCAAGCGTGTTGCTGGCAGCCAGAACTTACAAAGTGGCCTGTTATCATTAGATGTACAGAAACCATTGGTTGTTAAGATTATGCCATCAAAGCAACTCTACTTTCTAAAAGGAAAGAATGTATTGTTAAAGGAGGTACAGAGCAAAGGCTTAGGTGGCAAACTGGACATAAAATTTACTGAGAAGCATCCAGTGTTTCCTTTAAATTCCGCACAAAACCTAACAAATTTCTGGAGCTCTTAATCTCACAGTGTAATAGTTTGAGGGAAGGAGGAGGAGCCACAGGGAGTGTGGCTTCCTTAACTAAATACCCCTAAATACTGTGCCATTGCCTCCCTAAGTGGGATTATAGAGTGCAAATGGAAGACTTGAATTATTTATGAAAACTGTTAATTACAGGCATGGTTGCCAGGGGAATGAGGCAATGTGTCCTCAGGTAGATAGTCTCCTGCCAAAAATCTGACTTCTTTTTCTTTTCTTCTTTTGCTAATTCCAGTGATCTTTTCAAACTTTTCAATGGTAGATCCTGGAGATGTACATGTTTAATGTGGCAGAAAAACCTAGAAACACCTCCAACAAAACTGAGACAGAAGTAGCTTACAAATGAGAATTCAGGTGGGAATAGAAGCTGTTTTCAAGATAGAGACTACAAAAAAAAATTAGGGACTGAGGCCCCTCTATTCAAAGAAATGTGGTTATTTTACCTGTATTTTTTGTTTCACAGCTATGATGTCATCTCGTGTGATATTGATATCTCTCAGAGGAAGGATGAGGAACAAAATAGACTTGATCAAGCAGAGGATAATTTTCATTCTCATAAGCCTCATTCTATTTACAAAATGGAAAAAGAAATACAAATATCAGTGTTGCTCTTTCCTTGCAGGGATACCTTAAAGATGTAAAATTGCAATAAGCACAAAATTATGTATCGATCTTGTTATACTGTGGACAGAGACACATTTGCAAAATGCAAATCTGATCATATCACAGATCTCCTGGTTTAAAACATTTCAATGATTTCTGTCTCTCTAGAGTTAAAGATCAGAATCTTTATCCCATCCCAGGCAAGCTATGCCCTGCATGATCTGGCTCTATGCCAAAACCCTTCCTAGCTCCGTCATCCAACCACAGTGGTCTTCCTTCAGTCTTTTGTTTTGTGGTCACTTGAGCTGCAGGGTTTTTGCAGAAGCAATTCTCCCTGTCAGGAATGATCTTCCCTCCTATCTTCACCTAGTTAACCCACTCATTCTTCTGAGTTTATTTCCTGAGTAAAGCCTGAGCAACATATCTGACTAAGATATATTCCCCTCTTAGGTGCTTGTACAGCTCCTCTCCTTGGTAATACTGGACTTATGTCCTGTTTACTAACATGTGTTTGTGGGATTGTATGTTTAATGCCTATCTCTCAACAATACTCCAAACTCTGCTTTTGTTCACCATTTTATCTCTAGAATCTAACAGTTAGATAGTAGATAACTAACATATAGTGAACAAAGAAGAAAACAGATAAAATATGAGTGAAAAAATTTAAAATCGAAGAAGACAAACCAAGGAAAAAGAGAAGGAAAGAGGAAAAGAAGAAGAAGGAAGACCATCTCATTGAAACAGAAACATTGAAGTCAATGATAATTTGATGTAAAATAAATCTAACAGCACAGTTAAAACTATTTATTAGACTAAAAAAGTTATTTTTTGTTTCTTTTTACTTTCTCAAGGTACCATTTCATCTTTTCTTAAAATCCACCCCCACCACACATGGCTACTCTATACTGCTAGTCTATAAGCAAAATCTTGTTTACTGTGTTATTATCGTAGAACACTGGCATGGATTAAGATGAAGCAGGCTCTGAAAATAGTCAATGAGTCAGAGTTTTATATAGACGAATCTAGCATTCATTACACGATGTTGGAACCTTACATATCACATGAATTAGGAAAATTTTTTTCTTATAAAAAGGCCAATTTTTATGTAAATTTCTCCATATATGACTGGTAAATAGGGAAAGATGTTCTTATAACACAGAAGTATTGTTGGTTCTTGTATATTGTTTTCCAGTAGCTTAATGTTTTAAAGTCATTCAGGGCAAACTTTGTCACAAATAAAGAAAAAGCATAGCAACCCATGGCGATCTTAAAAAAATGCTAAGAAATCTACAAAAGCACTTTTCTTTAGTGCTTCAAGCACATGTCTACATATTCAATTATGTTAAACTTGCCGGTGAAAGTGCCAACACAGATTCAGAAGCTGCAAAGACATGAATCCCCATATTAAAATAATGGATTAACAAAATAGGTTATACATTGGATCTGATTTTTAGTTTTAATAAAAATGGTCCATATTGGAAGGACGATTTTTACATTTCAAAGGACAAGTAAAAGTCACAGGTTTTAAAATTGCTAATGACCAATCATCTCTGAAGCCACGTGCCAATGCTATTAGAGGGTTATCTATGCCAGCTTTTCTTTAACAGTAATTGTCTTAGTGTTTGTAGTGATCTACTTTCCGAATTTCACAGTCTTGAGTCTTCTCCCCACACCTTATTTTTCCCATAGGCCTTATTATTTTCAGTGTCCAATTTTGCAGAATGTAAGGTTATTCAATAGTGCAAACATTGTCATTAGAGTAGAAATGCCCGTATCTCTGTTTTACACCATTGTGTCTGGCTAAAAAGAGTTAAGATTTTTGTCTAGCTACCTGATTATGTTCAAGAACTTTTGAAATTAAGAAAAATATGTATTGTTTCAATATTTGAGCTGACTTCTATAGAATCTAGTCAAGTGAGAATTTAGGACTTTCGATTTTAAGTGAAGGTATGATTTTACTCTGGTCGGCAGAAAACATTCCCCAACTACCTCCATACATTTTGTAGGGGTATTACTCATCTCCCAAATTCTGTATTTGGGTCTTTACAACTACAGTTCTTTTCTTTAAAATGATATAACTCTATATTTCTTTGTAATCCTAATACCCCCAAGGCCCTGGATAGTTAGATGCCTTCTCTGTTTCTCCATAATATCCTAGGAGATTTTACATACAAACTTTTCCTGATAAGCTATATACATATATCTCTATCATTCATATATATATATAAAACAGAGGTATGCAGATTAGGCCCTACCATAACCTTGCTTCAGAGAGATAACTATGCATAGACATCTGTTCACTTGAAGAAGCTCAATGTTTCTCCTACTATTGAGCCAAAATACCCAAGGATAGATTTACACCAGTTTATACAAATATGGCACAAAAATCATTAGCCTTGAGTTTCCTCTTAGAGAAGGTGATCTTCTTTACAACCACTTCCCCTTGAACATGCACGTAAACACGCACGTTACCTTGAGAAAATTACCAAGCTTCTGTGAATCTTCATTTCTCCATCTCTAAAGGGGATAGGAAAACTACACACACCGTAACAAAGAGTGTTGTAAAAGTTAAAGCAAATAAGGTGATAGAAGTGAATCCCTTCTTAGTGCCTGGCACATAGTAGGTGTTCAATAAATGTTTGATATTCATATAATCCACAAATATTTATAGAACATTTGCTGTATACCAAACATTAGGCCGTGTTCTGGGAATAAAGAAATAAAAGATCGGATTCCTGCACTGTATGAGTTTACATCCTAACAATAGTACTGGTAAGCAAATAAAGTCAAGCTACTATTGTTGAAGAATGCATATAAGGGCCAGAGGTACTCAAGGAGGGCCACACAAACCAGACTCAAAGAGTTAACGAAGGTTTTCCTGAGAAGTAATACTTGATGTGAACCTTGAGGACTAAGTAGACATTAGGTAGGTAAAGAATATGGTAAGTACTATTCTAGGCAGAGGGAACATGTTTAAAGACATGGAGGCAATGAAGACCGCATGACAAATTCAAAGAAATGCAAATAATTGGCAATCTATCTAAAGGATGGATAAAGTTGACAGTGCATTATCTTGGAACTTATGCTTTCACTGGTATTGTTTATTTCACTGTTTTATAATTGTCTGGTTATTTATCTTTGTCATCTACACTATGGTCCATGAAGACAGGAACACAATCTTGTGCAATGTTGTAGCTCAAGCAAAAAGTGCAGTAGCTAGAAGACAGAAGGAATGCAATAAATATTTGAAGAAGTAAATGAATGCTACCTGTCTCAAAGTGTTCATTTTTTAATACGGAAGCATAGACTCAGAGAGGTTAATTCACTTATCTAAAGACACATGGTAAACCTGATATCAAACTCTGAACTACCACTCTTCTGCCAAGTCTGCATGATACCACTTCCATTGTAAGTGGGCAAAAATTGCCATTGAATTGTATCAGAGAAGCATGAGAAGAAGTCATATGATAGCATTCAATACAGCTCTAGGCATTTAACCAACCTGAAATTTCTGCATTAGAAATGCGATTTACTCTTTTCTGAGATCATTTGGTAACTGAGGATTGAAGCACAGAGACACAAAAATTATAAACTTTATAAATTCTACTCAGGTAATTGGGAAGAAACAATATACTTTTGAGACTTAAACAGATTTTTTTTTTTTTTCTCTTCTAGGAAGATCCAAGACTTGTCATTGTAAAACTTCATTAGATGAGAGTCACAATAATAATATTTAGGAATGAGAGGCATTTCCATAATAAAAGTTTACAGGAAAGCAGTGTTAAGCCAATAAGCCTGAGACTGTTTTCAGAGACTCGGAGGCAGAGGATTAAGAAAGTCTTAAGCAGCCCATAGAACTTCCAAATACATCCAGAAAGAAATAAGATTTTCTTACACAGAAATCTGTAAGAATACTATTTATATGGCCCACTGGTCTAAGTGTCTTCACTTCAGCAGCCTGTTGGAGGCAAGCTTCTTAAAGATCTTTGTGTACAACAATTCCTGAAGAGGTTCTCTAACGCACCTTTATTAAGATTAACAAGGATTGTTTGAGAATTGAACTCATATGCAAGAATGAGAACTAATATGGTTTACTATAGAATTAACCTAAACATAACTATGCAATAATTGATACATAATATTCAGAATCCCAAGTCTTCCTCATTAGAAACAAGCCCACCATGACCAAAGGAAATACTTTTCTTCTTGTTTTGTCAGGATTTCTTACCTTTCATTGACCCTCTTCCCTGTCTTTAGAACTGCTTTACTTTCATTTCTTCGTATGCCTAAATGGCTGTTTGGAATTACAAAAGGACTGCTTTGATTCCACTTCTCATAGTTCAGATCTTAAGTGGAGAATGCTCATCAAGTCTATTCTCAGTCTGGCAGAATCCTTGGCTCTTTGAAGATCCCAGGCCCTCACTATTTCATGAGATATTAGCTTCCCTTAAAAGCTGGATGAAAGCTTGGATTCAGTAGTTGAGACAGAGGCAGAAGTAAGATAAAAGAAGGAGAAAAGATCATAATTAATACTGGCACAAGTTAAGAGGGGAAGGCAAAGATGTCTTGAGGGACTGAAATAGGAAAACAAAAAAAGTACATGCACAGTGAGCACAACACAGCGCGTGGCAATCAAAGGGATGCCTGCACATGGTACATGGTTTAAAGAGAAAAAACATAGGGCTTATATTTGCTGGTTGTTTCTAAAAGAAGGGCCTGGATAGTTTGGTAATTGCTTCCCATTTTGCATAATCAAACTCATGTTAGACACACATCAATACTCTTTAAGCACATTAATAAACTTGATTCTAATACTTCAGAATCTCGTCACATAATGAGGATAGTATGTGGGAATATTAAAATTATGAAAAAAATGTTTGCTTCATCCAATATGATTCAAAATGGAAGTCAACTTAGCGTGTTGATCAAGATCCTTGATTGTGTACAAATCCAGATATCTTTTGTTATTGCCTTTGTGAATGGGTGAAGTAATTAACCTTTCTAATTCTTAGTTCCCTCAACTACAAAAATGAAACAATCAGACCTACCTACTTTATTTACTTACTTAGCAAATATTTATTAAGGGTCTATAACCTGCCAATCACCGTCATAGGCACTGGGAAATGCTGCAAAGAGCAATATGTAGAAAAATCCTAGTTTTCATGGGGCTTCTATTCTAGTGTGCTATGGGGATTGGGCTATTGTAGATAAAGAAATTGGCACCTCCCTGGCACATTTGGTATCCAGCATGACTAATGAGTCCTTCAGAATGCCTTTCACCAGCTACTTTCTCATGGATGGTGTGTGTGTGTGTGTGTGTGTGTGTGTATGCGCGCGCGCACACGTGTGCCTTTGGGCCTTTGAGATTTTTTGTGCCTCTGGCATCTGTGTCCCTGCCCAGCTGCCTCTGTGCTTTCTCTACACTGTGGTAATATCCTTAAATTCTTGCTACTTTCTGGATGCTTACCATAAGCATTCAGTAATGCTACAGTCTCTCCATTTTAGAAAAATCAACATAACAACAATTATATTCTCCCTGAATCATGTATGCCTTTCAAGCTACTGACCCTTCCCTCTATCCCTCTAATAGCAACTTTTATCCAAAGAGTATCTGAGCAAGCAGTCTTTATTTCCACACTGTATTCACTCTCATGTGATTCCACTCTGGCTTCTGTTGCTACTACTTAACTAAGTGTGCCCTTCCTCAGGTCACAAATGATCTCCCCCCATGTTGTTAAGCCCAATGCACATTTTCCAATTCTCATGATAAATGATGCCTCAACTTCTGCCTGTTAGAAATATTCTCTTTCCTGAAATTCCACAATGATATGCTCTCCAGAGTTTTCTCCTACCTTCCCAACTCCTCCATATTAGTCTGCTGTGGAAATTTCTCACACTCAGTCTGTCTTCTAAACATTGAAATTGTTTGAGGTTAGATCTTAGGCCTCTTGTGTCTTCACTTTTGCTCATGATCACTTACTTTTGTCTCACTTCACTCTCATTCATCATCTCCATCACTCTCATGGCTTCAAAGACCATTTAATTTACTTTGTGTTTCCTTCCAAGATCTTCTTCTGAGCACTAGATATATACAACCAACTTCTCATTCTAGATGTTCACTGATCTTATAAATATCTCAAATTGAACGTGCTGCAGCCTGAACTCATTTTCTTTCTAAACAACCTCCTCCGTTAGAATGGAGGATGTTGCTCCTTCTTCATTGCAAAACACAATTCACCCACTTGCTCATCCCAGAAACCTAGGAGCCTTGCTTGACACCTTTCTGTTCCTTAGCCCCACATCCAATCCAGCACGGAGTCCTACCAATTCTACCTCTTAACTGCCTCCCATCTCTGTCCATTTCTCAGATCTCTGCTCCCATCACTCAAGATCAAGCCACTTTCATCTCCAAAAGACCTCCTAATAGTTCCATCTCATTTATCATTTTCCTCTTCTAATCTATTTTCTGCTTAGAAGTCAGCATGTGAAATTAAAATAAATATCTCATTATTTCACTCCCCTACTTAAATCTTCAAAGACACTGTATGTCCTTTATGAAGACCAAACTTTTTGATATGATTCTTGAAGCCCTAAACAGTTCAACTTACTAAATTTACTAAACTGACAAAGGGCATTTTTTTTGTATATGAAACAGATAAAAATTATTTTCCTTCCATGTTAAGAATTTTTAAATCCATAGGGAAGTAACCAAATGCACACACATTGTCATTCATATGCACGCATGTGAGCACACACATACATACACACTACAACTTGAATCCTAACCCCTGTACAATTCATAGTTTTTATTTATTGAGTATTCATCTTTATTTTAGGTTTTAACATGCATTTGAGTAAAGTCTCAAAAACTCTCACCCAAAAAAGTCCAAAGTACTTTCTCCAGATAGGACTATCCAGATACACCATGATGGCAGAGAACATTAAGGGATTCCTTCTTCTTCCCTCTCCTCTTCCCTCCTCACTTCTGTTTCTCTCACAAAAACCATGCTGTACGACATGAGACAAATGAGCCCCTCTAGAAGTTATTACAGAAATTGTCTGGGCTCCACTTTTCCTGGATATACAGATCAATCTAGGGGGAAAAATGTCTTTGGCATCTTCACCAATAGAATCTTGATCAAAGGAGCCACATCTACTAAAACAAGCATATGTAAAAGGTTGCCCTGTATTTGTGTTGTTTTTCTTGTTGTTTGTCTACGTGTCCGATGAGACACACATAAATTCTCCTTTTTCCCCCTTCCACACCATTATCCTGTCTATCTAAAATAAATATTGTGATAGTTGGATCATCCATTGAATGCCAGTCTCCGTCTTTTGTAGCTGACTGTTGGACAGAACAACCACTCTCTGGCTCACCAGGAAACAGGGGACAGGAAAGAGTCCACTTTATAAACAAGTCTTTGCATTGCCTTGCCTGAGGATATGTTTCAGCTGTATAAAATTTAAATAAATCACTTTCTGAAGAGTGGTAAGCCACTGACACAATTTATCCCGCATGATGTTTCTTCCCAATGGGCCAGAAAGGTTTCAATTATCTTGGAGAGGAACCACTTCAGAAGTGACATGATCTATATTAAGTTAGCCTTCATTGTCTTTATAGCCATCTTAATGGGGCCATGTCTCAGTGTAATAGAAAGGGAAAGTGGCTAGCATTAAAATGACTTGTTTGTGCAAACACCATTCCTAACAACTCCTGAGATCAACAGGCACAGAATTTGTCCTAGAACATCACCAATTAGACCAAGAGATACACACTACAATGCACTGTGCATGC
This sequence comes from Piliocolobus tephrosceles, assembly GCF_002776525.5. Lineage (NCBI taxonomy): Eukaryota > Metazoa > Chordata > Mammalia > Primates > Cercopithecidae > Piliocolobus > Piliocolobus tephrosceles. The sequence goes on from NC_045440.1 coordinate 120,921,344, forward strand.
AAGCACACATAAACACATGCACAAACATGCAAACATTTTCCCATTATGGCAAAAATTCATGAGCACTGTCACTATATCAGACAATAGTGATATGACTAACAACAAGAAACTATTGGCTGGGCATGGTGGTTCATACATGTAATCCCAACACTTTAGGAGGCTGAGGCAGGAGGATCACTTGAAACCAGGAATTTGAGAACAGCTTGGATAATAAAACAAGACCTCCATTTCTACAAAAAAACAAAAATCAGCTGGGCGCAGTGGCATGCACTTGTAGTCCCAGCTACTTGGGAGTCTGAGGTAGGAATACTGCTTGAGCCCAGAAGTTTGAGGCTACAGTGAGCTATGATGATTCTGCTGAACCACAGCCTGGGCAACAGAGTAAGATCCTATCTCAAAAGAAAAAAAAAAGCAGAAAAGAAACTATTTCATTTTATAGTAAGTGTCACCACATTTAGTTACAGATTGTTGGGCAGTGAGCAGATTACTTTCTACTGATGGTCAAGAGAAAGTTAAAGAAAGCTCCAAGTGAAGTGGAGGATGGGAGCACTAAAGAAGAGCCAGATAGAATAATATTCAGAGTTAAAAATAGACTAACAAATTAATAAGGGGGATTTAGAATGCAGTGGTAACCACAAGAGAACATATTTACTTAACAAGATGTCTAGATATGGATGAAGTTTAAAAATAGGAAGGAAGGACTCACATTGCCTATTAATTTGAAATTATGTAATATTGGGGAATCCCAATTGTAAGCATATGTAATCGAATTGATGTGCCTTATAGAGTCTAGGTGCAATTGACATTTTAATAACCTGATTGTAAGAAATGTGATGGGTATGATAATATTGTTGTCTTGATCTTATGAATGGTGCACCCACTGAACTCTGGGCTTACTCTTGAGCTACTAATACTAGTCATGCACATGTAATAAACAAAAGGAGAGAGACTTGGAGGATATACAGGAGCATGGCCTCACATGGGTTGTCAGCCAGAAAACCCCTCCTGAAGACCAACATGGACAATGTATCCTGCTGAACTGCCTCTGGAATAGAGAGGTCTGGAAAAACTCAATCAGGGGAATTACAGTTTAAGCAAAGGTGAGAGTTTTAAGTCAGCAGATAAAGTAAAAAGCATATGTAGACAAAATTACTCTTGAGAAAATCTCTTTCTTATGAATATCAAAATTAGAAAATGACTGATCTACAGTAAAGAAAGAAAGAACTCTCAATCCGGACGTCAAGGATGAAAGTCATCTTGTTTTTAAGATAATTATGAAATCTCTCGTGGTAAATGAGAGATCAGGGGAAACTTTAAAAGCATTTCACTTTCCTAAATGATTTGCCTCTTCTGTTTTAAAAATAAGTCTCTACAACTTTAATATATGAGAATAGATCTGTGGCTCCAGTGGCGCAATCGGTTAGCACGCGGTACTTATAAGAGAATAGATCTGTGAATTTGTTTGTTGCTATGAAGACTTGGGTCGGGGGGTTGCATGTTAAATGCAAGTAAGTGGGGACTCCACTGGAAGGAGGAAGATGGCAAGATTGACTTAATATCCCCTATTTCTCCAATGGATACAACCATGGTCCCCAAAGGACCATGAGGAAACCATTTTTGATTCCCTTTATTCCTTCCATGATTTTTTTGTTCTGTTTTGCTTGAGTCAAAAAGAACAAACAAATTACAAAAGTAAAGTCAGTAGACTTATGTCCACTACTGGAGAGAAAGCTTCTGGTTCCAGAAGACTTGTTTAGCTATTTCCTCAGTGAAGAGGACATTCAGAGTCACACAGGGCTTCTTAAGTGCTTTATCTTCTTCCCATCTGTTTCTGCAATCCCCTCTCCCCTACCCCACTCCACACACACACACTTTAGATGATGGGAGCAAGGACCAATTTCAAGGTTCTAAGGAGTCAAATGATGTCCTTTTTGTCCTTAAATGAATCCACATTGGTTACTGTGTAGAGATTAACCACTGACCTGTAATTGGAAACTAGAATTGAGTAAATGCTATGTGATGATGATGGTGATCATGTTCTCACTTGCAAGAGTTCATTCAGAACACTATTCCCTCATAAAACTCGAGGAGGGATATCAGTTCCAGATGTCAAGTTATAATCATGGGCTTATTTATCATGACTTCTCAGACTGAATTTTTTTCTTTGTCATCATTAAATTTGCCATTTAAGAAGAGATCAATATTCCCCAATTAACTTTCAATAAGGAAAAGAACCTTTATATAAACAATTGTTTCTCTCCATCATTAATTTAATGGAAATAGTGCAATTATGGTAAGAGAGGAAATTGCAATCACAAACTCTTCTCTGCTACTCACTCTTCCTGTGTTTAAAAATAAAATTTATCCTTCCAGCAAATGTTCTCTACAAAAATACAAGTTGCAGGATAGGATTATTTCATGACTTCAAATAAGTTTTCTTATTCCAAGAAAACACTTCCCAAAGTTTCCAAAACTTTAACTTTAACAAGATATATAGCCGTTTAGATATGACCAAGACAGTGTCTTCCCCTCCCAGCTAACCTTTCATTAAAAGCCACACACTTTATTTCAACATTCTGAGCAGATCCTAGACAACTCTGTGCATACAAGTCCCAGAGCAGACATAAAAACCAGATGGGAAAGAGATTTACAAGAACCAATCTCAAAAGAATATTTGCAAGCAGAATGTCAACTCAACATTGATTTCAGCAATGTATTTTGATTTACAATACAGATGTCTTTTCAGAATTTTCATTTCTCCTTATGTATGAACAAAGTGCAAGGAGGATATAGTCCCAGCTGCTCACTTCGAATGTTCCAGCCCTAAACAAATAGAAAAAATTTTATCATTTACTTTTATCCTCTGTGAAGTTCAGACATTTTAGTAGACTTTGTAGGCAAATTGTTAAATCAAGCAGTTGCCCTTATGCTTAAGAATATTTTCCTGAGGATACAACTTTGTCACATCTCAAGGACCTCAACAAGGCAGAGAGAGAATGAAAGTATTTTTTGTCAATCTCTCATTATACAACACCAATATATTGAGATTCTTTATGATGGTGACAAAGGGCACTGTGCTGGATACTGAAGATATATATATATATATAAAAAAACTTCAAGTAGTTCATAGTCTCCTTGAAAAAGAGGTTAATAAATGCAATGTGTTGTAGAATATACAAAGAATTAATTGAACATTGGGAAGGAACTACATCACTCTACTGGGAAAAACAAGGTAAGGAAAAAATGGAGGCTACAAGATCAAGCTGTCATAAACATGTAAATAAAATGACGATTGAACCTCTAAGGATAGATAATTTGCTTCTCATCTTCTTTGGTCATAGGAAACAAAATAAATTCTGAAAGAATTAAATATCAGAATCATCAGCAAATATTTACTAGACCAATTATATAATGATTTCCAGTTGATAAAGAGTACCCACTCCATGGAAGATCTGAACTATACTTTGATAATCCATGTGCAAAATGCCTCTGAATTTTTTAGTGTTTGAAAAATTGCAATATTTAAGGTGAACATTCTTCCAGGAAGCTTGATGTTTCTACCATACGTAAGTATAATGAGTACTTTCATCCAAGATTTATTGAGCTCCTACTGATGTGATTGGAATTGTGACACTGGGGAAAAGAGAAACGTGGTAGAAAGTCAATAATAGGGAAACTGAACATAGAGAATAGGTATATATTCACACAGTGCTATGATCACACAACCTAAGTTACTTTTGGAGGACTGTATGTATCAGTTGGTTTATGTTGATTTTGATAACACAACTTACGCAAAAATACTCAAATTTTACTGATCCTATCAATCTATGTTAAGTTAGAAAGATTTGCCCACTCAAAAAATAAATCCACAATAAACCTTCCAAGATAAAATTTCGGGTTTTTTTTCTTTCTTTTCAAATGGAAAAGAACAGGATTTAGAGAATAACATCAACTTTTAAAAATCCTTAGTATGCTATCTACTATATGAAGAGATAATGCTCTCTGTTGGGCCAAATGTTATTCAGTTAGCCATCTCTCTCTATTAACCAATACTTGTACATCTTTTGGTATGCAATGTATCTCTGAAGTAATGGTATTAATTCCACACACCATGCTCACTGACAAATTTTACCAGAAAGCTCAGCTGGTCACTCTGAAAGCACCTATCTCACCGTTTCATGGCCATTGTTTTCATCACCAATAAGTTTTTATGGTTTACAAGGTACTTTCACATTCATTATTTTATTTAATCTTTGAAGAAACACTTTGAGGTAAGCAAAGTGTTAATAGGCCCATTTTTAGATAAGAAAACATTTCCAAAGTGCTTATGCAACTTAGTAAAGGTTACACAGCTAGTAATGAATATTCATAGTGGTGAACTATAGACCTCACAAGAATGGTTGAACATGACCTGTATCACTTGTGTTAATTATCTGGTCTTCTTTTATTCCAATTCGCTGAAAATATGCAATTCAAGTATGATAAAAGGGGTCACCCGGGATTAGCCAGAATATTTTATTAACTTAAATGCCCTAAAAATATATTCAATCTGATATTTCCATTTTTTAGAAATGCAGCTCAAACTGGTAAACTTCTTAAAGAAAGCAGAATAACCCTGGGGTAGAGTTTTTGGGTGTAAATTTCCAACTTTTCCTTGAAAGTAATAATTCATCAAAATGTGCATTTGATGAAAAACTGGGCTGAGACCTTGAAGGCATATGATTACAGTCAGTTTATCTTCTAAGCTTCCAAGAACATATTCTGTGCAGCTGATGTGATTCAAGAATGACAGGAAGAACTGTTTACGTTTTTTTGTTTGTTTGTTTCTCTTCAGTTCAGACTCCGTGGATTGATAAATGGGCTTTGTTGCATCTTTCCTGAAGGACATTATTTAACGTTTTGTTAGTTTAATCTCCCAGTAGTGGTGGGGTCCAGGAAGGGGAGCTTTTTGAAGGAAGGTAAATAGTAGGCAAAAGGAGTTTTAAGGCTCAGACTCCAGTGGAGGGAGCTCTTACTCAAGTGCTAACTTGCCTTAAAAGAAATACACTGAAACCTACGAGGAAATTCCTGACTTTAACTACCTGCACTTAAGAAAAATACAAAGCACCAACCTATAAGAGCACCTCTAGGACTATGTTTATACATTGTTCAATACAATACGAGTTTACTAAAATGAAAAGGAGAGTTTGAAGAGCGAAAAGTATTTTTCTCTCTTTTTTGCCTCAACTAAGTATTATTTGGCACACTGTGCTACTGTTTTCTAAACTGGATCATATGACAAATATATTAATTCCACAAATATTGTTTATTACAAGTGCACTAAAGAATTAACTCAATTATCATGATCATGAAAACAAAATTTTGTATTAAAAGGCCTCTTTTGCTTTGATTGTCTTGATAATTACAAGCAAAAATGTCTATCTGAATTTTTAAGGTTTGTCTAGAAACAGTTTCACTACTTTACTGCTAGAAAATGTTTTCAGTCTGTTGGAAGTCAAAAGACTTTCAAGATATTCTAAAACATCTGCAAAGAATAACATTATTCTCCAAGGAACTCAAAAGTCCTTTACAGGCAATGTAGTACTTATAATATACAGGTGAAAGCTCAGTGCAATGAATTCCGGAAGACATTAACTTGCTTGTAGTGGATCTGGGTAGTAATGAAGGCATTGACAGAAATGACTACACCAGTCTTCTGGAGGAGGGAATGAAACTGCCACTCTGTAGCAAACTACCAAGTTGGAGAAAAAAAAAATAGCTCTGAATCAAACAGGGACAAAATGAAATGCATTATGCACACAACCTCACTGTGAGTCCTCTCCTCCCAAGCCCTAGTTTAGTTCGGTAAATGTTTTGGATGAAGACAATTGAGGCAAGATGGGGAAGGAATGACAAAAGGAAAAAGGCTAAATTATTTTCTTGATAGTACCTAGCATCGTTTTTCTGTCCTGCACACAGGATCTTACCAATGTTTCTATAAAAATTTCTCTTGCTAAGTTATTCTTTAAAAATCAAACAAACAAAAATGGAAATTGATGGCTCTCTAGTGCCTTCAAGAGGATGAACATATTCTTGAGGGGTGCGCTGCAGGTTCTCAATTCTGACTTTGGCCCGTTCACCCGCCTCTTTCACGCTTTGTTTTCCTTCCTCACCCCATGCGCTCTCTGCCTGGACCAGATTGCTGCCTAAGTGGCTAAAACCAGGACCTGATACAGACCCCTTTCCTATTCTAGGTCTTGTTTGGAGTGGTAATTTTTTTTGTCACCTGATATAAGAACCAGGGGCATTGCCTCCAGACCTCAAAGTGGCTGACCAGGCATTGTGCTTCTTTCTTTATGGTAGAAGGTAGATGCAACAATTTACTTGAAAGAAGATGATGCGGCACATCCTTAGGCTCTGGACCTCTAAAATCTTCAGTGAATGGCAGTTCCCTGAGTCTTCAAAGGATTTTCTCCTATGCTCAGGAGGGCTAGTCCCCTTCCAAGGCCTCCAGTGTGCTGGGTTCCCTCTAGCTCATTCCTTCTGATCAAATGACATCATCAACATAAAAGATCAATGTGATGTTCTGTAGAATATCTGTACAATTCAGTTCTTCTGACAATAAGATAACAGGGGTGAGAAAGCTTTTTCTTGGGGGCAAAATGATAATACAGCTTTTGGTTTTTGCATGTGAAGAACTGTTTCTGATCTCCTTTTCTGATTGAAACAAAAAATAAAATATATTCACCAAATCAATGGTTCCATATCATGTACCTGAGTCCTTACTAATCTGCTGCAGCAATAAACAACATCATGCATAGCAGCTATGATCAATGCTACAACTTGGTTGATATTGTGGTTGTCTATAGTGATTTTCCAGGATCCGTCTGGTTCCTGCATGGCACAAATTGGATTAAATTGAGCTATATAGGGACCACTACCATTGAATCCTTTATTTTTAAGATTAATATTTCTAACATTTTCCCCCATACCCTGGATGTGATCCTGTTTTTGATTTATGATCCTGGTCAAGGCAATGGGCAGAGAGTTTCAGAAGTTTTCACTTGACCTTCTCAATAGGATAGCTGTTATCCCATAGGACCAGGATGCAATGTACGAGTTACTCCAAAATTCAAGTACATCAATCCCAGTTATACTTTTAGGAATTGAGGAAATGATTATTAGGTGTGTCTGCAGACCCACTGGACTCACCACAGTCAGAATTTGGCCAGGACCCTTTTTATCACCTGCTTCCCTTATACCCCATTCTAACAGAGGAGGCATAAAGATGTTTCAGATTACTAAGTAGAAGTGTCAATACAGACCCTATGGACATCTGTCTTCTGAATATTTGGGTATTACCTTTTTCTAGTACATAGTCACTCAAGCAGGCCATTGGCTCTTTTGGAGAAGGATTGAGAGGATCTTTACAGTGTGTAATAAGGTCCTTCCCCTGAGGTCCTCACTGTCTTGAGTCAGTGGATCCCAGTCTGAAAACTGGCTCAAGTCCAAAAACTGGGCAAGGGAATGTGACTTTATTTGAACAGGCCTCAGTGTTGTCAAATAGTATCAATTATCGTTTTCTATTAAGTTGGAAATCCATCTATTTTACCCAAAGGGATACACCATGTTACATTAAACCATCTCCATAGTTCTCTGCAGGTCAGGCTTCCTTGGCTGCTACTCTGATCTTGTCTGTTCTATGAAAATAATAATCTCCTAGCTTTTGGTGTTAAAATCTGTTTACTTGCCTCTATTGCTTTACGGTCCTAGTATCCCCATTGCTGTTAGTGAGCCAAGTTCTCTGGTGGTTCTTCTACCTCCAGCCTTGGTCTACAGAAGAGAGCAAGCAGTGAACTCCATAGTGAGGCTCATGTGCCTCTTAACACTGTTTTCTTGATGGTCTAGGTTGAAGTGTGATTTGGGGGACTTTCCTGTGGACCATAATCCTCTGGTAGTTCTAGTTTTACTTAATATACTCATTCCAGCATGTCTCCTTTGCACAAGCTTTTGATTCCACTTGTACATTCCACAAGGTAATGTAAGTATTTCAGCCTCACTCACTGTGGGCCACAGTTTTATCCAGGCCCCAGAAACCACCCTAGATGCAAGTTTGAAACATCCTCTGAACTCTGGTCCAGGATATTGAATCTTATACCCCAAAAGAGTACCCCCAAGCCAATAAATTCTTCAATAACCAGTCATAGGTCCAGGCCCCCTTGATTGTGTACCCTCAGCCTTCAGAATATGGGTCCTGCTGCTCCATATGGCTAGGTCTTGTAGCTCCTTTGGCCAGGTCCTTGTAGTCCAAGTCTTCCCTTATCAGGTGCTGCTCAACCCTGACTGGGTTATGCTTCCACTTAACTCTGGTTATAGGCCTGGAAGCAGGAAGGCAGTGGGGGCAGCTTCTGAGGTAAGATGCCTGTTGTCTTATATTTTGGCTTTGGGGAGTGGGATACTCTTAGGGGTGGAGTGAGCAACTTCTGCAGGCTCAGAAGATCAGATAAGTCTCGGAAATAAAATCTTTGGACCAAATGTCTCCATCCCATGTGTCAGGGTCCCTAAGTTTTTCCAGCTTGAGTCTTGACCTTGACAGATCTTCCTCATTTGGACATTCAACTATCTGTATTCAGCCACTCTGACTGTCAAATCCTGTGCTTAATCTTCAGCTTTTCCTGCTCCTTCACTGCATAAAATAAGGGCTTCTTTATAAGTTAGCATAGTAATTCAATGCAACTTAGTAGTAACCACCCAATTCTATTATTTTGATCTTTATTATTCCTCAGTACATTTCAAACCCTGGACCATTGCATCTACCAGTATACACTCCTTCTCTGGGACATCATACCAGCTCACCTTGGGAGAACATTTTAACAATTGAACAACCACTTTGTGCTAGGGGCTTTCTATGAGGGATGGAATCCTCATAATCAGACAGTAAGTGATTGGTGCAGTTCTAAAATATAAACTTATCATTCCTGGTACCAAGTAGGCTATTTTAGACTCTCTAGCAGGGCGGGCTGAGATGGAATTTGGAATACAAGTAGCTTCTTGGGGAGTAACTCCTGTAAAAGGAAAAGGAAAGGACAAGGATGGGGCAGGCGGTGCCATTAGACTGTGATGCAGATCTCACAAAATTCTACCCACCCAAAGGAAAACTCCAGAGCAAAGATTGCTCTTTAGAGGAGGCCTGCATTGGATGGAAATGGCCAGGCCCTTGTACCACCACCTAGTTTAGTTATTCATCAGAGACTGACCTAAGAATAGCAAGATCTTGATTCAAAAGGTTGGGTTGGATCACAATGAAGCAAACAGTTGGAGACTGTCATCTAAGTGTACCCTTTGTAGCTGGGTAGGGAATCCTTCTTGAAAGGGTATCTGACTAGTGGATCTCCATATCTGCTACACCGGGGTTCTCTCATACAAATGCCTTGGGAGGTGGGTGGACTAAGCTCTAAATCACAAGATAATTATCGAACTGCATTTTGAGTAGATTAACAAAAAACTTTGACATTTCGGTCAAAAGAATCTCACTCAGTAACTATTTCAAAATGGAGATGGAGGCCGGGTGTGGTGGCTCATGCCTGTAATCCCAGCACTTTGGGAAGCTGAGGCAGGCAGATCATTTGAGGCCAGGAGTTGGAGACCAGCCTGGCCAACATGGCGAAACCCCATCTCTACTAAAAATACAAAAATTAGCTGGGCATGGTGGCACGCACCTGTAATCCCAGCTACTCAGAAGGCTGAGGCAGAAGAATCACTTGAACCCGGGAGGTGGAGGTTGTAGTGAGCCAAGATCACGCCACTGCACTCCAGCCTGGGTGACAGAGTGAGACTCCATCTCAAAAACTAAAATAAATAAATAAATAAAATGGAGTGGGAGGAAAAGGTTGGATTACTTAATTATAAGGCAGCTTTTCTCAGCACGGCTTCTGTGGAATCCTAGGGCTCTCAAATTTGTGGCTAGGGGTTCCAAAACAGAGTATGACCAAAAAAGAAAAAAGAAAACAACTTAATGTGCCACACAATGCTAGTGCTTGCAGAGGTAAACAGTGACTGATCAGTCCATTTAGCTATTTTGAGAGAGGCTCTTCAGTTCTGTATACCAGTAGGACCATGTTCATCTGATTAAGTCAATTTTTGGGTTTTGATGTGGGAAGAAGGTCATTGATCATTTGTGAGTGCTTTATTACACAATAGAGAGGACAGGAGGCTGATGATATCAGCATAACTACTTCAACCTCCCATCATGCACCACCAACTGATTTATAAGAAATGTGTTTCAAAAAAAAATTATGTGCCGTAGTTGAGCTGCTTTTGCTACTTTGCTATTGTGAAAGTTGCAAAATGAGAGTTGTACAAATTCACACTATATTGTGCTTGAAGTTTTCATATTTGGGAGAGTTTTCTTGTTCAGTTATTTTTATGCCTTTATGATTTTTATGTTTTTGAACTTTTTGAGACTTGTTTTGTGAACTGACATATGGACTAGCCTTGAGAATGATCTACGTGCTGAGAAGAAGGAATGTGCAGTTTGCAGCTGTTGAATAAAATGTTCTGTAAATGTCTATTAGGTTCATTTTGTCTACAACATCTCTGTTTAACTCTAATATTATTTGCTTTATATATCTGGGTGCTCCAGTGTTGGGTGCATATATATTTACAATTGTTATACCCTCTTGCTGAACTGATCCCTTTTATCATGTTCTCTTATATTTTACACACAGTTAATGTTCATGTTTTTAAAACATATTTGCGATACAATGTTGGGAGTTTTTAAGGCAGGTATAAGATGGACAGAAAGATTCTAGGCCTACACCTAGAAACTCATAATAAAGACTACTCATGTCTATTTATAAAGAGTTACAACTTCTAGGTCATTTATCTGCACTGGTGAGAAAGACATACACACACACAAAGTCTGGCATGACAATGAAAGCTACTTGTCAATTATTTTAAATGATCTGGTAACACAAGTTGTCCAATTTTTTTTGTGCATTATCTGTGGCCAAGAAGAGTTGAGGCAAAATTGAAAAGACACATCTACACATCATATCCATTCGGCAAGTTAAAGGGACAATTCTTTCAAAGGGTTACTGGACAAACACAGTAAAAATTTTGTTAAGAATAATAAAATTCCGTGAAAGGACTCAGGAACCTAGTTATTTAGTAGTAGAACTTACTGCCCAAAAAAGTAAAAGTACCACAATTGATAAGAACTTAGTAGTGTCAGTGCATAATACTCAAGTTAGTGAAATGCAAGGACAGATTTAGTATCAGAAGCTGAAAAGCCTCCACTGTCACTACAACACAGCAACGTACTAATGACATGGTCAATACTTTTCATATTGCAAATAATATTTGCAATTTCTATTTAAATGTGTAAAGCCTATCTTTAGAGAAAATTATTTTATACCAAAGTCAAAATTATTTTCTTACCTAAGTCAGTTATTTAATAGAAATTTGTTATTTTTGCCTTCTGGGCTTTAAAAAACTATTAAAAGCAAAAAATGAATTAATTTCAAAAAAAAGGTGAACTGAGTTTACTTACCTAATCCTTTGTTTTTATTTGAGAAAGTCTGGCAACAAACATTTTTTGAGTTTTAAATAGGCACAAAAACTACATTTGTACATATCATCTACTACATTTCATAGCTTTTTAGCAACTGTGTGGTAGAAATTAGTAATAAGATTTTCAAATCTATTTGATTTTGGGATTTTTTGTTTTTTAAAAATTTTTACTATGATTTTCAAATGTGAATTGAATACTACAGTAGCAATCAAAACTGTTCCCACTTTAAAATAATATTTTATCTCTTGTGATAAATCAGAATATTTTATCTCTTGTGATAAGTCAAAATTTTTTGACTTACACTTTTTTAAAAAAGTGATGATTAAAACTGATGACTGGATGATTATAAAAGTTTTAAGTTGTACATTTTTATTATAATTACTTTTGATTTATTTATTTTTTAACTGTATCAACTTGTATTTTAGATTCAGGCGGTACATGTGGATTTGTTACCTGGGCATATTATGTGATGCCAACGTTTGGAGTACAGATGAACCTGTCACCCAGGTACTGAACACAGTACCGAATAGGTAGCTTTTCAACATCTGCCCCCTTGCCCTCATAGTCCCCAGTGTCTATTATTGCCACCTTTATGTTCATAAGTATCCACTGTTTAGCTCCCAACTATAAGTGAGAATAAGTCATATTTGGTTTTTTGTTCTTCTGTTAACTCACTTAGGATAATGGCCTTCAGCTACATCAATGTTGCTGCACAGGACATGATTTCACTCTTTTTATGGTTGTGTAGTGTTCCATGATTTCTAGGTACCACATTTTCTTTATCCATTCCACCACTGATGGGCACCTAGGTTGATTGCCTGTCTTTGCTACTGTGAACAGTGTTGTGATAAACACATTAAGTGCACGTGTCTTTTTGGTAGAATGATGTATTTTCTTTTGGAATATATCTAGTTATGGAATGGCTGGGTCAAATGGTAGTTCTGTTTTAAGTTCTTTGAGAAATCTCCATGCTTTCCATAGTGGTTTGAGTAATTTACATTCCCAACATCAGTGTATCTGTATTCCCTTTTCCCTGTGGTCTTGCCAGTGTCTGCTTTCTTTTTTTTTTTTTTTTTTTTTTTTTTGACTTTTTAATAATAGCCATCTGACTGGTGTGAGATGGTATCTCATTGTGGTTTTGATTTGCATTTTTCTGGTGATTAGTGATGTGTTTGTTGGCTGCTTACATGTCTTCTTTTGAGAAATGTCCGTTCATGTCCTTTGCCAATTTTTTTGAGTGGTTATTTATTTTTTGCTTGTTCAAAGATTTAAGTTCCTTGTAGATTCAGGATATTAAACCTTCATTGAATGCATGGTTTGCCAATATTTTCTCCCATTCTGTAGGTTGTCTGTTGATATTTTTTCTGTGCAGAAGCTCTTTAATTAGTTTAATTAGGTCAAAATTTGTTTAACTTATCAATTTTTGCTTTTTAGAACCTAGCCATAAATTCTTTCCCAAGGCTGATGTCTGGAATGGTGTTTCTTAGGTTTTCTTTCAGTATTCTTATAGTTTGAGATCTTACATTTAAATATGCCATCCATCTGAAGTTCATTTTTGTATTTGGTAAAAGGTAGGGGTACAGTTTTACTCTTCTGCTTATGACTACTCAGCTATCCCTGCACTAAGTATTGAATAGGGAGTCCTTTTTCCATTGACTTTTTTTTTCTTTTTTGTTTTCTTTTTCCTTTTTTTTCTTTTTTTCTTTCTTTCTTTCTTTCTTTTTTTTTTTTTTTTGGCCAATCTTGTTGAAGATCAGATGGTTGTAGGTCTGTGGTTTTATTTCTGGGTTCTCTATTCTGTTCCATTAGCCTATATGTCTGTTTTTGTACCAGTACCATGCTGTTTTTGTTGCTGTAGCCTTATAGTTTGAAATCAAATACGGTAATGACTATAGCTTTGTTCTTTTTGCTTAAAATTGCTTTCGCCATTCAGTCTCCTTTTTGGTTCCAAAATATTTTCAATAATTTTTTCTAGTTCTATGAAAAATAAAAATTTTGGTAGCTTGATAGGAATTGCACTAAACCTGTATATTACTTTCGGCAATATGTCTATTTTAATGATAATGATTCTTCCAATCCATGAGCATGGGATGTTTTTCCATTTGTTTGTGTCACCTGTGATTTTTTTCAGCAGTGTTTTATAGTTCTCCTTGTAGAGATCTTTCACCTCTTCGGTTAGATGTATTTCTTGTTTTGTTTTGGTGGGTTTTTTTTTTTTTCAGTGATTATAAATGGGATTGTGTTCTTGATTTGGCTCTCAGTTTGAACATTATTGGTATATATAAAAGCTACTGACTTTTATACATTAATTTTTGTATCCTGAAACTTTACTGAAATCATTTATCAGTTCGAAGAGCTTTTTTTTTTTTTTTTTTTTTTTTTTTTTTTGCAGTCTTTAGGGCTTTCTAGGTGTAGATTATATCGCCAATGAAGACAGTTTGACTTCTTCTCTTCCTACTTGGATGTCTTTTATTTCTTTCTCTTGCCTAATTGCACTAGCTAGCACTTCCAGTACTATGTTGAATAGGTGTAGTGAAAGTAGACATTCTTTTCTTGTTCTAGCTCTCAAAGGGAATGCTTCCATTTTTTGCCCATTCAGTAAGATGTTAGCTGTGGGTTTGTCATAAATGGCTCTTATTATTTTGAGGTATGCTCCTTTGATGCCTAGTCTCTTGTGAGTTTTTGTCATGAAAGAATGTTAATTTTATCAAAAGCATTTTCTGCACCTATTGAGATAATCATATGGTTTTCATTTTTAATTCTGTTTATGTAATGAATCACATTTATTGATTTGCTTGCATATGTTGAACCAATCTTTCATCCTGGAAATGAAGCCTACTTGATCATGATGAATTAACTTTTTAATGTGCTGCTGGATTCAATTTGCTAGCATTCCATTAAGGATTTTTTTGCATCTCTGTTCAGCACGGATATTGACCTGAAATTTTCTTTTTTCATTGTGTCTTTGTCAGGTTTGGTATCAAGTTGATGTTGGTTTCATAGAATGAATTAGGGAGTTCTTCCTCGTAGCTTTTTTTGAAATAGTTTCAGTAGAATTGGTATCAGATCTTCTTTGTACATCTAGTAGAATTTTGCTGTGAGTTCATCTGATCTGGGATTTTTGGGTTGGTAGGTTTTTTATTACTCATTTAATTTTGGAACATGATATTGGTCTGTAAAGGATTTAAATTTCTTCCCCGTTCAATCTTGGGAGGCTGTGTGTTTCCAGGAATTTATCCATTTCTTCTAGATTTTATGGTTTTTGTGCATAGAGATCTTCAAATAGTCTCTGATGATCTTTTGTATTTCTGTATAATTGGTTATAATGTCACCTTTGTCATTTCTGATTGGTTTATTTGAATCTTCTCTCCTGTTTTCTTTGTTAATTTAGCTAGTGGTCTATCAATCTTATTTCTTGTTTCAAAGAACCAGCTTTAGGTTTTGTTGATTCTTTGCATAGATTTTGGGGTCTTAATTTCATTCAGTTCTTCATTGAGTTTAGCTATTTATTTTCTTCTGTTCACTTTGGGCCTAGGTCATTCTTATTTTTCTGGTTCCTCTAGGTGTGATGTTAGATCATTAATTCGAGATTGTAACTTTTTGAGGTAGGTTTTAAGTAGTGTAAATTTTCCTTTTAACACTGTTTTTGCTGCATACCAGAGATTTGGATATGTTTTATCTCTATTTTCACTTATTTCAAAGAATATTTTGATTTCTGCCTTAATTTCATTGTTTTCCCAAAAGTCACTGTGGAGCAAGTTGTATTTGTGTGGTGTTGAGAAATCTTCTTGGTATTGATTTCTATTTTTTCCACTTTAGTCTAAGAGTATTGTTTGGTATGACTTTGAATTCTTTGAATTTATTGAGATTTGCTTTATGGCTGAGTATGTGATCAATCACAGAGTATGTTGTGTGTGCAGACGAGAAAAATGTATATTCTGGGGTTGATGAGTGGAGTAGTCTATAGATGTCTGTTAGGCCCAATTGGTCAAATGCCAAATTTAATTCCATAATTTATTTGTTAGCTTTCTGTGTTGATCATCTAATGCTGTCAGTGGAGTGTCAAAGTCCCCCACTATTATTGTGTGTGGTCTAAATCTTTTCATAGTTTTAGAAGTACTCGTTTTATGAATCTGGGTGTTTCAATATTGGGTGCATAAATATTTAAGATAGTTAAGCTTTTTTATTGAAGTGAACCCTTCATCATTGCCCTTTTTTGCCCTTTTATCCTGTTGTTGGTTTAAGGTCTGTTTTGGGGGTGGAGCCAAGATGGCCAACTAGAAGCAGCTGCAATCAGAGGTTCCCATTGAAAAGATTCAAAACATCATGGGAACCCTGCACTGGCAAATAAGGTATCCAGGTTCTGTCATTAGGACTGATTAGGTGGCTGGCATGACCCAGGAAGAGGAAGGAAGAGCAGTAGTCCCATCTGAGAGCCACATGGGGCATGGGAGCCCCACCATCAGCCAAGAGAGACAATGAGTGAGCGTGCTACCCAGCCTGCTGAGCTCCTGGGGATAGGAGTGGCCATAACCACTACTGCAGCTGCCATTTAAGCCATCTGAGCTCCTTGGGAGTGGGGTGGGGAGGGGCACCATTGCAGCGCAGCAGCCAACACTGAGGCTGCAGGACCTCCCTGCATAACTCCAACTCCAGCCAGAGGCTCAAGGACAGAACTCTGATTTCCCTGAGCCTGAGCCTCTAGGGGGAGGGGTGGCCATAGTCCCCATAGACCAGCAGTCTTACTCTTTCCTCCTGCTAGCTCTGAGGAATCTGGGCAGCCCAGATGAGTGGGTTTCCCCTGAGTGCAGCACACCCCCTCCACCAATGGACAACCAAAGTGCCTCATTAAACGGGTCCTGCTTCCCATGCCACCCAGCTGGGTGAGATGCCCAACAGGGGTTGTCAGACATTCTATACATTAGCATTCCTACTTGCATCAGATTGGTGCCCCTTGAAGCCAGAGATCCCAGAGGAAGGAGCAGGCACCCATTTTTGCTGTCCTCCAGCCTCATTGAGTGACATCTCCAGGCATAGGAGTGAACCAGAAGAATAGGGCCTGAAGTGAATCCCCAGCAAACCACAGCAGTCCTACAGAAGAGGGACCTGAATATTTGAAAGAATCACAAACAAATAGAAAGCAACAACAACAACATCAACATGAAAATGTTCCCACAAAAAACTCATCCAGGGATCAGCAGCCTCAAAGACAGAAACTAAACAAACTCGTGGAGATGAGAAAGAGTCAACAAAAAAATACTGAAAAATCAAAAGGCCACAGTGCCTCTTCTCCACCAAATGATGGCAACACCTCTCCAGCAAGGGTGCAGAACTGGATGGAGGATGAGATGGACAAATTGACAGAAGTACACTTCAGTAGCTGGTTAATAACAAACTATACTAGCTAAAGGAACATGTTCTAACCCAATGCAAAGAAGGTAAGAACCTTAACAAAAGGTTAGAGGAACTGCCAACTAGAATAACCAGTTTAGAGAGGAACATAAATGACCTGATGGAGCAGAAAAACGCAGCATAAGAACTTTGTGAAGCATACACAGGTATCAATAGCCAAATCAATCAAGCAGAAGAAAGAACATCAGAGATGGAGGACTATTCTGCTGAAATAAGGCAAATAGACACAATTAGAGAAAAAAGAATGAAAAGGAATGAACAAAACCTCTGAGAAATGGGACTATGTAAAAAGACCAAACCTATGACTAATTAAAGTACCTGAAAGAGACAGGGAGAATGGGACCAAGATAGAAAAACACACTTTGGGATATTATCCAGAAGAACTTCCCCAACCTAGCAGGACATGCCAACATTCAAATTCAAGAACTACAAAGAACCCCATTAAGATACTCCATGAGAAGATCAACCCCAAGACACATAATCATGAGATTCCCCAAGGTCAAAATGATGAAAAAAATGTTAAGGGCAGCCAGAAAAGCCAGGTCATCTATAAAGGGAAGCCCATCAGACTAACAGCAGATCTCTCAGCAGAAACCCTACAAACCAGGAGAGAGTGGAGGCCAATATTCAACATTCTTAAAGAAAATAATTTTCAACCCAGAATTTCATACCCAGCCAAACTAAGCTTTATAAGTGAAGGAGAAATAAAATTCTTTCAGACAACAAACGTGGAGGGAATTTATCACCACTAGGCCTACCTTGCAAGAGGTCCTGAAGGAAACACTAAATGAGAAAAAAAAAAAAATGGTACCAGCCACTGCAAAACACATGAAAATATAAAGACCAATGACACTATGAAGAAATGGCATCAACTAGTGTGCAAAATAACCAGCTAGCATTATGATGACAGGATTAAATTCATACATGACAATATTAACCTTAAATGTAAATGGGCTAAATGCCCCAATTAAAAGATACAGAATGACAATCTGGATAAAGAGTCAAGATCCATCAGCATGCTGTATTCAAGAGACCAATCTCACATGCAATGACACACATAGGCTCAAAATAAAGGATGGAGGAAAATTTACCAAGCAAATGGAAAGCAGAATAAAGCAGGGGTTGCAATCCTAGTCTCGGACAAAACAGACTTTAAACCAACAAAGATCAAAAAAGACAAAGAAGGGCATTATCTAATGGTAAAGGGATAAATTCAACAAGAAGAGCTAACTATCCAAGATATATATGTACCTAATACAGGAGCACCCAGATTTATAAAACAAGATCTTAGAGACCTACAAAGAGACTTACACTCCCATACAATAATAGTGGGAGACTTTAACAACCCACTCAATATTAGACAGATTAATGAGACAGAAAATTAACAAGGATATTCAGTACTTGAGGTCACCTCTGGATCAAGTGGACCTGGTAGATATCTACAGAACTCTCCACCCCAAAACAACAGAATATACATTCTTCTCAGTGCTACATGGCACTTAATATAAAATCAACCACATAATTAAAAGTAAAACACTCCTCAGCAATTGCAAAGTAACTGAAATCATAATGAACAGTCTCTCAGACCACAGTGCAATCAAATTAGAACTCAGGATTAAGAAACACCCAAAATCACACAACTACATGGAAACTGAACAACCTGCTCCTGAAAGACCCCTGGATAAATAATGAAATTAAGGCAGAAATCAAGAAGTAATTTGAAAGCAATGAGAACAAAGAGACAATGTACCAGAATCTCTGGGATACAGCTAAAGCAGTGTTAAGAGGGAAATTCATAGCACTAAATACCCACATCAGAAAGCTAAAAAGACCTCAAATTGATACCCTAACATCACAACTAAAAGAACTAGAGAACCAAGGGCAAACAAACCCCAAAGCTAGCAGAAGAATAGAAATAACCAAGATCAGAGTGGAATGCAAGGAGATAAAAACAGGAAAAACTCTTCAAAAAATCAATGAATCCAGGAGCTGGTTGTTTGAAAAAATTAATAAAGTAGATAAACTACTAGCTAGACTAATAAAAAAGAAAAGAGAGAATAATCAAATAGGCACAACAAAAAATGATAAAGGGGATATCACCAGTGACCCCCAAAGAAATATAAACAACTATCAGAGAATACTATAAGCATCTCTATGCAAATAAACTAGAAAATATAGAAGAAATGGATAAATTCCTGGACACATACACCCTACCAAGACTAAACAAGGAAGAAGTCAATTCCCTGAATAGACCAATAACAAATTCTAAAATTGAGGCAGTAACAAATAGCCTACCAACCAAAAGAAACCCAGGACCAGATAGATTCACAGCCAAATTCTACCAGAGGTACAAAGGGGAGCTGATACCACTCCTTCAGAAACCATTCCAAACAAATGAAAAGGAGGGACTCCTCCCTAACTCATTTTATGAGCATCATCCTGATACCTGGCAGAGACACAAAAAAGATAACTTTAGGCTAATATCACTGGTGAACATTGATGTGAAAATCCTCAATAAAATAATAGCAAACTGAATCAAGCAGTGCATCCAAAAGCTTATCTACCACAATCAAGTCAGTTTCATCCTTGGGATACAAGGCTGGTTCAATACACACAAATCAATAAATGTAATTCATCATATAAACAGAACCAATGACAAAAACCACATAATTATCTCAATAGATGCAGAAAAGTCCTTTGATAAAATTCAACATCTCTTCATACTAAAAACTCTCAATAAACTAGGAATTGGTGGAACATATCTCAAAATAATAAAAGTTATTTATGACAAACAAACAGTCAATATCATACTGAATGGGCAAAAGCTGGAAGCATTCCCCTTGAAAACTGGCACAAGACAAGGATGCCCTCTCTCGCCACTTCTATTCAACATAGGGTTGGAAGTTCTCGCCAGGGAAATCGGGTAAGAGAAAGAAACAAAGTGTAGTCAAATATGAAGAGAAGAAGTTAAATTGTCTCTGTTGGCAGATGACATGATCCTACATTTAGAAAACCCCATTATCTCACTCCAAGAACTCCTTAAGCTGATAAGCAACTTCAGCAAAGTCTCAGGATACAAAATCAATGTGCAAAAATCACAAGGATTTTTGTGAGCCAAATCATGAATGAACTCCCATTGACAACTGCTACAAAGTGAATAAAATACCTAGGAATACAGTTAACAAGGAATGTAAAGGCTCTGCTTAAGGAGAACTACAAACCACTGCTCAAAAAAATAAGAGAGGACAAAAGCAAATGGTAAAACATTCCATCCTCATGGATAGGAAGAATCAATATCATGAAAATGGTCATATAGGAAGAATCAATATCATGAAAATGGTCATACTGCCCAAAGTAACTTACAGATTCAATGTTATTCCCATTAAACTACCACTGACATTCTTCATGGAATTAGAAAAACTACTTTAAAATTCATATGGAACCAAAAAAGAGCCTGCATAGCCAGGAAAATCCTAAGGAAAAAGAACAAAGCCAGAGGCATCACACTACCTAACTCCAAACTACATTACAAGGCTACAGTAACCAAAACAGCATGGTACTGGTACCAAAACAGATATATAGCCCACAGAACACAATAGAGACCTCAGAAATAAGACCATACATTTACAACCATCCGATTTTCAACAAACCTAACAAAAACAAGCAATAGGGAAAGAATTCACTGTTTGATGAATGGTGCTAGGAAAACTGGCTAGCCATATGCAGAAAACTGAAACTGGACCCCTTCCTTATACCTTATAAAGAAATTAACTCAAGATGAATTGAAGACTTAAATGTAAAACCCAAAACCATAAAAACCCTAGAAGGAAACCTAGGCAATACTATTCAGGACATGGGCATGGGCAAAGATTTTATGATGAAATCACCAAAAGCAATTGCAACAAAAGCTAAAATTCACAAAAGGGACTAATTAAACTAAAGAACTCCACAGAAAAAGAAATTACCATCAGAGTGAATAGGCAACCTACAGAATGGGGGAAAATTTTTGCAATCTTTCCATCTGACAAAGGTCTAACATTCAGAATTTACAAGGAACTTAAACAAATTTACAAGAAAAAACAACAACCCCATCAAAAAGTGGGCAAAGTATATGAACAGACACTTCTAAAAAGAAGACATTAATGAGGCCAACGATCTTATGAAAATAAGCTCAACATCACTGATCATTAGAGAAATGCACATCAAAACCACAACGAGATACCATCTCATGTCAGTCAGAATGGAGATGATTAAAAAGTCTAGAAACCAAATGCTGGTGAGGCTGTGGAGAAATAGGAACATTTTTACATTGTTCGTGAGAATGTAAATTAGTTCAACCATTGTGGAGGACAATGTGGTGATTCCTCAATGATCTAGAACCAGAAATACCATTTGACCCAGCAATCCCATTACTGGGTGTATACTCAAAGGAATATAAATCATTCTATTATAAAGATACATGCATACGTATGTTTATTGCAGTCCTATTCACAATAGCAAAAACATGGAGCCAATCCAAATGACCATCAACGATAGACTGGATAAAGAAAATGTGGTACATATATACCATGGAATATTGTGCAACCACAAAAGAGAATGAGATCATGTTCTTTCCAGGGACATGGATGAAGTTGGAAGCCATAATCATCAAGAAACTAATTCAGGAACAGAAAGCCAAATGCTGCACATTCTCACTCATAAGTGGGAGCTGAACAGAGAACACATGGACACAGGGAGGGGAACAACACTCCTGTTGTGATGGGGGGAGATGGAGGGGGAGCATCAGCACAAATACCTACTGTATGTGGGGCTTAAAATGTAGGTGATGGGTTGATAGGTGCAGCAAACCATTATGGCACATGCATACCTATATAACAAACCTGCATGTTCTGCACATGTATCCCAGAACTTAAAGTAAAAAAATAAAATAAAATAAATAAATAAAACATTTTAGAAATAAATAAAATCTATTTTACCTAATACAAGAATACTAACCCCTGTTCCTTTCTATGTTCTGTCTGCATAATAGAACTTTCTCTAAACATTTTTTTAACTTTTATTAATATTTTAGATTTGGAGTACACATCAAGGTTCATTACATAGGTAAACTCATGTCATGGGGTTTGAAGTACAGATTATTTCATCACCTAGGTCTTAAGCTCAGTACCCAATAGTTATTTTTTCTACTCCTCTCCCTCCTTCTACCCTCTCCTCAAGTAGACCCCAGTATCTGTTGTTTCCTTCTTTGTGTTCATAAGTTCTCATCATTTAGCTCCCACTTACAAGTGAGAATATATGGTATTTGGTTTTCTGTTCATGCATTAGTCTCCTAAAGGTAACAGCCTCCAGCGGCATCCATGTTCCTGCAAAAGACATAACCCTGTTCCTTTTTGTGGTTGCATAGTATTCCATGGTATAGATGTATCACATTTTCTTTATCCAGTCTTTCATTGATGGGCATTTAGGTTGTCCATGTCTTTGCTATTATGAATAGTGCTGCAATGAACATTCACATGCATGTGTCTTTATGGTAGAATGATTTATATTCCTGTGGGTATATACCCAGTAATGGGATTGCTGGGTCAAATGGTATTTCCGATTTTAGCTCTTTGAAGAATTACCATACTTCTTTCCACAATGGCTGAACTAATTTACACTCTCACTAATGGTATATAATCGTTCCTTTTTCTCCTCAACCTTGCCAGCATCTGTTAATTTTTGACTGTTTAATAATAGCTATTCTGGCTTGTGTGAGTTGGTATCTCTTTGTAATTCTGATGTGCGTTTCTCTAATGATCAGTTATGTTGAGCTTTTTTTTCATATGATTGTTGGCTGTAGGTATGTCTTTTTTTGAGAAGTGTCTGTTCATGTCCTTTGACCACTTTTTAATGGGGTTGTTTTTCTATTGCAAATTTGTGTAAGTTCCTTATAGATGTTGGATATTGCACCTTTGACAGATGCATAGTTTGCAAGTGTTTTCTCCCATTCTGTAGGTTTTCTGTTTATTGATAGTGTCTTTTGCTCTGCAGAAGCTCTTCAGTTTAATTAGATCCCATTTATCAAACGTTGGTTCTGTTGCAATTGCTTTTGACATTTTCGTCATGAAATATTTGTCTGTTCCTATGTTCAGGGTTGTATTGCCTAGTTGTCTTCCAGAGTTTTTATAATTTCGGGTTTTACATTTAAGTCATTAATCCATATTAAGTTGACCTTTGTATACAGTGTTAAGAAAGGGGTCAAGCATCAGTCTTCTGCATATGGCTAGTCAGTTATCCCAACACCATTTATTGAATAGGGAGTATTTTCCCCATTGCTGGTTTTTGTCAGCTTTGTTAAAGATGAGATGATCACAAATGCGCAGCCTTATTTCTGGGCTCTCTATTCTCTTCCATTGGTCTATATGCCTGTTTTTCTACCAGTACCATGATGTTTTGGCTACTGTAGCTATAGTATATTTTAAAGTTGGGTAATGTAATGCCTCCAGCTTTGTTCTTTTTGCTTAGGATTTCCTTGGCTATTGGGGCTCTTTTTTGGTTCCATATAAATTTTTAAATAATTTTTTCTCATTCTATGAAGAATGTCATTGGTAGTTTGATTGGAATAGCACTGAATCTGTAAATTGCTTTGGGAGGTATAACCATTTTGATGATATTGACTCTTCTTATCCATGAGCAAGGGATGTTTTTCCATTCGTTTGTGTCTTCTCTGATTTTTTTGAGTGGTGTTCTGTAGCTCTCATTGTAGAGATGTTTCACTTCCCTGGTTAGCTGTATTCCTAGGCATTTTATTCTTTTCGTGGCAATTGTGAATAGGATTGTGTTCCTGCTTTGGCTCTCAGCTTGACTGCTTTTGGTGTATAGAAATGCTACTGATTTTTGTACATTGAATTTTGTATCCTGAAACTTCGCTGAAATTGTTTATCAGCTGAAGGAGCATTTCGTTCAAGACTATGAGGATTTCTAGATATACAATCATGTCGTGTGAAAACAGGGACAGTTTAACTTCCTCTCAATCTATTTGGATGCCACTTATTTCTCTCTCTTGCCTAATTGCTATGTCTATATTTCTCTTACTCTTTACTTTGTGTCTATAGGTGTCATTATATGTGAGACGGGTTTCTTGAAGATGGCAGACAAATAGACTTTGTTTTTGCTTTTTTTATATCCAACTTGCCACTCTGTGCCTTTTAAGTGGGTCAGTTAGACCACTTACATTCAAGGTTCATATTTATATGTGAAGTTTTGATCATGAAGTTGTTAGTTGGTTCCTTTGCAGTTTCCATTGCGGTTGCTTTATAGCATCTATGAGCTATGTACTTGGGTGTGTTTTTGTGGTAGGAGGTATTGTTCTTTCATTTCCATGTTTGAAACCCTTAAAGATCTCTTGCAATGTTGGTCAAGTGGTAGCCAACTCCCTTAGAGTTTGGTTGTTTGGAAAATATTTTATTTTCCCTTCACTTACGAAGCTTAGTTTGGCAGGATTTGAAATTCTTGGCTGGAATTTCTTTAAAAAAAAAAAAATGCTTAAAAAGGGCCTCCAGTCTTTCTTGGCTTATAAGGTTTCTGCTAAGAAGTGTGCTGTAAGACTAATGGGATTCCCTTGTACATAATGTGACCTTTTCTCTAGCTGCCTTTAAGATTTTATCTTAGTTTTGATCTTGAACAGTCTGGTGACTATATGCCTTAGTGATGTTCTTTTTTTATAGTATCTCACAGGAGTTATCTAGATTTCTCGTATCTGGATGTCTCCCTTTAGCAAGATAAGAGCAATTTTCTTGCATTATTTTATTAAATATATTTTGCAAGTTGTTTTATTTCTCCTCATTTCTCTCAGAAATGCCAGCATTTGAAGGTTTGGTCACTTTACATAATCCCATATTTCTCAAAGACTTCACTCATTTTTAAAAAAATTTTTTTTTCTTTATTTTTTTCTGACTGGGTTAGTTCAAAGGATCAGTTTTCAAGCTCTGAAATTCTTTTTTTCTGCTTGTTCCAGTTTATTGATAAAGCTTTCTATTGTATTTTCAAGTCCTTTAAGTGAGATTTTCAATTCCAGAAGCTCCAATTGAGTTCTTTTTAAGATGTTTATCTCTTCCTTCATTTCCTGGATCGCTTTAGAAGTTTCTTTGTGTGGATTTTCAACCTTTTCTTTGATCTTGTTGAGCTTCCTTTCAAACCATGCTTGACTTCTTTACCTGCCATTTCTGAGTTTCCATTTTGGTTAGGAACCATTGCTGGAGAATTATTGCAATCCTTTGGAGGTGGTGTCACTACATTCAGATTTTTCATGGTTCCTGAATTCTTGCTTTGGTAACTTCTCCTCTGCACATGCTGGCACTAATTTTTGTAATTATTTTTTGTGCACAGGATTCCTGCACAGGAAGGGTGGGGAAACCCAATCTGCTAACCCATGTGAGTGGTGCTCCAAATGCCTGGACATCTGCCTATGTGTAAAGCAGAGAGGGCCCTACTGCACCACAATCTATGTCCATGAAGGCTGGAATGGCTCAGGCTGCTAATCCAGGCAAGTGGGTGTCTTAATGCCTTATTTTCTGCCTGTGGGTAGAGTAGAGGGACCCATTTTACCAAAATATCAGGGGAGCAGGCTGAAACTCCCAGCAATGACACACACAGACCCATTCCAGATTTCCAAGTTGGCCCTGGCTATAAGTCTCATCATCTAGGAGAAACTGCAGCTATAGAAATTCTCCTCCCACCCCAGGCTTGTGATGGGGGACAGCACAATTCTGGCATCTACTGCTAAGGCACTTTCCACAGTTCTGGCTGTGGAGGCCCCTATGATCCGGAGCAGGAAATTCAATCTGTGGCCCAAGACTTAAATGATTGTGGATCCATGCTTCCTGTTGCCAAAGAATGGCTTTTTATCTTCAAGTCTTTTTGAATGAGATTTTTAAAAGATCAAACAGGAATATAAAAACCAAAAGAATTAAGGTTCCCTCTGCCTCCACCACTGACTAGTATTAGGGTATGAGAAATGCAAACTATACAAATAGAATATTTTATAAGTAAGTCAAATAAATTGATCTACAGGAAAATATACTTGTACACTCAAAACAGGATTGAGATTACTACTGGATTATTATATCCACAAATTGCCTCTAACACTAATGTATAGAGAGGTGTTGATATAATAGTTTTATGCAGGACATCTCTGAGATCTGAAGATAATTTCAAGAGTTCTAGGGTAAAAAGTTTAAGGAAGGCTGCTTTAAGTTTTTTCTCACCCTTCCTCCACGCCATCATGCACAACTTCTAAATCAGGGTAGAAATTTCTTAAAAACAAAAACAAAAACAAAACAAACAAACAAAAAAACAGCTACTAAAGGTTTTTAAATGACTTGAGAACTCTCTTCTTGATGATTTGCTGAACTAACCAACATTGTTTATTCTTAACTATATTGAGGCTTAGTCTGAGACACAAACTACTAACTCAAATACTGGGAAGATAGGAAATATGAATGGTTAATGGTTAAAATGCACAGTTCTCCAGTGAAAGGGACCAAAATACTCTCAGGAGAAGGATCTCTGAATAAAATTGAAGTCTAAACTTGGAAAAATAAATTTGGAGGAAAGCCATGGCAGATTTAGAGGCAGGCAAATTAAACTTAGTGAATTTCAAATTAATTTCACAGATGGTATCCAATTCTGGTGTTGCTGGCAGGGTTCCAGGTTATATTGGAAACATAAAGAAAAAGCAAAAATCTTACTTTGATTTTCTCTGGAGATGTGAGATGTCTGATCTTTACAATTGTGTGTTTATAAGTATGTTTATGTGTGTTTGTACATATGAGTATATGTGTTTTGTGTGTATGTAGTCAATACCATATAAAGATTAACAAAACGAAACAGTATCCCAGCCTACAAATCTTGTAAGAAACAAATTCTCAGACACTTGTGAAGGGAAATATCAACTAAATATTTATTGGGACTATTTTTAAGAACTGCCAGATACATCTTTTTATAACATTGAAAATAAACTTAATCTTTACTTAAGGGACAGGATTATATATTAGTGATGTGTATACTATAGCCAAAGTATTGATTCTATACTTCTTCTTGTGCAGAAATAGAAACAAGAGCTACAGCTGCCTGAAAAAATATATATAATATTAAATATTTAATATCCAATGTTCATATATATAATATATATATGTACATTTTACTATTCCAGGGAATTACAGGATATTATTTTACTGATAGTTATATACAGTAAAGATTATTCACCTTTTCAATTATTCTTGTCTGCTGAGACACTCTGCTCTTTTTAGATATTAGCAAGCAGATTCATGGCAGTTTTGGGACTTCTTAATCCCCCAACTTTCTAAGTTTAGAGACTTCTATCCCATATCATTTCAAACATATAAAAATACACCCACATCAGATGTTAAATATAACTTCCCTAAAATTTTTTCAAAAGGTTTTTAAAAATGGTTATACATTTGAGTTTTCTTAAAGATAAATGGTTTATTTTGTTCTTGTGGATTATATTTATATTTAAGTTTATATTTGAGTAGAGTTGGATTGAATTACACTTAACATTATATTCTTTAGATATTTAATTATACTTTTGTTCATTTTTATTTTTCAGGGTTTTTTTTTTTTCTTAGTTTGAAGCCAATAATTTTTCTTCCAGATTTAATGCCATTGACAAGCTCCTAGACTAGTCTAGACACTAAGCCTATAGTACCAAATTGATAAAACTATTTTTTAGTTACCACTAATGATGCTGTACTTGCTATAAAACCAAGTTTTTTACTGTGGCTTATAATGTCTTATATGGATTTTTCTATGCCTTCTTCTATGGCCCTTGCTCATGCACTTGTCTTGTTTTCAGTCTGTTCATATAAGCAGTCTTTTGTTCTAAGTATCTATCATTGCTTGAGAAGATAAAGTAGCAATAGCAGTTTGAGGGAGTATCAGGGTTAAGGGAATACTTTTTAGGGTTTTCGCTTTGATTTGTATAGGATAGAAAAGACCTGGGCAAGATTGTAGGCAGACAGGAAGTAGCTGAGAGAAAAACATCCAGCAGAACAACAAATGGCCTTCATCTTTTTTATAACTGAACTAGTGCCTTAGCTTAGTGCCTGGACAGGACATAGTGGTGATAGAGAAATTCTAGGCAGACAGGCGTGTGTCCCTGGCAAAACCCAGCTTCCAACTGAAAAGCCTGAGACGTGCAGCCCAAAGTGAGAACTTCCATCCTGGTGTGCCTGCTCTCTCCCAGTTGGTTCTTTCTGAATAATGTCATTTCACCAATTGAATGTTGCCTCTTCCAAAACTACCTATGGCCCACTCTGCCCCATCCTGTGCCTATAAAGACCCCAGATTCAGCTGGCAGAGGAAAGAAGTGGCTGGACGTCAGGGAGAGGTGGCTTTGGCTTCAAAAACAGTGGCTGGATGGGCAACTTGACTTCAAAAGAGAGAAGCAGAGAGGCGGTTTGACTTCAGGGGAGTACAACCTGCTTTTCCCGTCCCCTTTCCACTCTCCCTCGCTGCTGAGAGCCACTTTCATCACTCAATAAAATTCTCCACATTCACCATCCTTCAGTTCGTCCACATGACCTCATTCCTCTTGGAAACGGGACAAGGATTTGGGATGCACCAAATGCAGGTACCCAAAAGGCTGTCACGCTGGCCCTTTACCCTCACTGGTAGAGGGCAGCCACCCCACGCAATGAGGCAAAGGTCCCACTGAGCTGATATCCAAAAACTGCTGTCCAAAAACGTTGGTGCTAAGAGAGCACCTTAACACACTCTCTGAAGCCTTGGGGTCGCAGGCACCCCTACCTGGATGCTGCAATGGGGCCTGCACAAAGTTAGCTTCCGCCAGCACTGAAGTGGCCTGCCAGTTTCTGCACTCTCCTGCCTGTGTGCTCCCTCCCAGGAGGGGTGGAGTCCAGCGGACCTGAGTGAATTAAGTTTGCTTCTGCTGGGCTGCTGGCCAGTTCCTGCACTCACTTGCTCTAGTTCCCATACTCGTTCACTCACATGCTCCATCCCACAAGGAGTTGAGTGGAATGGGCTGAGTAAATGGGGTACCCCATCACAAGTCCCGTGAAGGGGTCAAGAAAATATCCTGCATCAGTAGGAGGTCTAAAACCAATCTTTTTTGAAGGACAGTGTCATGCAATAGATGCCTTATTTTTATTTATTATTATTATTTTTTTTGAGACAGAGTCTCACTCTGTCGTCCAGGCCAGAGTGCAGTGGTGTGATCTTGGCTCACTGCAAGCTCTGCCTCCCGGGTTCACGCCATTCTCCTGCCTCAGCTTCCCCAGTAGATGGGACTACAGGCGCCTGCCACCGTGCCCGGCTAATTTTTTTTGTGTATTTTTAGTAAAGATGGGGTTTCACCGTGTTAGCCAGGATGGTCTCGATCTCCTGACCTCGTGATCCGCCCTCCTCGGCCTCCCAAAGTGCTGGGATTACAGGCGTGAGCCACGGCACCCGGCCAATAGATGCCTTATTATAAGAGAGTATGGTTTTCTATGACTGAGAAAGAATATTCTTCCAAGCTCTCTCATGCAGTTGTAGACAGGATTGTTTCTCATAGGATATCGGACTAGAAGGTCTTACTTCCTCATTGCCTCTTTGCCAAGGGCTTCCCTCAGTTCCTTGCAACATGGACCTCTCCATAGGGTGACTCGACTCACAACATGGCAGTTGTCTTCCTTCAAAGCAGGTGAGAGAGTAAAAGAGGCTGAGTACCCAAGACAAAAACCAAAGTCTTCTTTTATAACCAAAGCTTGGAAGTGGTATCCCATTACTTCTGCTGTATTCTATGCATTGGAAATAAGTCAGTAAGTCTAGCCCACACTCAAGGAGAGGAGTGACATGAGGACATGAATATCTGGTGGTAAAGACCTTGGCAAGTCATCTTAGAGCCACATTCACTATCTAGCAGAAGATTCAGGCTTCTAAACAAATAACAGTTTAAGATGTTGAGTAATATTTTTAAAAGCAGATAACTTAGAATATTTATTCCTATCTGGATCAGAGATGAAAATCTCACAGAAAGTGACATTTGAACTAAGAATTGATTATAAGGAAAACAGTCACCAGGCAGAGAAAATATTATGAGCAGAAAAACAGATGCACAGATGTTTATGGCATGTTTCTGGGACTTCAAAGACTTCCGTGAACTTGAAGGATATGTTGGGGAAAATGGCTGATAATAAGACTGCAACAGACTACTGTAGCCTATGGAGTTTCTCATCTGTAATGCTGAAGAGCTTAAATTCCATCTTATACTTGAGGAGAAGTTAATGAAGGGATGAAAATCAAAGCTCAGAAAAATAATCCTGCTAACAGAGTGCAGAATAAGTGAAAACAAAAAAGAAAGAACTAGGCCATTCAGAAGCATGCTGTGACAGCATAAACAAAGATACAGTACACTACACTAAGCCAGTGGTCATGGGTATGGAGAAGTAGAAACATATAGGACAGATACGGTCAGGAATTGAAAGAGAGCAAGACATTAATAACTTCAAGGCTCCTGGCTTGCATGACTAAGCAGATATTGATGATGTGAATCATAGATGGGTGCATGAAAGAGAATGAATTTCTTTCTGGATATGTTGAGTTTTAAGAACCCCACAAGACATCATACATACAGTATGGATAGGCTTTACTTCATAGACAGGGAAAGGGGGAGGAAATATAAAGCAACCATCACTTGAATAGAGACAAGCAGGAATGAATTTAGTTTAACAAATATTTGTTGAATGTTTGCTACAGTGTTGGCACTATCTTAAATATGGTATCATAATGCATTTCACCAAAGTATGAACATGTAGATTACATTCTAAAGAAAAATAAAGAACTTCTAAATTATCCTTAAATTCAGATGCACCATTTTAAATAAACTATCATCAGAATTAATTCTAGATTTTGCCTAAATAAACACAGAAATCAAGATGAACATGGAGAAGAAAGGATATTTCAAAATATACACCAAGCAACTATATTCAACCATATTTGAATCATGTATACTGTTTAATTTCCCAGAGTTTGCCTTTTATTGTTATTTATTTTCTCTTGATTCAATTAGGAATACAGTCTGCAATTTGAAAGTAATTCTACATGTTATGTGACTGAGTTTCACACAAACCACTAATAAAGTGTAGGGAAGGACAATACTCAATGAATCTCTTATGTATTAACTTGATTACTAGAATTAAGTCAGCTAGTTCCATTCTGTAGTGTTTAGCACATAATGCTCATGTAGCTTAGGACAGTTTGCAATTCAGAGCTTAATTAATTAAAGTTTGTAGTTACTTGTTAAAATTGTAATTGCAGCATGCCATGATTGAGGGTCTTTTAAAAATTAAATTGTTATTTACCCAAGTGGTGCTGAGTTTTTAGTGGGTATATATATGTGCACACAACACAATTACACATATATTTTAACCAGACAATATTTAAGACATTTTTCCTCATTAATGTGATCATAGAAAAAAGATATGTGCTGCAGCTGCTTAGTTTTGGTGGTAGGTCTGTGTGTTCCGGCCCTAGATGCTCCCCTGTTTGCTTTCTTGCACACTCTTCAGAAGCATTTGCTTCTCTTCTCGAGGCCTCTGCTTCTCTTCTCGAGGTCCAAAACATCACACAGTTTGCAGAAAATGATGCATATGCCATTGATTTCAATGTTGTCTGTCCACGTTAACCTCACAGTTTGAACCAAAGATATTAAATTCCTAAAAAGCCCCTTCTTGATACATTAATACTCTGTCCTGATTTCTGTGTCCAAGCAGTCATCATCACAAATCGTTGATGGTTCTAATGATGACAATAATCAGGGAAAGGGGAAGTGTAAAGTCTTTTATTAATTGTCCTCAACATATACAGAACTCCTCTTTCTAGAGAGTGAAAGAAAGGGTTATGTTTTCAACCATACAGAAATTAACACCTCCAAAACCAAGAAAATGTCTTCAATTTTGTGGAGTAGGATAAACATTGGATGTGGTCGTTGTTGAATTAAAGCAGTTCCCTCAGTTTTACACTTTGTTCAAAATAGCTATAAAAATTTATACC
The DNA here is from genome assembly GCF_002776525.5 of Piliocolobus tephrosceles. Taxonomy (NCBI): domain Eukaryota; kingdom Metazoa; phylum Chordata; class Mammalia; order Primates; family Cercopithecidae; genus Piliocolobus; species Piliocolobus tephrosceles. The sequence goes on from NC_045440.1 coordinate 120,953,361, forward strand.
TTTCCTTATATTTAGACCTGAAAAAAATACTAGAATAGACTTAAAATACATTTATTCAACTAGCTTTGTCTTTCCTTTAATTCCAATTTAGTTGGCTTTTTATAGAAATGTGCTTGCAAGTGAATTTTGATTTCTTAAGCTTTTCTGTAAATTCTTGAAATGCCCCAGTGTATATTTTCATTTTTTACATGCAACCTGATAGAAAATCTATAGAACTCAGAGACTTAGAAAAAAATGTAAGTACATTAGTACATAAATTTCTCAAAATTGGAAAGAATTGTGTCTAATATACTGTTGATTTAAATACAGGAAGAGTGATTGAACAAATAAATGAATGATTGGGCTGTATAAATGAAACATGGCCCTGTATTCAAAACAGGAGATTCAAGGAAGGGAGAATGGGTAGACACTGGAATTAGATGGATCTACCCACTCTGGCATGGCTCTGGGCAGATGGGAGGGCAAGCCAAAATGAAGTGATTTCAGTGTTGAGATGTGCCAGTATAGAGAATCCAACCTGACAATGCTCAGAATCCAAGTTAGATCAAGGCCCCTTGGAATAAACTCCAAGATATGATGAACAAAAGCAAGACAAGGCTACAGTGTCAAGGGACAAGAAACAGGTTCTCAGAGGCAGTAGGTATGAATGGGAAGCAAAGACAAGGCTCAAAGGTTTCACTTTGAGTGAGCTGGAGCATGCAAAGTCAGGAAAACCAACACAATCAATGTTTTTGTTGTTGTTAAAGAACAAGATAGAAGAAGAGGAAGGAGAAGAGGAAGAAGAATGAGGAGGAGGAGGAGGAGGAGGAGGAGGAGAAGAAGAAGAAGGAGGAGGAGGAGGAGGAGAAGAAGAAGAAGAAGAAGAATGAGGAGGAGGAGGAGGAGGAGGAGGAGCGGGGGAGGGGGAGAAGGGGAGGAGGAGGAGGAAAAGATGAAGAAGAAGAAGCAGGAGGAGGGGGAGAAAAAGAAGAAGAACAAGAAGAAGGAGAACGTAGTGCAGGAGGAGGAGGAGGAGGAGGAAAACTACCTACATAAGATTATTGATAGAATAAAAATGAGTGCGAACAGTTTTAAAGTGTTTTTGCACAATGACTGCCATCTGGTAAATACTTCATAAATTGTCATTATTGTTATTACCTTTTAAAAAATCATTTCACTATAGAAAACAGCTGCTAAAAACTCAAGACAAGAGAGTAGATAAGAGATGCACTCCTACCAATGAGATGGTAAAGCTTAAGTCTCAGAAAACTGATTGACTCAGAAGACAGCAAGAATTCTATGTAGAGAATTAAGGAAGCAGCACAGCACCCAAACCGAGGTAAGTTGGTCCAGGGATAATATTAATAGTATGTGTCTCAAGGATAAACTGGAGAAAGTGAGGCAATGTTATCCAGTGAAGTTTTTATTTATAAAATTCTCAATTAGCTTCACCTCCCATTAGCTGGTTCATGGGTGTCAGGCACAAAAAAACTATAAACATTTTGATTTTAAAATATTTGAATTTTTGGCTCATTGGGTTGCAAGAGATCTTCTCGACCAGCCTGACCAACGTGGAGAAACCCCATCTCTACTAAAAATACAAAATTAGCTGGGTGTGGTGGCGCATGTCTGTAATCCTAGCTACTCAGGAGGCTGAGGCAGAATTGCTTGAGCCAGGGAGGCGAAGGTTGCAGTGAGCCAAGATCGCACCATTGCATTTCAGCCTGGGCAACAAGAGCGAAACTCCGTCTCAAAAAAAAAAAAAAATATATATATATATATAAAGGCATGACACTCAAATATCAACTATTCTTTACCAATGATCTCAAGGTTTAAGAAAAATGTAAAAACATTTTCATACCTCAAAGGATTAGTGACTCTTAAATTAGCTTACCTGAGTTTTATTATTTAAATCAGCTTACCTGAGTTTTTGTGTTTTTAACTTTTGCAATGGGTTCCACACAGTTTATTCCATGCAATTCCAATTTATTTTTATGAATTGCCACCTAACATCAGTATCTTTGGGGTTTGGACATCTCATTTATCATTGGTAACCAAGGAGTTCTGGATGAGTGACATTTTTCAGAAAGCTGAAACTTATTCCATAAAAATGTGAAAACATTTATTTTAATTGCTTTGACTTACATATTTTTCTACCTTAATAGAAGACATTAAAAATAATTTAACCTCTTGGATAACCCAAGAGCCTGATTTGAGATTTCATTACTAGAAGTAATAAGATAAACAGATTTGAGTCAGCAAACCTGGAATTAAGATCTGGTTCTGCCATCTATGTCCATGTAACTTTGGACAAGTAACTTAACTAATTTGAGATACCAATGTTTTCATCTGCAAAGCTGGTAGCAATAATACATAACTCATATTATGTTGTTGTCACGGTTGGGTGAAATAATATGAAATATGTAAAAGACTACCATTTATGATTTCCTATTGCTATAGGCTTACTGGGTAATACGCTTTTTCTTGATACAAATTTTTTTTCCCAGAAAGATATTCCATTTGAAATATTATGTTTACCAATTGAGATGTGATATGGTTTAGCTGTGTCCCCACTCAACTCTCATCTTGAATTGTAGCTCCCATAGTTCCCACGTGTTGTGGGAGGGATCAGGTAGGAGGCAATTGAATCATGGGGGTGGGTCTTTCCCGTGCTGTTCTCATGATAGTGAATAAGTCTCACTAGATCTCATGGTTTTATAAAGGGGAGTTTCCCTACACAAACTCTCTTGCCTGCCATCATGTAAGATGTGACTTTGCTCCTCATTCACCTTCCGCCATGATTGTGAGGCCTCTCCAACCATGTAGAACTATGAGTCCATTAAACCGCTTTCCTTTATAAATTGCCCAGTCTTGGGTATGTCTTTATTAACAGTGTGAGAACAGACTAATACAAGATGGTAACTTTTTTTTTTTTTTTTTTTTTTTTTTTTTTTTTGAGACAGAGCCTGAGCCTTGCTCTGTTGCCCAGACTGGAGTGCAGTGGCGCAATCTCGGCTCACTGCAAGCTCTGCCTCCCAGGTTCACACCATTCTCCTGCCTCAGCCTCCCAAGTAGCTGGGACTACAGGTGTGAGCCACCATTCCCAGCTAATTTTTCTATTTTTTTGTAGACATGGAGTTTCACCATGTTGCTCAGGCTGGTCTTGAACACCTGAGCTCAGAGCTCAAGTGATTCACCCACCTTGTCTTCCCAAGGTGCTAGGATTACAGTGTAAGCCACTGGACCTGGCCTCAGTCTTACAATTTTTAATCTTCCTTTTGCCAACTAAAAGTTTTGGCAATTGGCAGGAAAAGTCCACAAGCACCTATCTCTCTGGCAGTGTATTCAGCCATCCCTCCTATGACTCTCGACGTACTGTCCATCCCCTTACCATCTATCCCTTGCTCACTGTTTTGTCCAGTAATTCTCCGCCCTCTCTCCTGCATCATCATTTCCCATTTTCAATGAATAAATCTCAAGAGCATACAAACACGTTGTGATTTCTCCCATCTTATTAAATAAAAAAAAAAAACTCTTGACCTTCCATCACCTACAGCTACTCCCTATTTCTCTCTCTTTTCAGCAAAAATTTTTTAATGTTTTTAATATATAGAGAATATAGAGCATTCTCTATATTCATTATCTGCAGTTCCTCTTTTCCAATTATCTCCAAAATTTCTTGCAACTAGTGTTTTGACCAGTCCACTCTCATAAAACTTTTTCAACACGACCATGACCTCCAATGACTTGCACGTTGTTGTTCCTCACCTTATTTGACCCTGTTAGCAGCATTTAACACATTGATTGCTGGCTTCCTTGAAACATTTCTTTAATTTGGGTTCTAGGACACTGTGCTCTTCTCCTTTGCCTCTTGCAACTCACTGACCACACCTTCTCAGTCTGTTGTTCATTATTTCTCAGCTCCTAAATCTCATGATTTTATAGCACTCTGGGGATTCATGGTAATCTTAACCATATACATGTATTAAATATCATCTATATTCTGAAAACTCCCACAGTTACACCTCTAGCCTGGATCTCACCCCTAAACTCCAGATTCTTGTATCTAGTTGCCAACCTGACCCCTTTCTTGGCTGACTGATGGGTGTGTCACAACTCACATGTAAAAACTATGTTCTTATTCTTTTATCCCTGGCATATTCCTTCCACAGCCTTCCCTCTCTGTTAACGACAACTACATTTTTCCTGTTGCTCAGGCCACAATTCATTCTTGACTTTTCTTTCTCTCTTGTGTTCCACTCAGCAAATCTTTTTGGCTCTCCCTTCAAAATATATCCAAGGTATGACCACTTCTCACCTCTTCCTTTGTCACGCCCATGGTCCAAGCCTTCAAGATCTCTCCTTTGAACCACTTCAATAGCATCAACTGCTTTTTCCCTCTGATCTTAGTCTCCTAGAGACTACTCTACCCAGAGCAACCCTCCTAAAATACTCAGACCGTTTATCTCCTCTGTGCGATCCAACCCTCCACCCCCGTGTCTTACTCAAAATACACGCTCTCCCTGATGTAGTAACCTCACACCGCCTGCCCCTCCCGTCCCCTTCCTTCTGGTGTGCTAGCCCCATTGGCCTGTTTGCTGAGTCTTGAACATGGCAGGTGGCTCCCTGCTCAAGGCCTCCCTATTCGTGGTCTCTATAATTGCTGTTCCTTCAAGTAATTGATCACATTAAGACAGATAACAAGCCGTGAATGACTTTCAAGTTGTCTGGAATGTTTTTTACTCAAATACTACAAAGCATAATACCTCATCTTCTTTTAAGTCTTTGCTTAAACATTATGTACCATGTGAGATCTTCTCTGATTACCTTATGTAAAATAGCACTGTCTATTCCCTTTCTCTGATTTATTTATCTCCATAGCCCTTCTCACCACTGACATAGGATGTATTTTGCTTTCTTGTTAAATTATTTTATTTATTTAATGTTTATTATCTTTCTCCCCCATTCATATGAGCAGCAGTTTTTTCTTTATTTTCTTCACTGCTTTAGCTCCAAGTCCTCAAACAGTGCCTGGCACATATTAGGTATTAAATAAATGTTTGCTAAAAGAACACTGAGTGAGAAAGAAAAATAAAAGAAAGAAAAATAAAATAGCTATTTCAGGAATAATCGAGTTCACTGACATGAACAACTCATATTCTGTTCATAATAATATTATTAATAATATTCTTAATATTTTCTATGACAAACAGAAAAAGAATTCATGGACCAAAAAATCCATATTTTTTACTCTGAAAAGATAGTCTTCTTAAGAATGTATAAAATGTCTCTGAATTTGGTATGTTTGTCAATTAGTCTTCATCTCTTTTGTGAAACAGTGAGGAAAAAAATCAAAGTGAAAGCAAACCATTGATCATAGGAGACAGAGAACAAGCTGTTAATGAGTTTCAAGTTGTTACAATGTATATGTTAAGGCACAATTGAAGGTGCTAATAGATCTCTTAAGTTCTGTGTGATTTTGAACAGTCATAGCTATTTCAATGATTCACTTGATCTCACTAAACACTTTCCCAAGGACTCAATTCATTTCTAAGAGCTTTTACAGAAGGCTTTTGTAGCCAATACCTGGAGTGTACTTTTAGATGAAAGAGGAGTACTATCTAGGGAAACCAGGCTGTGCTTCTTTTTGCAATGCAAATAAAATTCTTCAGTCCCCAATTTTTGTGCATTGTAGAAATACGTTACATAGATAGTCACTCCTTAGGGAGAGATCAACAGCCCCTTATGTTAACAAAAGTAAATGATTTTACATCAGAATAATATGGAGAGACACCAGGGTAGAACTGGAGCCTGAGAGATTGGGTGATCAAGGGAAAAGGAATTGGGCTCTGGTAACACACACACACATACACACACACACACACACACACACAGATTTGTGTCCCAAACTTCACTACTTTTAAACTAGGTGACATTGCACAATGTGTTTAACCTTTCTAAGCCCCGTTCCATAACATATGAAATAGAGTTGAGAAAAATCTTTAGTTCTTGTAGACATATAGATTAAAGATAATGTATGGAAAGCACCAATTACAACATCTGCACATAGTAGATGTTCAGTAATGGTAGAGATCATAAACAAGCAGGTAAAACAAGCAGGAAGACTAACATTTATTGGCAACCCGCTTAAGACGCAAAATATCTATTCTGTGATACTCAAGAAAAGTTCGACTATTTGATCTCTTCTCCAAACACATTCCCAAACTCCTCACTTTTGTTTGCTTCCTCTATGTCCTCGCATTTGTCTTGGCACCATATATTCATAAAGAAGGAGAAAGAAAAATGATGATCAGCTAGCTCCACCCCGGCTCAGGCCCTAAGAGACTGTAGGGAAGGATAAAAGAGATAACAGAATACACAGTGAAATTTTAGTTCCTGTATAGTGGCGTAACTCCCTTACGGAACCGTCTTCCCACCCGTAACAACTACAGACCCTGGGGAAAAAAATTCAAACCTCATAATCTTGACAAGTAAACAAAAGCAGGCAGATTATGGAGGTAATTGGAACCTCGGAGCAGCAACAAGAATGGGGGTGGGTTTTGTGTTCCTCTATGGCTTTGACTCAAAGCTGGGCTACGGTTGCAGAATCTCGCTGCAGTACAGGAAGCTAAAACTATGTGGGAAGCCCCGTCGTCTTTCTGGCTGCAGGAACCAAGGAAAGAGGCTAGGACAACAGCCACCATGGGAAAATGAGAAGGGAATCCCAGAAAGTAGAGAAGCAGATGAATAGATTCCCTAACCATATGTACAAAAATCAAAAATAATTCAGGTTGACCCCTTAACCATGCACATGTGAGACAGATACCAGGTTAGTTAGTATTTAAAAAAGGAAAATATTAGCAAAATTCCTCAGAGGAATATCAAATAACCTAAAGTCTATACACCAAAACATTGAGAATATCCAGATGGAATCCAAAATAAATATAAAGAATGAGAAAAATACAACAAATTCTCAGTGACTTAAAGTTCTACATCAAGAAGCTATATTTAAAATTTAAAAACTCATATCAGACAAAGGATTGAAACCAGAATACATAAAGAATTCTTATCATATACCAGTTTAAAACTGGGCAAAAGATTTGACAGACATTTCACAAAAAAAAGATATACACATAAATAATAAGGGCATTAAAATGTCTATCACCATTTGTCATCATGAAGAAAAATTAAAATAATGAGATACCATTAAACATCATGTATTTATTTATTTTTTTTTAAAAAAATTTTGAGGCTGCAACTTCAAACTCCTGGGCTTGAGCAATCCTTCTGCCTCGGCCTCCCAACTAGCTAGGACCACAGGTGCAAACCACTATGCCCAGGTAATTTTAACTCTTTTGTAGAGAAAGAGGGGTCTCGCAGTGTTGCTCAGGTTGGTCCTGAACTCCTGGCCTCAAGTGATCCACCTTGGCCTCCCAAAGTGCTGGAATTACAGACATCAGTCACCGCACCCAGCCTGAACATCTTTTTAAATAGCTAAAATGTTTTTAAAAATCGGTGATATCAGGTGTTGAGGGTATTCTGTCCTCGTAAGTCACTTGTGGGAATGTAAAAGCATACAACCACCTTAGAGAACACTTTTGCAGACTTTTGGAAAGTTAAACATATGCCATTCATAACCCAGCCATCCCACCTCTAGAATCTACCTACTAGAAATGAAAACATATGTGCACATAAAGACCTACACACAAATATTCATAGCAGTTTCATTTGCAATGATCCCAAACTGGAAACAATCCAAATGTTCATCAGCAGAGAATAAAGAAAATATGGTATAACCATATAATGGAATAGTATTCAGCTATCAAAAAGTACTTTCTTACTAATATACGCATCAATGTGGAGTTACTCTGGAAATTATTATATCGAATAAAAGAATCCATTATATCTTTAAGAATAGTGCCTACTGTATATTTCAATTTTTATAGAAGTTTAGAAAATCTAAGTTTACCTATAATCAACCCGTGGTAAGAGGGTGGAGCAAGATGGCTGAATAGGAACAGCTCCAGTCTCCATCTCCCAGCGCCAGTGACACAGAAGACTGGTGATTTCTGCATTTTCAACTGAGGTACTGGGGTCATCTCACTCGGGAGTGCCGGACAATCAGTGCTGGTCAGCTGCTGCAGCCTGACCAGGGAGAGCTGAAGTAGGGCAAGGCATCGCCTCACCTGGGGAGTGCAAGGGGGAAGGGAGTCCCTTTTCCTAGCCAGGGGAACTGAGACACACAACACCTGGAAAATCGGGTAACTCCCACCCCAATACTGCGCTGTAAGCACACCGGCACACCAGGAGAATGTATCCCAAACCTGGCCGGGAGGGTCCCACGCCCACGGAGCCTCCCTCCTTGCTAACACAGCAGTCTGCGGCAATCTAACCGCAAGGCAGCAGCGAGGCTGGGGGAGGGGCGCCCGCCATTGCTGAGGCTTAAGTAGGTAAATAAAGCCGCTGGGAAGCTCGAACTGGGTGGAGCTCACAGCAGCTCAAGGAAACCTGCCTGTCTCTGTAGACTCCGCCTCTGGGGACAGGGCAGAGCTAAAGCAGCAGAAGCCTGTGCAGACGCGAACGACTCTGTCTGACAGCTTTGAAGAGAGCAGTGGATCTCCCAACACAGAGGTTGAGATCTGAGAAGGGGCAGACTGCCTGCTCAAGTGGGTCCCTGACCCCTGAGTAGCCTAACTGGGAGACATCCCCCACTAGGGGCAGTCTGACACCCCACACCTCACAGGGTGGAGTACACCCCTGAGAGGAAGCTTCCAAAGCAAGAATCAGACAGGTGCACTCGCTGTTCAGCAATATTCTATCTTCTGCAACCTCTGCTGCTGATACCCAGGCAAACAGGGTCTGGAGTGGACCTCAAGCAATCTCCAACAGACCTATAGCTGAGGGTCCTGACTGTCAGAAGGAAAACTATCAAACAGGAAGGACACCTATACCGAAACCCCATCAGTACATCACCATCATCAAAGACCAGAGACAGATAAAACCACAAAGATGGGGAAAAAGCAGGGCAGAAAAGCTGGAAATTCAAAAAATAAGAGCGCATCTCCCCCTGCAAAGGAGCACAGCCCATCGCCAGCAACGGATCAAAGCTGGTCAGAGAATGACTTTGACGAGATGAGAGAAGAAGGCTTCAGTCCATCAAACCTCTCAGAGCTAAAGGAGGAATTACGTACCCAGCGCAAAGAAACTAAAAATCTTGAAAAAAGAGTGGAAGAATTGACAGCTAGACTAATTAATGCAGAGAAGATCATAAACGAAATGACAGAGATGAAAACCATGACACGAGAAATACGTGACAAATGCACAAGCTTCAGTAACCGACTCGATCAACTGGAAGAAAGATCCTCTATCAGCGATGGAGGATCAAATGAATGAAATGAAGCAAGAAGAGAAACCAAAAGAAAAAAGAAGAAAAAGAAATGAACAAAGCCTGCAAGAAGTATGGGATTATGTCAAAAGACCAAATCTACGTCTGATTGGGGTGCCTGAAAGTGAGGGGGAAAATGGAACCAAATTGGAAAACACTCTTCAGGATATCATCCAGGAGAACTTCCCCAACCTAGCAGGGCAGGCCAACATTCAAATTCAGGAAATACAGAGAACGCCACAAAGATACTCCTCTAGAAGAGCAACTCCAAGACACATAATAGCCAGATTCACCAAAGTTGAAATGAAAGAAAAAATCTTAAGAGCAGCCAGAGAGAAAGGTCGGGTTACCCACAAAGGGAAGCCCATCAGACTGACAGCAGATCTCTCGGCAGAAACTCTACAAGCCAGAAGAGAGTGGGGGCCAATATTCAACGTTCTTAAAGAAAAGAATTTTAAACCCAGAATTTCATATCCAGCCAAACTAAGTTTCATAAGTGAAGGAGAAATAAAATCCTTTACAGATAAGCAAATGCTTAGAGATTTTGTCACCACCAGGCCTGCCTTACAAGAGACCCTGAAGGAAGCCCTAAACATGGAAAGGAACAACCGGTACCAGCCATTGCAAAAACATGCCAAAATGTAAAGACCATCGAGGCTAGGAAGAAACTGCATCAACTAATGAGCAAAATAACCAGTTAATATCATAATGGCAGGATCAAGTTCACACATAACAAAATTAACCTTAAATGTAAATGGACTAAATGCTCCAATTAAAAGACACAGACTGGCAAACTGGATAAAGAGTCAAGACTCATCAGTCTTCTGTCTTCAGGAGACCCATCTCACATGCAGAGACATATATAGGCTCAAAATAAAGGGATGGAGGAAGATCTACCAAGCAAATGGAGAACAAAAAAAGCAGGGGTTGCAATCCTAGTCTCTGATAAAACAGACTTTAAACCATCAAAGATCAAAAGAGACAAAGAAGGCCATTACAGAATGGTAAAGGGATCAATTCAACAGGAAGAGCTAACTATCCTAAATATATATGCACCCAATACAGGAGCACCCAGATTCATAAAGCAAGTCCTTAGAGACTTACAAAGAGACTTAGACTCCCATACAATAATAATGGGAGACTTCAACACTCCACTGTCAACATTAGACAGATCAACGAGACAGAAAGTTAACAAGGATATCCAGGAATTGAACTCATCTCTGCACCAAGCGGACCTAATAGACATCTATAGAACTCTCCACCCCAAGTCAACAGAATATACATTCTTCTCAGCACCACATCACACTTATTCCAAAATTGACCACATAATTGGAAGTAAAGCACTCCTCAGCAAATGTAAAAGAACAGAAATTATAACAAACTGTCTCTCAGACCACAGTGCAATCAAACTAGAACTCAGGACTAAGAAACTCAATCAAAACCGCTCAACTACATGGAAACTGAACAACCTGCTCCTGAATGACTACTGGGTACATAACGAAATAAAAGCAGAAAGAAAGATGTTCTTTGAAACCAATGAGAACAAAGATACAACATACCAGAATCTCTGGGACACATTTAAAGCAGTGTGTAGAGGGAAATTTATAGCACTAAATGCCCACAAGAGAAAGCAGGAAAGATCTAAAATTGACACTCTAACATCACAATTAAAAGAACTAGAGAGGCAAGAGCAAACACATTCAAAAGCTAGCAGAAGGCAAGAAATAACTAAGATCAGAGCAGAACTGAAGGAGATAGAGACACAAAAAACCCTCCAAAAAATCAATGAATCCAGGAGTTGGTTTTTTGAAAAGATCAACAAAATTGACAGACCGCTAGCAAAACTAATAAAGAAGAAAAGAGAGAGGAATCAAATAGACGCAATTAAAAATGATAAAGGGGATATCACCACCGACCCCACAGAAATACAAACTACCATCAGAGAATACTATAAACACCTCTACGCAAATCAACTAGAAAATCTAGAAGAAATGGATAATTTCCTGGACACTTACACTATCCCAAGACTAAACCAGGAAGAAGTTGAATCCCTGAATAGACCAATAGCAGGCTCTGAAATTGAGGCAACAATTAATAGCCTACCCACCAAAAAAAGCCCAGGACCAGATGGATTCACAGCTGAATTCTACCAGAGGTACAAGGAGGAGCTGGTACCATTCCTTCTGAAACTATTCCAATCAATAGAAAAAGAGGGAATCCTCCCTAACTCATTTTATGAGGCCAACATCATCCTGATACCAAAGCCTGGCAGAGACACAACAAAAAAAGAGAATTTTAGACCAATATCCCCGATGAACATCGATGCAAAAATCCTCAATAAAATACTGGCAAACCGGATTCAGCAGCACATCAAAAAGCTTATCCACCATGATCAAGTGGGCTTCATCCCTGGGATGCAAGGCTGGTTCAACATTCACAAATCAATAAACGTAATCCAGCATATAAACAGAACCAAAGACAAGAACCACATGATTATCTCAATAGATGCAGAAAAGGCTTTTGACAAAATTCAACAGCCCTTCATGCTAAAAACGCTCAATAAATTCGGTATTGATGGAACGTACCTCAAAATAATAAGAGCTATTTATGACAAACCCACAGCTAATATCATACTGAATGGGCAAAAACTGGAAAAATTCCCTTTGAAAACTGGCACAAGACAGGGATGCCCTCTCTCACCACTCCTATTCAACACAGTGTTGGAAGTTCTGGCTAGGGCAATCAGGCAAGAGAAAGAAATCAAGGGTATTCAGTTAGGAAAAGAAGAAGTCAAATTGTCCCTGTTTGCAGATTACATGATTGTATACTTAGAAAACCCCATCATCTCAGCCCAAAATCTCCTTAAGCTGATAAGCAACTTCAGCAAAGTCTCAGGATACAAAATTAATGTGCAAAAATCACAAGCATTCTTATACACCAGTAACAGACAAGCAGAGAGCCAAATCAGGAATGAACTTCCATTCACAATTGCTTCAAAGAGAATAAAATACCTAGGAATCCAACTTACAAGGGATGTAAAGGACCTCTTCAAGGAGAACTACAAACCACTGCTCAGTGAAATAGAAGAGGACACAAACAAATGGAAGAACATACCATGCTCATGGATAGGAAGAATCAATATCGTGAAAATGGCCATACTGCCCAAGGTTATTTATAGATTCAATGCCATCCCCATCAAGCTACCAATGAGTTTCTTCACAGAATTGGAAAAAACTGCTTTAAAGTTCATATGGAACCAAAAAAGAGCCCTCATTGCCAAGACAATCCTAAGTCAAAAGGACAAAGCTGGAGGCGTCACGCTACCTGATTTCAAACAATACTACAAGGCTACAGTAACCAAAACAGCATGGTACTGGTACCAAAACAGAGATATAGACCAATGGAACAGAACAGAGTCCTCAGAAATAATACCACACATCTACAGCCATCTGATCTTTGACAAACCTGAGAGAAACAAGAAATGGGGAAAGGATTCCCTATTTAATCAATGGTGCTGGGAAAATTGGCTAGCCATAAGTAGAAAGCTGAAACTGGATCCTTTCCTTACTCCTTATACGAAGATTAATTCAAGATGGATTAGAGACTTAAATGTTAGACCTAATACCATAAAAACCCTAGAAGAAAATCTAGGTAGTACCATTCAGGACATAGGCATGGGCAAGGACTTCATGTCTAAAACACCAAAAGCAATGGCAGCAAAAGCCAAAATGGACAAATGGGATCTAATTAAACTCAAGAGCTTCTGCACAGCAAAAGAAACTACCATCAGAGTGAACAGGCAACCTACAGAATGGGAGAAAATTTTTGCAATCTACTCATCTGACAAAGGGCTAATATCCAGAATCTACAAAGAACTCAAACAAATATACAAGAAAAAAACAAACAACCCCATCCAAAAGTGGGGAAAGGATATGAACAGACATTTCTCAAAAGAAGACATTCATACAGCCAACAGACACATGAAAAAATACTCATCATCACTCGCCATCAGAGAAATGCAAATCAAAACCACAATGAGATACCATTTCACACCAGTTAGAATGGCAATCATTAAAAAATCAGGAAACAACAGGTGTTGGAGAGGATGTGGAGAAATAGGAACACTTTTACACTGTTGGTGGGATTGTAAACTAGTTCAACCATTATGGAAAACAGTATGGCAATTCCTCAAGGATCTAGAACTAGATGTACCATATGACCCAGCCATCCCACTACGGGGTATATACCCAAAGGATTATAAATTATGCTACTACAAAGACACATGCACACGTATGTTTATTGCGGCACTATTCACAATAGCAAGGACTTGGAATCAACCCAAATGTCCATCAGTGACAGACTGGATTAAGAAAATGTGGCACATATACACCATGGAATACTATGCAGCCATAAAAAAGGATGAGTTTGCGTCCTTTGTAGGGACATGGATGCAGCTGGAAACCATCATTCTTAGCAAACTATCACAAGAAGAGAAAACCAAACACCACATGTTCTCACTCATTGGTGGGAACTGAACAATGAGCTCACTTGGACTCGGGAAGGGGAACATCACACACTGGGGCCTATCATGGGGAGGGGGGAGGGGGGAGGGATTGCACTGGGGAGTTATACCTGATATAAATGATGAATTGATGGGTGCTGACGAGTTGATGGGTGCAGCACACCAACATGGCACAAGTATACATATGTAACAAACCTGCACGTTATGCACATGTACCCTAGAACTTAAAGTATAATAAAAAAAAAAGAAAAAAAATACAAAAAAAAAAAAATAATAATCAACCCGTGGTAAGAAATGCAGTGAAAGATGAAGTGTAAATGACACATAGAAACTTTTCGAGGTGATAGAAATATTTGGTACCTTAGTTGTGGTAATAGATTTTTAGTGTAATATGTATCAAAACTTATCAAATTATTCACTTTATATATGTGCAGTTTTATTTTATATGAATTTTACTTTAGCAAGAAATAAAACATTAAGATAATAAATGCTACTTGTGTTTTAAAAAGAAGATAAGGTACCTACTTTCAAAGATTTTTATAATCTGGAAGTAGAGTGAGATGAAACAATAATTTTTAAAAAGCAAGGGGTCTGGTGTAGTGGCTTATCCCAGTAATCCCAGCACTTTGGGAGGCCAAAGTGAGAAAACTGCTTGAGGCCATGGAATTCAGGGCCCATCTGGGCAACCTAGTTAGACCCCTCTGTCTCTGCAAAAATAAAAAATACAAAAATTACCAGGGTGTGGTGGTGGGCACCCGTGGTCCCAGCTACTCAGGAGGCTGAGGTGGGAGGATTACTTGAGCCTGGGTGGTCAAAGCTGCATTAAGCTGACTGTACCACTGCACGCCAGCCTGGGTGACTAAGACCCTCTCTCAAAAAATAAAATAAAATAAGATACAATAGCTCTCTAAAGTGAAAATAAATATAATAATTTTGAATTTGGAAATGTAAGCTAATAAATCTTAAAGTCTAACTTTTAAATGAATAAGCAAGGCTTACTCACCATTTATGACTTTGTTCATACAAATGTAACCTGTGAATCTAATTATTGGTATTCAAAGAACAAAGGAAGTCCTAGTTGTCTTTTTAAGCTTTAATGGAAAAACATATTAGAACTATGTTTGAAAACAGACCTTAAAACGTCTCCAGCGCTTATTCCAGAGCTCTGCATCTGTGGACCTTCTATTTTTGATCATTGGGACAATGATGGTAGAAACCACAGTTTTTTCCTCTAAAGACATTTTTTCCTGATGTACAAGCCTTAAAAAGTAAGTCTCCAGGATTGCATGGCATCTTGAGCCTCCATCTTTTGGCTCATTCACTGAAAGGAACTTTGTTATAGGCCACCAAGCATTTATCAAATATTCATGACAGGTCTGGTACTGTGCTAGGCATTTTGGAGCAGGAAGGGGTACATGGAAAGAGTCACTATACCTGCTTTCATTCATGTAAAAATTAACTTTGAATACGTACAACAATTAAGGAATAACAGTAGTATAAATAAATACCTTGTAGTGGTTAAACTATAAATGCAATTAAAAGAGCAAAGAAGGCAATACTGAGACAGAGAAATAAGCAAAGGGTCTTGAGTCTGGACTTGAGAAAGGTAGAGGGAAATCAGCAGAAGTGGAGACAAATTCACTATCATTCATTCATTCAATGAATATTAAGAATCTACCATGCCAAGGCTCTGAGCAAAATGCTAAGAACACAGCGGTGAACAAAAATGCACTAGTCCTTGCCCCCACATGTTGCTCCCAGCCTACTAGAAGAAGCAGTTATTGAATAAATAGATATGCAAATAAAAATACAATTGCAAAAGATTACTAATGCCGTGAAGGAACAGTGCACGGGTGGAAAAGATGCAAGAGCTGAGGACATGCACAGAAAACACAAGGCAGCCAGGGGATGTTCAGGATTCCGGATTTTAAGTACAACATTGTAACCAGCTGGTGAAGAAAGCATGCCCTCTAAGATCAAATAAAGTCAACTAAATAGAGGGTACACTAGGCTGCTACCAAAGAACAACTTCACTCAAGTCTTCTCACCTAATACCACTAGCCTCTCTCTCAGGCCCTGCTTCTCTTTGGGTTCACTTCTCCTTCTCCTCTGGCACCTTTCCCTTTGTCTAAGTCACTCTTTATTTCCCTACTCAAAGTCCTGAGAAAGTCAATCTGATTGGTCCAGGTTATTACCTTCAGTCCTGCTTGGGTAAACTTTTTTGTACCGGAGCAGGTTACACATCACTGGCCAGCCTAGAAATTGGTTGCCCTTGGGTCACATGGTCATCCTAATCCAATTAGCTGTGACCAGGAGTCATATGGCACAGAAACGGCTAAGGAAGAAGAACCTATGGTGGAAATGAAGATGACAAATGCCATTATCAATGGTATTTGTCAACCTCCTTAATACAACCAGGAAAAAAAAAAAAAAGGTTTCTCTAGTAGAGTGGAAGTAAGCAATAGAAGGCTTTGAAAATCAGAGAACTGAGCCTTTTTATGGAGACCATTGAAATCTTACAAAGGAAATATGCAGAGACTGATATGATGAAAGTGGAACTTCAGGAAGACAAGTGAATTTGTCTTAGTTTTCTATTTCTTTTTCTACTAAACCATACATTGAGATTTAAAGGTCATAATATTTTCTCTTACCCTCTCAGATCAAATGTGATGAGAAATGGGTACAGAGAGAGATGAAGGTAAAATAGCAGGCTAATTATTGATAAAGCTAGATTACAGAATATGGCTTAGCATTGACTTCCCCTTGAATTGACTGCCAATCCCTGGCAGGGTAGGGACAGAGCCCAAGGAGTAGAGGAGAAGGAACTATTCTGTTCAGAGGGCCAGTCTTAGGAAGAGAGAGAAAAGGTGGGGGCACCCAGATCCCAACTCACCACACAATCACCTCTTTGATCTTGACAAAGAGTAAAAGAAATACAGGAGCTATTTGCCACACAACTGCTGTTTTCTGAAAACCTGGCAAGTGGCAAGTCCTTTCCTGCAACATTTCTGTATCCTGAAGGCCTGTTATTCCTCACCCCTGATTTGCCTGTTTCACCCCCTGCCAATCCACAAGAGGGTCCCTCCTCTTCCTCACCATTCTGTTTCTCCTCATTCAAAAGTCTGCTAAGAATTCAGCCTTTATATAGGGTCCCCAGAAGAGAAATATCTTGACTTATCATATCTTTATTTTTTTATCACTCAGAATGTATAAAATATTTTATCATATAGGTGTTTTTCACTTAACATCATTACCCTAACTCAACAAAATTGGTTGTAAAACAATTCTTTCTGAAGCAAGAGAACTTTACGCTTTTTTAAAACAAACAGCCTACTCTGCTTTTTCAAATGTCACCCATTAGAAAATGAAGCAGAATTTTTCTGGTTTGAGGCAGGGAAAGTGTGGGCACTATAGGTACTGTTGAACATGAATTCAGTCATTCTAATACAGTACAAAATCTGAAGACTACTCTTTAGGCCGTTAATACTAATTCAGAAGATATTTACATGTAGTACCCTAAGAAAAAATATGAAAACAGAGAAGTTCAAGAGAAGTTATAGAAGAAAACAGTACTGGAAATTCTGGCAGGTGAATTATTTGCTTTATTCTCTCACTACTGACCTTGAAATATCAACAATCACAAAGATCTTAATAATTTTTAACAGTTTGATGACTATAAAACTTTAAAAGAGGGAGAATATTTACTTCTAGCAAAACAAAGAAGCACCCATTATGTGGTAGCACATGTGGTTGTAAGACAATCAACCACAAACAACTGGCAACTTCATACATAACTTGACTCCTTTTATCCCAAACCATGTTTATTTAATTACAGCCTTGTGCCTTCATTAACGATGTTTCCAAATATCTCTTGATCCTGGCTAAGTGTTTCTAAATATTGATCTTGGGTTAGCAATAACTGTGACATGTATAAAAAGGAGATATTAGGCAATTAAACTGTCTAAAACAGTTGACCAAGTCATGCAAATTCTCTAAACCTAGAGGAGGATCAATCTTGAAAGTGAAGTTGTGATTTAATTCATGCTCTTCTTAAGTATGAGATTCTAAGTGAGCATTGGGAAGCATAGGAAACCTTTACTAATGAATCTTCAGGGACCAGTTAGCACAGTTTGTTAAATTGGAATGCTAATTAGGTCTAGGTAATAGTTTAAATCAACCTAAATGCTTGTTAGTTTGACCGATTACAGGTGCCCAATAAGTGTTTGTTTGAATTCAATAATTCTCTGTCCAGAGGGAATATTCTGGTTCATGAGTGGGTGAATTGAAAAACATAAGCTATTAGTCATGAATAAACTGCATATCAACTGGTGCATTTCAGCATTACTACTGGAAGTCCAAGGTCGCGGCAGTGATGGCTCAGTCAGGTCCCTTTCCTTTGGTAGGTCCTACGCAGCGATATTTCCAAATGGACCTAGATTATTTTGAAGCTTTTCCATGGCATGTGTAATATTATGGAAAGTACAAGAGTGAAAAACCTGGGTTATAAGTCAGTCCAGAACTACCAAACTATTTAATGACAAAGCAAGTCTAGAACCCACTGTGCTGACTTGTGGGGAGTCTTCCTTCCATTGTGGCCCCTCAAATCTTTCCTGAGTCTACATTTCTCCTTTTCCTACCCCCAAAACCTGCTGCTTTCCCCTCAGTGTATTCTCAATTATTGAGTGTTAGGTTCAGACTAAATACTGTAGCTTGTATGTAGCCTTTTGATTCAACGACTGGTGTCCTGACTCCACAAAACCATCCCAGAATTGTTCCCATCTCTCAGGCGCTAGAAACTGCAAAGCCAAACACTTTCCATAACAACATACACAAAGCTAGCTCCAATCCTGCAATTACACAAGAGCCGGGGCACTGCTGCAGGTAATGAGTCAGGTCAAGAAGGATTCCAGTTTGTCTTTTGGGTAATTTAACCCAAAAGCAGAGGCAATGAATCACTGTGTTAGAAGAAACTACTTTGGTATCAGACAAAACCACATTGGGCTTAGGGCAAATTTCAAATTTGGCACTTCAGCAGTAGCAAATTAGTATTAAATTCAGTTGTATGTGACAGAAAACCCCCAAATAAGCACTTAGCTAAGCTGTAGCCATGATTTCTGCATCCCAGCTAGTAGGAAGAAGGAACCGGAGGCCCCATTCTTCTAAGGACAACTGCCAGTAGTCTCCTATGTCATGCATACTTACAGGTGATGGGCCAGAACTTAGTGAAATGCCCCTGTCAAGGCTCAAGGAAGGCTGGGACATATAGCTTCCACCCCGAGTGCCCTGCTAAAAACCAGATATCCTCTTGCTTAAAAAAAAAAAAAAAAAAAAAAAGGCCGAACATGGTGGCTCACGCCTGTAATCCCAGCACTTTGGGAGGCCTAGGTGGGTGGATTATGAGTGCAAGAGTTCAAAACCAGACTGACCAATAGGGTGAAACCCCATCTCTACTAAAAACACAAAAATTAGCCAGGTGTGGTGGCACGTGCCTGTAATCCTAGCTACTCGAGAGGCTGAGGCAGGAGACTCGCTTGAACCTGGAAGACGGAGGTTGCAGTGAGCCGAGATTGCACCACTGTACTCTAACCTGAGCAACAGAGCAACAGAGCAAGACTCTGTCTCAAAAAAAAAAAAAAAAAAAAAAAGGCAGAGGAGATATTGTATAGAAATTACGTCTCTGTTTCATTCCCTTCCTAACTATGGGACTATGGGTAATAATTTTGTGCTAAAATCTTCTGTGATTTAAGATAATACTTCCTGTGTGTGGATTATTTTGCTTAACCTCTCAGCGGTATCTGACACTGTTCAGCACAAGCTCCTTGCTGAAACAATCTATTCTTCCTGTGACTTCCATAGCAAGATAGTCTCCTGACTTTCCTCTGACCTTTCTATTTCTTCCCAATTTTTGTTGTTAATAGTGTTGCCTCCTCTTCTTCTTTCTGTTCCTTAGTGTTCCCATTGGCTCTGTCCTGGAGCAGCTTCTTCCTCACTTCTCACTTTACCCATTTTCCTCACTGTTATCCATGGTGGAAGGAAGTATAATGCACATTTATTGAATGCTTACTATACACTAGGAACTATAAGTGTGTTATATATAGCATCTCACTTAATCCTATCAACAATCCCAAAGCTAAATACCATTGTTATTATGGAGGTTGGTGTGATCTGTCCACTGTTGAGAAATGCCAGATTTGGATTTTAGTCCAGGACTGTCTGACTCCCACAGATTTTGAGCTTACTACTACACCCACCCACCTTTCTCCAACCATGTAAAAGGAAAACCCTACCAGGTCCCAGCACATACTCAGTCGCTTACTGGACACATCCAATGATGATCATGCCACTGAGTAAATGCCTGGTTCTTTCATCAACTATTTATTGAGCACTTATTATGTGCCAGGCACTGCTGTAGGTGCTGAATCTACTGAAGCAACCGAAAGAGACAATCTCTAATTTCATGAAATTTACTGTTTAGCTGAAGGCACAAACAGTGAAAGAAACAACATCAGTTTGTGAGAAACACTACAAAAAAATGAAGCAGGCTAAATGGATAGAGAGATGGAGAGGGCTGTACAGTAGGTGGAATAATGGCCCCACAAAAGATACCAACCCTCTAATCCCTAGAAGCTATGACTATGTTGCATTACATGGAACAGGGAATTTTACAGATGTGGTTAAGGTTAAGGGTCTTGAGGTGGGGAGATTTTCTAGAATAATGTAGATGAACCCAGTATCATCACATGGACCCTCAAAAGTGAAAAGTTAGAGGTATGGGACAATGACAATGGAAGAAGATGCAGGAGAAATGTAAAGCATGAGAGGGAATTGACCGCCATAGCTGGCTTTGAAGATGGAGGAAGGGGCCACAAGCCAAGGAATGTGGCATCTCATGGAAGCTAGGAATGGCTGTCAGTTTACAATCAGTAAGAAAATGGGGACATAAATTTCTGCTGCTTTAAGTTACTAAATTCTGATCTTTTTTTTTCCAGCAGCAACAGAAGACTAATGCAGGCTGTTTTAAGTAGGGTGGCCAGAAAAGGCCACTGAAAACAAAGACCTGGAGAGACAGCTGAGAGAAGAGTTTCCCAGCCAAAAGAAATGAGTCTGGAGTGAGATGAACTTGGAGTGTACAAGGAATAGTAAGGAGATGAATGTATCTGGAGTGAGGGGAGAACTGTCGGAGCTGAGAGAGCAGGAACAGCCTAGGCCAGCACATGTGGAGATGTGCAGGTCATGCAGCTTTGGATTTTATTCTAAGCACGATGAGAGGACTGGTCAGCAGGGGAGAATCACAACCTGACTTAGCTTATAAGTTTGCCTGTGGGTGCTATAATGAGAGTGGACTGGATGGGTCAAGTGTAGCAGGAAGCAGTCCAATTAGGAGACTCTTGATTGTTATCCAATATTCCAAATAAGAGAAGACAGCTTGGACTAAGGTGAAAGAGGTGAAGTAATTGGTCACACATAGGATATATTTGAAAGTCAGAGTTCATTCTATTTTCTGATGACTTGGAAGTAGGGTGGGAAAGAGAGAAGCCAGGATGGGCAACTAAATGCATGGTGGTGCCAGACAATGACATGGAAAAAAGTGTAGTAGAAGAAGGTTGGGAGGGATCAAGAGTCAGGTTTTTCTTAGACATAAGTTTTAGATGCCAAATAGCCATCCAAGTCAAGATGTCAGGTTTTCAGGTATGTGAGTCTGAATTTAGGGACAGTTTGAATTGGAGGCACATGGTAGGCAGATTTTAGTTACTCCCCAAAGACGTCCACATCCTAATTCCCAGAATCTGTATGTCATGTTACATGGCAAGGGGGGGTTAAGGGGTAGCAGATGGAACTGAAGTTGCAAAACAGCTGACCTTAAAATAAAGAGATATCCTGGATTATCTAGTTGGACCCGATGTAATCTAAAGGATACTTACATGAAAGAGAGAGAGGCAGAGGACTCAGAACCAGTGATATGGTATACTTAACTAGCCAATTCTGGCTTTGAAAAGGATGAAGCTGGTTTCTGAAGTTGGTGGAAGTGGTCATGAGCGAAGGAATTGGGACACCCTTCTAAAAACTGGAAAAGACAAGGAAACAGATTCCTTCTGAGAGCATCCAGAAAGGAACGCAGCCCTGCCAACACCTTGAGCTTAGTTCAGCGATAACCATTTCAGACTTCTGAGCTAAAAAGCTGTACAATAATAAAAGGTGTGTTGTTTTAAGCCACACAGTTTGTGGTAATTTGTTACATGTGCAATAGGACATTAACATAAGGCATAATTTATCTGAAACTTCAGTGTATCCTCTCTTGGTAAATGACATAAACTTCACCTGAAGCTTCACATGAAAACAGAAATACGTGCCATCCTTAATTCTTTCCTCTCCTTCATGCTCCTATGCTCCTAATCCAGTCACAATGAAGTTCTCTAGATTCTACTTACTAAATATTTATTCAAAGTTACCCTCTGTCTCCTTTCTCTACCCAGGTCATGATCATCATCATCATTCCCCTTTGAGAAAGAAGACAATAGAAACCCACCATCTATTCCCCATTTAGCAACCAGAATAAGTCTTCTAAAATGAGGATTTCAAATTATTCCTCTCACCTTGAAACTCTTCAATGGCTTGCTATTTCACTACAAATTCTCAACTGCTTGACATGGGTTAGAAGATCCTTCAAGGTTGCCTCTGCCTTCAGCCTTATTTCCTAACACTTGTCCTCACACTGAACTTCTTCCAGATCCTGGAAAGCATTAGGAGGCCTCTTCACTTCAGGTGTTGGCACTGGCCTTCCTCATCCTCATAGAAAAGACTCTATCATTCGTTACTCCCCTCCCTATCTACCTTCAGGTTCCACACTGCTCCCTTCAGGTCATTCTCAATCTCCTAAATTGTTAGCACCCTGGTATCAGGAACTTCTGTTTCAAGACACTCATCACAATAGTGTTCTGTTTGTCTCCATGACAAACATGCTGCAGGGCTTTTGCCTGATTTGTTCAGTACTCTATCTTCATTCCTAGCCCCCAGCACATAGTAGGTGCTCAGCCAATATTTGTCAAATGGTAATTACTCACTGAAGACCTGTGAATTACTATGTTTAATTCTAACACGGTTCCTAAGACATATTTAGTAACCATTTCCTGCAAAGTCCGTATAATGGAGCATTCAGATACTTCTAAACAATGTAATATTTGTGCCTATCACCAATTTTACATTCTTGACTTCTCCCCACTTTGGAGATGAACAGTAACAGGTGAGAGACATTTTATTTTAATTTTTCTTGCATTTATCATGTCACTCAACAATGATTCAATAAGTATTTATTGATACTTGTGCCAATCACTAGGTGTTGGGAATACAGTAAGTGAATAAAATCGTGTTTTCATGAAGTTTGCAGTGTGTGTGTAGATAGGGTGAGATAAAGTCTGAAAGTAAGCCCACCGAAAGCTATATAAAATATCAGACAGTGGGCCAGGCGCGGTGGCTCATGCCTGTAATCCCAGTACTTTGGGAGGCCAAGGCGGGCGGATCACGAGGTCAGGAGATAGAGACCATCCTGGCTAACACGGTGAAACCCCGTCTCTACGGAAAATACAAAAAATTAGCCAAGCGTGGTGGCGGGCGCCTGCAGTCCCAGCTACTCAGGAGGCTGAGGCAGGAGAATGGCGTGAACCCGGGAGGCGGAGCTTGCAGTGAGCCGGGATCTCGCCACTGCACTCCAGCCTGGGCGACAGACCGAGACTCCGTCTCAAAAAAAAGTGCCAGAGTCAGAAAGAAATGTGCGTTGATCATTTTTTTGCTTAGAGAGATTGGGAAAACTCAGAGAGTAAAACATCTGAGCAGGGACCAAGAGCAATGTGGGAGTCCGTATCACGTCACAGAGAAGCGCACAAGCTTAGGAATCTTGCTTTCTAAATTCGAATCGCAGGTTTCCAGTTACACCTGTATGCGACTGAACAAGTATTTTAACCTGTCTTTTAGCTGTCATACTACAAACCTCAGGCTTGTTAAGAGAAAATGCTCCGCAAGGAATTAAACACAGAAGGCTCTAACGCTGGGCCAAGACTGGGAAACGAACTCTGGAAACTCACCCTCTGCTGCCCAAGAGCATCTCCCATCTGGCTGGATCGCAATTGGTGATTGGCTACTTAACCCGTCCGTCCTTTCCCGCCCAGCGTCCAATCCAATCCCTCCTGGCTCCGCTCGGAGACAGTTCGCCGAGTGGGCGGTGTCCATGACGTTTTATGACGTTTGCGTCACGGTGGACGGAAGTCGCGGCTGCTGTTTTGAAATCGGGCCGCGGGGGATCTCTCAGGCTGGTTGCTGGTTCCAACACTGAGGCTCCACAGCCTCCCAATTCCGGGCGGACCCCTGACGGGCCTGAAGCTGCAGCAGCGCCATGTCCACCCCTCCGTTGGCCGCGTCGGGGATGGCCTCCGGGCCCTTCGCCGGGCCCCAGGCCCAGCAGGCTGCCCGGGAGGTCAACACGGCGTCGCTGTGCCGCATCGGGCAGGAGACGGTGCAGGACATCGTGTACCGCACCATGGAGATCTTTCAGCTCCTGAGGAACATGCAGGTAGGAAGGCGGGCGCGTAGGGCCAGCGAGATGCAGCTGGGAGGGAAAGGGGCGCTGGTTTCCTCGTTACCTGGGGCCAGTGGATGTCAACTGGGCTGCCCTGGGCAAACCTTAGGTGTAGGGTCACCCCCATTCACATTCAAGAATGTCCGCAAAAGTCGGAGCTGTAGAGGTGATGTTTTTCCAGACCAGATTTCTGCATAATTGAAGCCAATTTTTTTTTAGATTCAATCGAGCTCTTTAGTTACCATGTAAACTCTTTCACCTTTCAAGGTAAAGATGGGGTCGCACTCCACTTCCCGCTTTAGGTTGCTTTAAATGTTTTTTCCAGCATTTCTTCTAGGGAGGTCCAAGGAGTTGAAGAATTTACATTATATTTTTAAAAAACAGTCCTTTTTTTTGGCATAGTAAATATACAGTAAACTACACTCACCTAAAGTTTTGACATGTATGTGTACTGTACTGTGTATACTTGTGAAATTATCACCACAATCAAAATAGTGAACATACACATCACCCCAGAAAGTTTCTTCATACCCCTCTGACATCTTTGCTTCCTACCTTCCATCGCTAAGCAACCATTGATCTGCTTTCTGTAATCATAAATTAATTTGCATTTGCTAGAGTTTTGTATAATGGAGTCTACAGTATGTGGGCTTTTTTTGTCTGAGATCCTTCACTAAGCATGCGTCAATAATTTCCTTTTTATTGCTGAGTAATGTTCCATTGTATCAATATATCACCATTTGCGTACCTTTTCTTCTGTTGATGGACATTTGGGTTGTTTCCACTTTTTGGCTGTTATAAATAATGCTATGAACTTTTGCTGACAAATTTTTGTGTGAACATGTGTGTCATTTCTCTTGGACAGATTCAGGAGTGGAATTGCTGGATCATGCAATACATGTCTGTTTAATACTTCAAGAAACTTTTCCAAAGTGGCCTGAGTCATTTTACCTCCCTATTATTGCTAGTGGGAATGTAAACATTGCTGCTTAACGGTTCTCCTTTCTCCTCATGCACACCTGTTATGTCTTGATGCTTTCCAAATACTTCTCCCAGTCTATCCTGCCTTTTTATTCTCTTAATATTATCTTTGGAAGAACAGACATTTTTAATTTTGATGGAATCCAGCTTACTGATATATTCTTTTATAGATTTTGCTTTTGGTGTCATACCTAAGAAATGTTTGCCTAACCCAAGGTGACAAAGGGTTTCTGTTTTCTTCGAGAAGTTTTGTAGTTTCAGGTTTTATATTTAGGTCTACAACCTATATTTAGCTTTGTGAGTTTTTAAATATATATACATAGTGGCAGATACAGATCCAAGTTCATTGTTTTGCATTTGGATATCCAATTGTTCCAGCAGCATTTTGCTGACCCATTTTTAATGCTTGTTTATGTTACCCACTACATGTAGTAGATATTATTCTTGTTTTAAGTTGAAGATTCAGTACTTCAGAGAAATAAAGTGACTTGCCCAAACCTAGTCAGTGGTAGGGTAAATTTGAAACCAAGTTTTCAAAATCTTACAGCTCTTATTTCTGTGGTTGTCCAAAAAAGTGTTTTATTGCTTTTTTTTTCTTTTAACTGGTCAAGATTTTTTTTTTCCTCCTGATTATAAGAGTAATTCAGTTTTGTGGAAATTTTAAGACCATGTGAAATATAGTACAAAGGAAATCCAGGAGAAATTATGACATTCTTTGGCAATAATTAAAAAAATGAATAGATTCATATCTAGAATGAATAAGGTGCGGATTAAATAATGTCTCAGAATTTAGCATATTTTAAAAAATTTTTGTCCTGTTATATGCAAAGCACTGAATAATACCTAACACTTACGAAGTACTTTCCTTGGTCAGGTACACTGTTTTAGGAGCACTTTTAAGGAGTATTTTTATCCGTATTTTACAGTGAAGGAAACTGAGGCTTAACGAGAGGAAAAAATAAATTACCCAACATCACACATGACTAACAGCTCTTCCTAGTAACCTGTTTTTAATACTAACTTGCTGTCAATGTGCATTATTAAAAGATATAATACAGGTTCATGTTTACACAGAAGGAACTAAGCTTTTTCAAAAAAAAGTATTTTATCAATAACTAGATTACATGTGGACCTGCATCCAAAGCCAACCTTTTTTTTTTTTTTCCAGTTTTTTTGTCTGTAAGTTTATTCAATGCAAAATAATCCTCTCCAATTTTACTGAGGTGGCTGACCACGTCCACGACCAAATCCACCTCTAAACTGGAATTCGGTTACTGACCTAGCCCCAGCCTCGGCTTTCTTGCCGGCACGAGGGGACACGGGCACTCCGTCTGTAGGTATGTCTGTTGGCGTCCCCTCTTGTGAGTTTGCAGGTTGCTCACCCTCCAGACCTTTAGGCCGAGGCCTGCCAGTCTCTGGACGGCTGCCGCACAGGGTGGCAGGAGCAATCTCCCGGGGCAGATGAAGGTAATCACGGAGATACTAGATTCCCTCATTGGTAAGGTACCAGTAGAAATGTCTCCAGGCAAACTGTTCCTTCACGTAGCCTCAGGACTTGAGAGACTGCAGGGCCTTCATGACATGAAGGTTGGACACATTCTTGTCTGCCAGCTCCGGGTGCTTAGGCATATGGAATCCTTCTTGGCCACCATGACTCCCTCCTTAAAAAGGAGTTAATAGGCTGGGCGCAGTGGCTCACGCATGTAAGCCTAGCACTTTGAGACGCCAAAGTGGGCGGATCACGAGGTCAGGAATTCGAGACCAGCCTAGCCAACAAGGTGAAACCCCATCTCTACTAAAAATACAAAAATTAGCTGGGCATGGAGGCACGCGCCTGTAATCCCAGCTGCTCAGGAGGCTGGGGCAGGAGAATCGCTTGAACCCAGGAGGCGGAGGTTGCAGTGAGGCTTGGGCGGCAGAGCGAGACTCAGTCTCAAAAAAATGAGTTCATAAATAGCAATCGTTTCTTCTTCTTTTTTTTTTTTTTGGGGGGGGACGGAGTCTCGCTCTGTCGCCCAGGCTGGAGTGCAGTGGCCGGATCTCAGCTCACTGCAAGCTCCGCCTCCCGGGTTTACGCCATTCTCCTGCCTCAGCCTCTTGAGTAGCTGGGACTACAGGCGCCCGCCACCTCACCCGGCTAGTTTTTTCAATTTTTTTTTAGTAGAGACGGGGTTTCACTGTGTTAGCCAGGATGGTCTCGATCTCCTGACCTCGTGATCCGCCCGTCTCGGCCTCCCAAAGTGCTGGGATTACAGGCTTGAGCCACCGCGCCCGGCCATTTCTTCTTAAGTTTCAACATTTTGGCGGCTGTAGGGTCTGGGGCCCAAAGCCAGCTTTTGAGGGACTATGATAATTATATGTATGTTTTTCATTTTATGAAATCTGTGGTCATTCATCTAAGACCCTTTGGGGCCTATCAATTATGACTGAAAAGATAACAATGGGCTCCTTCATTTGCAAAAACTAGAAGAGGTGATAGAAACAGGATATTCTTAACTACATATAACCTAGTGATTTGTTAATACATTTTTAGCATTCACATTTTTAAATAATCCTCTGTATTATTGATCTATGAGAGTAAACTGCTGTGAATACAGACTGCTAAGAATTTTTCTAAGCGTTTGTTTTAAAGAAGTGTTTCCTGGTATACACTAGATGTCCGTTAGCCACTTGAGAGTCTGATGAAAACTGTGAACTCTCTTCAGAGAAAAATACACATACACATGCATTTTGAAAATTTCAGGGGTTAAAGGAAGATTTAGGGATACTCCCCAAGTATCCTGAAATCTCAGATTAAGAGTCCTTGTGGAAGATACAATTGCTTTTGTTTTGTTTATTATTCTTTGAATCTTTAATTTTTTAAATACATAGTGCATTCAGAACTCAGGAATAGAAAAGGACAGTGCAGTGAACATTTTCCCTCCCATTCCTATCTCTTATACTGTGTACCTAACTCCTCTCCACAGGCAGTGACTGTGAGTGATTCTTCCAATTTTTGTGTATCTTTCCAGATATTCTCTGCATATTAAGCAAATGTTTATGTATATTGTTTCATTTTCCCCTTTTTTGCACAGATAATAGCATATTATACATAATCATTTTGTACCTTGCTTTTTTCAGTTGATATATTCTGGAGTTTATTCATATCTGTATAGAAAATACTCCCTTTTCCTTTTTATAGTGTATAGTTCACACTGTGTGGAAATACAGTAATTTATTAAACCAGTTCTCTAGTGAGGGCATTTGGCTGTTTTTCATCTTTCCCTGTTAGGCCGCAGCAAATAACTTCCTACACAAATTTGCACATATACCTGTAGGATACGTTTTTAGAAACAGCTATGTGCTTTTGTAATTAGATATATTTCAATGAATTGTCCTCCACAGAGATTGTACTAATTTATGCTATGGCCTAAGACCAGCACAGTGAGTTATATCTTTTTTGGATCTTTGATCACTTGATAGGTAAAAATTCTACTTTACATTTCTCCTAGTTTGACTGAGTTTGAACATCCCTTAAAATATTTGAATCATTTATATATTTTTCCTGTTAAATGCTTGTTCACTTACTTTTTACTCATTTGTTTGTCTTTTTTACCTATCATAATTGTAGGATTTAGCTATTTACATACTAGAGAAACCTGTTCTGTGTGATACAACTTGCAGTTATTTTTTTTCCCAGTCTTTTACCTTTTGGCTCTGCTAATGGTAGTTTTGCCATGCATTTTTTTTTTTTTTAAGAAGTTGCATGTATTAGTCTTTTAGGACTTCTAGGCTTTATGCCTAGTTAGAAAGGTCTTCCCCACTCAAATTAGAATTCTATAATTTTTTAAATTTCAGTCTTTACATTTAAAACTGTGATTCTTATGGAATTTATTCTATAAAATGTGAGGTCTGGGCCTAGCCCTAACTTTTTCAAAGTGTTCACTGAATAATTCACTTGCTTCTTCCAGTGATTTCAGGTAGCTTTTACGTAAGTGAATTTGTTTCTGGATGTTCTATTCTATTCCACGTAGCTGCCTATCTTTTATGTATTAATGCAAAACATTCTTATAATTTGTCAGGATGTATAATGTGTTTACACTTATTTTTTCAGAATTTCCCTGGCTATTCTTGCTTATTTTTCCACATGTGTTTTAGAATCAGCTTATTCTAAGAAAAAGCCTGTTAGCATTTTTATTAGGATCATTCAGCCTAGAAAGACTTGACATCGCTATGATGTTGACTCTTACTAACCAAAAACATGGAGTATTCTTTTTCTGTTTTCCTATAAGGTATCTTAAGTTTTCATTTTTATCTTGAGATTTTAAAAGTTTTCTTCTAGATATTTTATCTTTTGTGTTGCCATTGTAAATGGGGTCTTCTTTTCCCATGTTTTTGTTTGTGTTAGAGATGAAAGCAGAGCTATTGCTTTCTCTTTGGACCTACTTCCTTATGGAATTCTTTTATTTTTAGTAGCACTTTATCATATTATTTGTAGATAGATTATGATACTTTCTTTTTAATGTTCCAACATTTTTTTTTCTCTTTCTTCTCTAATTGCATCGGCTAGTGCTTCCAGAACAGTGTTCACTTATAGAATTAGAGTCTTAGTAGACATCCTTTTCTGTTTCTGACCTTAGTTGGAATGCTTCTAATGATTCCACGTTAATCATGGTGCTGACTTTTTAACTGAAATAAATGTATGTTATCACACATTGAGGATTTTTTATTGAGTTTTATATTGATTTTTAAAATGGATGTTGAATTTAGTTGAATGCCTTCTTAGTGTCTATAGATATGGATCATGTATTTATGGGTTTTCATCCACACTCATGAGTGAGGTGGTTATTGATGAGCTTTTCAGCTGAACAGCTACACCTCGATATATACCAAGGGATCTTAGACATTTTTACCGCGTATACTCTGTGCTATGGAAACCTTGTCTCGCTCATGTTTACTGCTGTATCCCAGCTTCTAAAACAGTGCTAACACATGAAAGGTGTGTGGTATTTCTTTTTAATGTTTTAGTAAATTAAGTTGGTAAGTTTGGATATTAGATTTAACATCTAATATCTTTCTAAGTCAGCAAATTTGGGAAGGGTGATTCTTTGCATTTCAAAAGGATTTTTGTTTTCTTTATGACAGTATTTATTAAGAGTTCTTTTACATAATACATCTTAATAAATTTTAAGTATAGATTTATGGGTAAAATAATAAAGTGAAATAATTCACACTGTACTTTAAAGCCTTCTGTGTGTGTGTACTACACTAAATATGGTAATACAAACTTAAGTTCCAGTCTTTACTAAGTAGAAAATATGGGCAAAGTATTAAACCTCATTATGCCATAATAAAGATACAGAGTGCTGTTCTAGGCAAGACATAATCATCACGCTCCTTTTTGTCACCTAAACAAGAAAGCAAAGATCCACTTAAACTTTTCTCTGAATTTCTAGTTAGTGTCATGGAATTTTATAAACTGAGAGTTCATGAGGAGAAAATTTACATTGTACTGAGAAATGAACCCTTAATGCCTTTCTCCTTTAAAATGTTTTGACTAGTTCAGCCTTTGATATTTTATCACATTTCTTTGAGACATTGTAGAGTGTTTTAATGCTTGAGAATTTCTGAAAATCCTAATAATATCACACCTCAAATAATTTGAGGAGATCCATCTCCCTAACTCATAAACCATAACATTACAGGAAATTTAGAAGTATGAGAAAAGAAGAAAATAAATTATTGAAGCCTATTTATCTTACACATCTTTTCTCAACTACATATAGGGCTTTCCAGTCTTTTTTCATGTTTCTGGTTTTAATCATTATATGTCCTGTTTTCTTTTCACTCCAAACATTGTATCATGCTTTTTCTTTTTCTTTTTTTTTTTTTTTTTTTTTTTTGGCATTCCTACCTCATGTGTTTAAAAAAGAAAAAAAATGCAAACTGAGGCTTAGAAAGACTGGACTGATTGCCTAGCTATTAGATAGTGGATAGTTCCTTTGTTTTTAAATCACTTGATTCAAATCCCCAAATAGGTATACATGTGAATTCCTACAATTAAAATGCCTGAATACTAGAAAATGTGGTACTCTATAAATATTATTGATTCAAGTATTAGGGTGATGCCACAGATCAAATTGTGGGAATAAAATATTCTATGGCTGTACAGAGAAAGATTTTGTTTATGAGTTTCAGCAATGCACAAGTAAATATTTAGTTATAAATTCTAAATAAATAGTAGTTGATTTTTGTTTACCTGTCATTTTTTTATTATTTCAATATATACTTTTCTTCTCTTGATAAAATTCCTGAATTAAAAATAATATCTAAGACAGAGTTATGATCAAAGCAGTTACTTGTAATAATTTATTAATGGTGTTCAAGTATAGGTGGCACCTATAGCTCCTGCTATTGATTTTTTAAAGTAAAATTTTAAATGACAGGTTTATATTTTAATGTGTGCTTTTAAGCATCTTAATTATCTTATCAGAGTTAAGGTATTTTGAGAATATTTTTGCAACACCTGCCATATGTTCTTCATTTTCTTCCACTAAAATATCTTAAGATTCACTTTTTTGTGTGTGTTTTTCACTGTACATTGTTTTCAACTTCTTGGTTGAGGTCAGCAGCATGCTGCATTTATATAATAGTAACATTAAAATTGTACATTCTTTTTAAAGTTACACTTCAAAAATTAAAGGGGAAAAAGTATTTCAAGTCAGGGTTTATCACAAAGTTTTTCTAGGTCTGTTTTATAGCAGTGAAAGAGTTTGCCAAGTTGTTAATAAATGGGCATGCATTACTCTTACATTCTTAAAAATGAACTTGATCAGTTGTGAGGGACAGCTTACATCTAGGCATTGCCTAAAAATTGTTTCTGTTTGTTGGCTTTACTTATAGAAAATCTTGATTTTTTTTTCATTACTTTATATTTTTATTCTTTGTTTTTCCTGATAAGCTGCCAAATGGTGTCACTTACCACACTGGAACATATCAAGACCGGTTAACAAAGCTACAGGATAATCTTCGCCAACTTTCAGTTCTCTTCAGGAAGCTGAGATTGGTATATGACAAATGCAATGAAAACTGTGGTGGGATGGATCCCATTCCAGTCGAGGTAATTTTTTGTGATAGAGGGAGGATGAATATAAGGTGTGAATTAGTATCAAGACAGTTACTCTTTTTCCTCTCTCTCTTGTTTTAGCAATATTTCCAGGTTTTGAATTTTATTGGTTTTCCTTGGGCCACAGAAGATGAAAATGTGATATATATGCATAAAATACTACTATATTTTTACATTAATAATTTCTTGTAGACTTTGACAGGCTTATAGTAATTTTTGTTGTTAGGAAGAAATAGTTTTCTGTGGCAATTTTTATTACTGTCATTGTCTCCTTTTAATTAAGTCAGGGATATTTTTAGTAGGAATTTTAATAGTATATACTTTTAAGGTGGTTTTCATGAAGTACTTTACAGATAAAATATTATTTTTATTATTATTAATTTAGATTTTATATTTGGCCCAGTGGAATCACTGTATTTTAAAAAATGTACTCTCTAAATTTCATCTTGGGTCCCACCTATTTAGTTAATTAGATATACATTTCTATAAGTAACCCTTTCCTGTTGACAAATTATTTCTCTGCCACCAAAGGAAGCTGGTAAAAGATGACCAGAGAAAAATTAAACTGCAAAAATGCCTAAAAAGAAGGGGTCAGAGATGTGGGAGAAAGATCAGAAATGTGGCCTGCATTGTCAGATGCTGCAGAGAAGTCGAGGAAAATCAGGAATGAAAACTGTCCAGCAGATTTTGCTGGATGAAAATTGTTGGCATATTTGAGTAGCGCTTCAGTGAAATGGTAGCAGCACGAAGTCTGATCGCAGTCGGGTGAAGATTAAGCAGGAAATAAGAAGCTGGAGCCGGCAAGTGGATATCAGTCTTTCAAGAAGCTTTGAAAAAAATAAGAGAGGAAAGCAGTAGATGAAAGGAGAGATGAAATCGAAGGTTTGCAAGGGGAAGAGGAGCTTCCCCCCAAATAGAAGAGACAGGAACATGTTAGAATAATAAAGGAATAAAGCTGTAGGGAGAGGTTGGGAGAAGGGTGTATAAATAATGAAGACAGGAGGGCAGTCAGGCCACAGGGATGGAGACTAATCGTCTTTAGGAGGAAGGACAGCTCTGCATTGAGAGAGAGAAAACAAAGAAAAGGAGAATGTAGACATGGGTGAGTTTATATATGTCCCAAGAATTTTAAGAAGTTTTATCAGGTGAATCCTAGTTTTACCAGTCATTTACCTTTGGCCTATTCCTGCATTGGTAATCCACAATAGTAGAGGCTAGGTGATTCCTGAAGTCTGTCCCACTTAGGAGGTAAATTCTATCACTAACCGTGCATACTTAATTATGATTCTGCTAGAAGTTTCATTGCTATATAAATTTGTTTCTCCTACAAAGAAAAAGTTCTCACAACTGAAAAAACTTAAGACATCTAGAAATTTGCATAGACTCTGAAGTTTTAGTTTGCAAGTTAATGACATTTATATAATACAGATCCGTGAAGTTCTTTTCTTTTTATTACAGATGAAGGAAAGCCTGTTTTATCTATCTCAATAGACTACAAATCTCTTAGGGGCAGGAATCACATCTTGTTTGGCATTAGTTTTATAGTGTTTCATAATTAAATATTTGCTAATTGAATGAGTAGGGTTTTTTTAATTTTCATTTTATTTTACTTTATTTTATTTTTTGTTACTTCTCCCATCTTCCTGCTGGAAGTATTGTTTAGTTATACATGACAACCAATGTTATAAAGGCTGTTTTGTAAAAGAAACCTGAAAGGGTATTGTGTAGAATGCATTGAAATGGTCAACTATTAAAGCTCTTATTTCAGGCTATCACCTGAATTGAAATTTATTTTTATACAAATAAAACTATAAAAATTGACTTTAATCTGATATATTCTCTATACCAGTGATTAGAAAACTTGAATTATATTTTTGACTTTTAATTTTTGTTTATCATTCCCAGCAACTTATTCCGTATGTGGAAGAAGATGGCTCAAAGAATGATGATCGGGCTGGCCCACCTCGTTTTGCTAGTGAAGAGAGGCGAGAAATTGCTGAAGTAAATAAAGTGAGTTGTTAGTTTTTACATTTAATGTTTTAGAGTTATTGATAAAAATTACTAGGGAGTCTGATGTAACTCCAAAACATAATTTGAATTATCAAATTACATGAAGTCGTTTCTGCGGCAAACTTAACCTATTTAGAATACAGCCAAGAACTGAAAGGTAAGCAGAAATGCTGTCTGAATAGTCAGAAGAGAAATTGCAAAATTCATTCGATAAAACTCTTAGAAGAGCTCCTTAGATAGTTAGTCACAATCCATTTACTTTTTTCTTTTCTAGGCAGAATTCTATCTTTCTAGCTTATAGCATTTTTGGAGCAGCAAATGATAAAAATTTACAAATATGAAATGTGAATGTCTCAACACCTGAATAAAAAATTTAGAGAACTATCCCAGCATTATTCTACTCCAACCCCACCAGAAGCTTCTAACTGGAATGTATTTATCACTGAATACTTTCAGAAGTTCGGAAGATAATGTTCAAATAGTTCTTGTGAAACAGAGAGAAATAGGGGAAGGTGTCCGTCCATTCTGTGGTGGAAATGTGGCCCCAGCTTAGCAAAATATACCGGAGATAGCACAGTGAATAAAACTATCAGCTTCACTCTTTCACTGACAAATATAGATTGCCCCTTCCTGAAATTCTTAATTCTAATTAATAGAACTCACCAGTGTATTAATAATCCACCACAAGCCAAAGAGTCTTCTGAGTTATATGAAGATTTTATAGTTCAATTTGTATGTATAATATATGATGTCAGTAGACTACCTTGGAAAAAGATTTTCTCACATGTCAAAAAGACATCAGATAAAATTCAATACTGTTGCTGATTCAAAGGACGCTTAAAACTATTAGCAAGACTGTGTTTTTTTTTTTTCCCTTATCTTTTTCTTTTAGATAAATAGCCAACATTTTTCATAAGGTGAAATATAGAAGTATCCTTATTAAAGGATACTTCTTAAAGGATTAAATACTCCCTAGTAATTTCACAAGCATGAAATAAGATGCTTTATACCACTATGTTTAATATTATTTTAGAAGTTATAGCCAGTACAAAAAGACAGTGGATAAATGACAGTTGGGAAACAGGAGTTATTATGTATGAGCTTGTTAGAATGATCAAAGAAACTCAACTGATGAACAACTAGTCTATAAGAGTTCCGTAAAAGGGTCTAAGACAGGACTGATACCATGCTCTTATAATGCTGTAAACCTGTTAGATTATAAGATTCTATTGACTCTTATAACAATTAATATTTAGTAGATAGGAATTATGTCAATCATGTGTGTGAATAAACTTATTAAGATACATAAAGGAAGCTTTGAATGATTAAAAGAACATATAAAGTTCTTGGATGAGCAATACATATTATAAAAACACCAGTCTTGATTACCTCACAGTTTTAATACAGTAACAATCCAAATCCTAATAAGAAAGCATGCAAAAATAATAGGATTGTAGTGCAATACCAATCAATAAACAGATCCAGATAAAACCTAAATGGGATTTTTTTCTTGAAAGTATACAAAAATATCAAAGAAAATGTTGATAAGTATGACTAATAAAGCAGAATTCTTAGCTTCAAAAATTAAACTGTAATACGAAGCATATTATACAAACAGTAATTAGGTGTGTAATACTGGCACAAGAATAGGCAGATTAGTAAAATAATCTAGCCAGAAAAACAGCCTTCTCATTGTACATGAGAATTTAATATGACAGAAGAGGGCTTGTGTGAAAAATTAGTCTTTAGAAATAGAAACTTTGGGGGCGAAATTAAGCTAGCTTTTTACATTACACCATATATCAAAATGAATTTCAGAGTTGAAAATAAGACCTGCAAAACAAAATATTGGATAATTTTTTAAGTATTTTAAAACTCAGAAGAAAGGAAAAAGATGGATAGATTTTATAAAATAAAATTTTGCAACTTTTTTAGAAGGTGAAATACATATTTAGGAAACCATTTCCAAAAAATCTGATTGTAATGAATGACAATCATAATAAAAAACTCACAGTAAAAAATTGGTAGAGGGCAGGGCGCGGTGGCTCAAGCCTGTAATCCCAGCACTTTGGGAGGCTGAGACGGGTGGATCATGAGGTCAGGAGATCGAGACCATCCTGGCTAACACGGTGAAACTCCGTCTCTACTAAAAAATACGAAAAACTAGCCAGGCGAGGTGGTGGGCGCCTGTAGTCCCAGCTACTCAGGAGGCTGAGGCAGGAGAATGGCGTAAACCCAGGAGGCAGAGCTTGCAGTGAGCTGAGATCCGGCCACTGCACTCCAGCCTGGGCGACAGAGCGAGACTCCGTCTCAAAAAAGAAAAAAATTGGTAGAGGGTGAGGAAGAGATTGGGCACTTTTAGTTTAGATCTTGAAAAATAACTGGTATTTGATAGTCTAGATATATGAGACATTCATTTATTAAGACGTGTTATATGTTTCTGTTGATAAAATATGTATTACCTCAATAAATGTGTTCTGCTTATTTTTCTCTAATACGGATTTTTTTATAAAATATAATTAAATATGTATATAAATAAAACACCATTATAATAATAACTTTGGTTTCAGAGTACCACATGTGTAACTAATGTAAATATAGTTTGTTCTGTACCATAGAGGATTTTATAATATTTTGTAAAAAATAAAGTTGTACAAATTCAGAAAGATACTTTTTCTAAATTTACATTTCTCTTCAATTTTCATGAAGTTTCTCTTTTTTCCCAATATGATAACTTAGAAATAACGTGTCTTTGACTTTTAAAAGTTCTCTTTTATAATCAAAATATGGTAATTCTTTGGCAGCATGTAACCAAAAAAATTCTTACTAGCTACTGACATAGAGTCTTGTGGATTTTAAGTAAAGGAGATAATTGAAACAAGGATATGATGTATACAAGGGCTTCTTTCTCCACATGAGGATTTAGCTCTCTACAGCCTCTCTCTCCTGGACCCACCTACATAATTGTTTTCCTCAAACCTTTCAGTGCAGTTATATCATATTTGGGATTCAGTAAATAATCTGTGTCATATACTTATGGCTTCATAAGTATTGTTTATTGCTAAACCACATAGTAAACTAGGGTCACATTTCCTTGGTTGAATAATTTTTTGTTTTTCTGAAGTTAATTCTTACCTCTTTAATTTTCTAAAATTTTAGTTAGTTTTTTTGTGCATCTCAGTACGATTTTCTAATTTTCCACAGACAGAATCATTAGACAGTTTCGTGGTTCTTATCCCACCCTCCCAAGTTTTCTTTGGTCTTATAGGTCTGGATGGAATGCTGGCTAGGCCTGCTTTTTAGCTCTGGGACTTTCCTTCACCTCTTCTGTTGGTTTCACTATTTCTTCAGCTCATGTCTTCCTCTTTCTTGGTTTTCTTCCTTGTTGGTAATGTGCATACATCAGTGACTTCTTTAGAAGGAATGCAGACACTTAAATTTTGAGTCCTTACATATTTGTCCAGTTCATAGTTTGGCTGGCTATAAAATTCTATGTTGTAAGTTACGTTTCCTCAGAAATTTGAAGGCATTCCATAATCTAGTGTAGGGTTTGGCA
Source organism: Piliocolobus tephrosceles (assembly GCF_002776525.5). Lineage (NCBI taxonomy): Eukaryota > Metazoa > Chordata > Mammalia > Primates > Cercopithecidae > Piliocolobus > Piliocolobus tephrosceles. The sequence goes on from NC_045440.1 coordinate 120,991,469, forward strand.
GACTTTTTCTTTAAACGACTAGATAGTCAATCTTTTAACCATTCCTCTAGTTTTCATCCCCAGGGCTCAGCTAGTGCCTCTGAGATGGTCTCTGTCTGTGGTTCTCCATGGTGGATTAGGCCTATTCTCAGTGGCATCCCTCTTGCATGCCCAGGCCTTCTCTGAGTCACTGACCACTTCCTCTTTACTTTTCGTCTTAAAATTTACCTTGCATCTGCTGTTGTGTCCTTTCTAATCACTTTTCCCTGCATCAGTTTATAGCTTTTTTTATTTCTCTCCTGCCACACACTCAGTAGATACACAATGTTTCTGAAAGTTTGTGTATACTTATGGAATGAAAGTATTTTAAATTTTTTTCCCCATTTTTACTTCTGACATTGAGATCTCTTCCTTTGATTAAATGACTTGGACCTGTTCTAAGTGCTTTTAACTTCAGTTTAAAACATGTTTTAGTTAACATGATATCAAACTGATGGGTTATTACAAAGAGAAAAGAATCAGCTTAGGTATTTTAAATAAACCAGGTTTAAAGCTAAACTCTATTTCTGTGGGAATTGCTTTTTAAAAGACAAGTAAGAGGGAAAGTACCTTCTTGAGTATCATGGGGAAGAACTCATTTGATGACCTCTTTGTGTGAATTCTTCTATCTATATTTTGAGAAAGCACTGAAGGATTAGGTGGTGGGCAGAGGGAAAAGATGGGAGAGGGCTAACATTTGGTTAACTTAAATTTAAATCACAAATAGAGAAGGAAGAAGAGAATAAAATTAACTGCTAAAAAGCAAACAAGTAGTTTTTTTTTTTTTTTTTTTGGTTGTTTTTTACCAAAAGGGGTTTTTAATTCATTCCTTTAAAAGAATTATAAATGTGAATTAAATGTAGCATATTCTGTTAATAGAATAATCTTATGTACAGTTAACACCAGCTACTGACATAGAGTTTTGTGGATTTTAAGTAAAGGATATAATTGATACAAGGATATGATGTATAAAAGGACTTTCTCCACATGAGAATTTAGCTCTCTACAGCCTGTCTCTTCTGGACCCACCTATATAATTGTTTCCCTCAAACAATTGTATTTCATTCTTTTCCTTCAACTTATTTAAGCTCTGTGTCTCCATTCTAGAATATAAGATTAAATATATATGATTAAAATGTTTAATTTTTAAAATATTGAGCTCATGATCCATTTTTATATATATATATATATTTTTTTTTTTTTTTTTTTTTTTGAGACAAAATCTCACTCTGTCACCCAGGCTGGAGTGCAGGCACGATCTTGGCTCACTGCAACCTTTGCCTCCTGGGTTCAAGCGATTCTCCTGCCTCAGCCTCCTGAGTAGCTGGGATTACAGGCATGCATCACCATGCCCAGCTAATTTTTTTGTGTTTTCAGTAGTAATGGGATTTCACCATGTAGGTCAGGCTGCTCTCGAACTCTTGACATCATGATCCACCCGCCTCAGCCTCCCAAAGTGCTGGGATTACAGGCCTGAGCCACTGCACCCGGCTGATACATCTTTTTTTTTTCTTAATGGCACACACACCTGAGGGTGTTTCTCATAGTGAAAACCGGCTATAGATGATAATGTCCTGATCTGATTATTTAATCACATAGATGCTATTAAAAATAAACAGTTCATTGATTGATTTGACAACTATTTATAAATAACTACATTCATAAACTTAAGTTTTTGTCTCTGTCAATTATGTTAATCCATATTCTTATGTAAATATAGGTTTGCTTTTTTTTAGTTCATGCAGTTAGTAGGTGATAGATTTTTAAAGTTCACAGAATCTTAGCTAGTAACACTAAAACACTGAAAATACTTCTTACCTATTATGGTGTGGAGTATAAAAATATAATTTTTAATAATGGCCATTATTAAATATCTTTTTTTATACAAAGAGGAGTTATTTAAACAAAAAAAATTTTGAAATGATTGCCAATAATTTTTGTTTACTTGCATATTTTTTTTCCATTCTTGTAGGTTTTGGGAGAAGCTTTTTGATTTGGCATTTGTTGTTTTTTCTTCAAACATGAAAATATTTAAATACTTGTGTGCCTGCTCTCTGCCAGGCATTGTCCTCAGTACCAGAATTTCTTCCATGAACCAGCTGGATGTGTTATCTGCTATGTACTCATTTCACATGAGTGGACAAGTTTCTTCTTGGAGAACATAAGACTCCAGTGGAAACAAAGCAGCACCTGTTTCATGTTCCCATTTCATGTTTTAATGAATATTTACAGAAACAAAAGCATTGTGCCATATTTTTAATACATTGGCATTTGGTCGTATTAAATAACTAAGTTGCTTTATAGAGCTGTGTAATCTGTAATAAAATTATATTCTTTGCATTCAATTAAAATATTTAGAATTTTATTACAATGCATATCTTCTTTTTGTTCTATATAAGCTACATAAAATAAGTAGATTTTTACCCCTCAGTTGACTCTCACTTAGTCATTTTCAAAACATTATCATATCATTGTGTACTTGAAATTGTGCACAAGAACATACTGATGGTGTGTTTACTATTTAGTCCTTATGGTCTGTCTGGTTTCTAACAATGCAAAAACCACCAATAACTATCCTGATGCCATGAAACTTTGAGGCACACGATTTGTAGTCAATATTTGATGTAAATCATCATAAGACAATATGGCTGGTTTTAATAGTCAAATTCGTGGTTTATTTAAATACTTTCATTTTCTCTTAATATATCCTGGAATCCTTAAGCTGAATACCCAAATAAAGGATGGATACTTGTTTGAGACCACATTTTTTAGGTGCAGGGGTGTCCAATCTTTTGACTTCCGTGGGCCACATTGTAAGAAGAGTTGTTTTGGGCCACACATAAACTATACTAACATTAATGGTAGCTGATAAGCCCCCCCCAAAAAATCTCATAATGTTTTAAGAAAGCTTACGAATTTGTATTGGGCTACACTCACAGACGATCGGGGCCACATGCGGCCTGCAGGCCACAGTTGGACAAGCTTGCTTTGGGGGCATCAGAATGAGTTTTATTTTGCTTAAGGCTATTTTCTTGATGGGAAAATGAAATTGAAAAAGATAGTAGGTAGTATTTACTACAAGATTGACATAATTGAGTCCATGCATTTAGAAAGTAAAGCATTTTTTGTCAAGTGTCACAGCTTTTGTGTGAATATTAAATTACATGGTATGAGTTAGCATAAACATTTTTTAAGTATTTAGTCCACTTACATATTCACCTGTTAATGTACGAAATTGGGCACAGCTGATGGATTTTGAGAATAGCAGCTGTCAACCTCTGTTAAAATCAATCAGTGGCAAGATATATATATTAAATCCTATATCGTGTCATGAAAATTTATTTACAGTTTAGCTGCTAATAAGCATAAGTATCAGCTTTGTTGTTGATCATTTTTATGACATGTTTTGACTCTGGATATTTTATTTGTATGCTAATTTTTTAAATTTAAAACATTGTGGCATCTTTGAGAAATGCTATCCCAAGAGCCTTATATGTTAATTATTTAAAAATTTTCTATTCCCTAGTGTTGAATATTATCTTGAAAATACCCTGCACATTCTAGTTCTTACTTTTTTAAAAAACAATTATGAGGCTTAAATTAAAAAGAGTACCAGAATGTATGTTTCCAAATGAGGATTCCTGAAAGTAGTCTTATTGGTAGGTTATGCATTTATTTCAATGGTGAAACCATTGTGATAGCCAGCTGCAAGCCCTGAGTTGATATTGATTATAAAGTCTCTTTTTAACCACCCAGATGACCAATTGTCATCTTACGTATGGGTATGCAGAAAGTACAACTGGCAGAGACCTTAAATTTTATAATCCAATTACATAAACGAGAAAACCGAGGAGAAGGAATTTGTCTAAGATCAAATACCAAGTTAGAGGCAAAGTTGGAACTGGGACTGAGATTGCCAGCCTCCCAGTATAGCACTTTTATATTCCTCTGTTTTGCTGCTACTCTTGATTGCTGGCAGAAGTGTTGGTTTCTTGGTCTCTGTGATGAAAAAGACTTTATAGGCTTGGTTATTCTTCATCTTTCCCAGCAATTTGAATCAATTTTGTTAGATATGTACAACCACTTAAATAACAGACTATCACATACTCATGATAACAGAATATAGAAGATAGGTCATCTGAAAACTTGTACAAGGGAGACTCACTAAAAATACCAGCAGTTTCTGTTTCCCGAAGACTGTTAGAGTGAGCTTTAGAGTCAAGCCCTGTGTACTGTATAGTCATGTTTTTCTCTGACTGCATCGTGCTAGTTCTCTTTTCAAATGTGAATTAAATTTAGTTATGAAAGATTATTAAAGTCTCTGTAAATTGATTTTCTATTTTCCAATAAGAGTTTCTTGGGCTTTCCTTTTAGCCACCTATTTCTTGTTACTTCCCTAACTCTGAATAGAAGCAATACAAGCAACTTCATTTTAATTTGCTTTTTAGTGACATCAAAATTAAGATTTTTAGGCCTCTTTTTAATAAGCATACACTAATTTATCTAGAGGTTGTTTAATATAGTGTCTTAAATATATTATCTCCAAATGTAATGTTTCCAAGGGGTTATTGAATAATAGTGACTATTATTATAACCAGTAAACACTCTGACCAGAAGTTCTCTATTTCTATCTTGTTTTATCTAAGCAGACATTTACCACATAGGATTTGAAGAAAGAATGTTTAAAAAGAAGTTTACAAATCTTGGTCAAGTAGAATCCAAGTATAGAGATACAGAGACACATGCCGTGCACATTTCAGGCATTCAGCAAATCTTAGTAGAAAAGATTGCATTGGGTGCTCTGCCATTTGTCTTCAGTTTTTAGAATTAGAAGGAGATTGCAATTCATGCTACAGGCAAACAGTGATTTCTGCCACACTTTTGAAAGACTGATTGCATTAGCCATTGTATTTTTATTATATTTTATTTTCTATGTCAACAGTTTACATTTTGTGCCTACCAGTAACATTTGTTGAATGTTTACTTATGTGTCAGGCACAATTCTAATACTTGACATGAATCAGATCATTTAATCTTCATAACAACTCTTATGAGGTAGGTTCAATTATTATTTCCATTTTTCTGAGGTGGAAACTAAAGTACAGGGAGGTTTAAAAAGTAGGTCAGTGTTATAAGTTTCATAGTGAAGGATCTGGCTGGGTGTAGTGGCTCAAGACTGTAATCCCAGCACTTTGGGAGGCCAAGACGGGCAGATCACTTGAAGTCAGAAGACCAGCCTGGCCAACATGGCAAAACTTCATCTCTACTAAAAATACAAAAAAACTAGCTGGGCGTGGTGGTGGACACCTGTAATTCCAGCTACTCGGGAGCCTGAGGCAGGAGAATCGCTGGAATCCATGAGGCTGAGGTTGCAGTGAGCCAAGATTGTGCCACTGCACTGCAGCCTGGGGGAAAAAAACGTCATAGTGAAGGATCTGAACGATGTCCAGAGATCTGGCTCTAGAGTATGGGCTCTTGACCATTAGGTTATACTGCCCCTTAGAAAACCTGTATGCTTATGTTTTAAAACAAATAAATGTTTAGCTGATTTATTTATTTATTTATTTATGGTGGAGGTGGAAGAGTAAGCAGGGCCTGGGGCGGGCCTGGAGGCATAGACCTCTGCAGGCTGAATTTTTAGAATTCAGGATCCCTGTCAGCGAATATTTAAGGCCAGAAGAGGCTTGAGACCATCTGCCTTATAGGGTTATTTAGCTCAATTTCTGTCTGGATCATTACAGTCCTAACTTATGACATTTTAATCTTCTAACTTCATGGTCTATATTTCCTGAAACATTTTTGATAAATTCTTTTGTTTCTACAGAAACTCAAACAGAAGAATCAACAGCTGAAGCAAATTATGGATCAATTACGAAATCTCATCTGGGATATAAATGCCATGTTGGCAATGAGGAACTAAGCTGATATTTAAATTTCCTGCTTTACACATGTTATACCGTTGTTTTTTTCCCTCAAGTATTTTTTTCCCTGTGAAGAAGGTTATTTATCTGCTTTTATTTTAGTCACTAAAACTCAAGTTTGTATTTTTACATTGTGATTTTTACATTAAAATATTCATTAACTTTTTTTAATGCTATTAATCTTATGAAAGATTATTGTAATAAATTTTGATGGGGTTTGTATTTTGGTTAATCTTCATGAATTGAATAATTGTTTTTTTAAGCAAAATAAAGCTTTTTAAATAAGTTTTTAAATTTGATTAATGGATTTACTCATTCCAATAAACCTTTTAGAAGAAAATTAAATATTTAAATATTTCTGCAGATAAAAGTATCAAATACAGTCAGTCTGTATACAAATTAAAATTAAAGATATTACCATTTCAGCTCAAGTTTTTAAATTCAATTTTATTGCCAAGCCAATTAAAATGTATATTTCTATGAATAGATGAAAATTTATCTTTAACATATTCTTCAAGTGTTTGGTCTTAAATGATCTGTCTCTAAAAGGAGAGAAACTAATGATCTAAGGACAACACAAATTGAAATCACACCTGTGTGCTTATCTGCTCTGTTTTAAGCAAGAAGCAATCACCTAATTTTTTAGGTATACCCTAAAGTAATCATAAGTGTGTTTTGGAAACAGTACATGTGTAGGGATTTTAAATGAGATACTTCTATATGACAGGTGATTTTTTTTTTTTTTTTTGGCCTGTAGTCAATCCTGTTTAGGTCTCCCTGTGGGAGCTGATCTCTCATATTACAAATAATATATTCTCAAATAAAGAGTTGAAGTCTTCTCAGAAAGGACTTTTCCAGCTTGATTCAGAAGGCTTTTCCTATCTGGCCTCAGTTCTAACTCTATGAAAAATATTGTTTGGGCTTTTCCTATAAAAATTTCTCTGGAAGCTAACATAGGAAACTGTAATCGGCATCCTCTGGGGAGGGGAAGTGGGTGGTTGACAATCAGAATTAAGAAGGCACTGACTTTTCTTTGTATATAATTTTGTACCTTTTGAATTTTACAGTATGTGCAAATATTGGGTATTCAGAAAATAGGAAAATATTTTTCATTGTAAGTTATGCAGATTCCCACCTAGACAGAGTGCAAGAAGACAAGACAAACCATGCAAGCATCTTTAGACCCTCCAACTTTACATTTGTCAGAGCAGTTCTGAGCAAGCCCAGTGTTAGATGGGGCACTGACTCTGCCTACAGTGGGAAGCTCTTCAAAGGGCAGAAGGAAAAGGTGTATGAAGCTGTGACAAGGAGAAGAAAAAGGACTAATAGTCTAACCTACTGTAGTACTTCTTAATATCTACGTATATTCTAGTTTATTTGCACATGCAGGGTTTTATAGGTTTTCACTGTATGTTCTTTGCACTATTATGAATTTAGTGCACTATTGCTGGCTACTCTTATCAATTTAGTATTTTGGTATTGATGACTTCTAAGACAGTTCTAAAATGTTCTAACCTAATGTTTTTGTTTTAACTATTACACTCAACTACTTCAATTATTCAAGGTGCCACAAACAACTCTTGGAGGGAATGTGGAAATTGCATTCTTTTGCCTTGGTTCTATAAGGAATATTTCTACTGTAGAACAATAATCAATGCAACTACCCACTGCTACAAAGCTATAGCAAGTTCTGAAAGGGTATATTCGCAAGTCAGAACTGACATGGGTTTACCCAGTTATTCACAAATCTACTTGGGACCAATTTGAATGTGGCAGGGGTTATTAAATAGATGAACCCTACAAATTCTCAAAGTTTCAACTTTTTCTTGAGGGGGAGCATACTAATAGATTGAGGAGCAAAGAAAGGTGTATTCAGTTGTAATATGTTCCCTTGGGCAAGTAAATCTCTGTTTTCTCATCTGTAAAATGATGGGTGAGACTAGATAATCTCATATTCTATGTTAGAATTTTGGTTGCAAATATTAGAACCCAATTCTAAATGGCTTAAGCCAAAAGGGATTTCTCAGTCCCTGCAGTGAGAAAAGATGCTAGAGAAGAGCTCACAGAATAAAAGAAAATGGCAGGAAAGAGGGCTTCAAGAATTGGAATCAAGTTTCAGTGCCCTCAGGATTCTGTGTCCACCTCTAATTTTAGTCTGTCTCTGTTTGATCCATTCTTTCTCATTGTAGATCGGCTTTCTCCAAGTGATGGGGAAAATGGCCTTCCACTGTCCTTTCACCTTGCTGTATCCTGAGCCCAGAGCTAGGTTGCTTCTCCAACTCTAAATTGAGAAATCCTAGAATGAACTCTAAAAAGTTTACGTAATATAACCAACCCATGGACCAATGATAGTATAAATGAGTACTATGATTAGACTAATCCAGGTTATAAGCACATTCCTGTGGCCAGGAATTGGCTATGGGAGTTATGGAAGAGTGTACTGTGCAAGGAACAAATATTAGAAAAAGGGGGGCCAACCAGGAAAATTTGCAAAATAAAATCCACAAACAATGGCAACCACAGTCCACTGTTGTTCTTTCTTGGTTATAATACTATCTCAGACATAATACTAGTTATCCAACCTTTCAGAAGCCCAAGAAAAGTTTACAGAAAATCAAATGCATCATTGACTATCATGGAAATTACTAGTCTTAATATTTTTTTCTGAATTTGTGAACTTCTGTACTAACATTTTTATTTGCAGCTGTTTCTTGCCAGCTGTTTCAGTTAATTGCTATGTGATCTTGTCAGGTCTTGGTTAGCCTGGGTAAAAGCATAGAGAGGAAACAGCTAAGGAAAAATAAAACGAAAGATCCAGCATCCTGGTAAGGACATTATCTTTAAAATGATTTAGAAATCTACAGCCCTGATTATTCAGGCATTAGATCCCTTGGCACTGTTACAAGCCAAAATGTGTTAACTTGACATTTTGATGTAGTTTCAACTTGAGTAATTCATTTTCTTTCCCTAAATTCCCACTGAAGCTTAAGCTAGATAGAAGAGTTTTTCAGCTTTAAACTAAAATATGTACTTGTCCTAAAACCTCAAAGAGTCTGTTATCCTCAGTGTTCTTAAATTTGTTCAACAAAACTGGATGCCTTAAATTTTTGTCTAATGCTTTGAAACACTCATTCATCAAAGACTAATTTTAAGTCTCAGTTTAAAGATATTCTAGGTGGGTTTAAACACGAAAGCGTCTTGAATTACTTCATGCCTTTTTAAACTAAAGAATTAAAGTTATTAGAGTTACTTAATATTTGTTAAGCTATATTTTTACATTAAATAGAAATTGTGCACTGATGCAAAGAATTAATACTTTTTTTCAAAAATTCTTACTGTTGCTGGTATGTAATTGGCATTCCAAAAACTGCTAGAAAATTTACAAAGAAAGGGTAAACCTCTATTTTCTCTGCTTTGAGATCTTTATTATTCTTCTATGACACCGAACCACAAGACTACCAAGTGGCATGCTCTTTGTTATCATTACTTAAAGCTGTTTTAATGCTTTTAGATATCTTTTTGAGGCAATACTTCCAGATTTAATGTCTACGAGAATCATTTGGGTGTGTGTTTAAAAATGACGGTTTTTATATTTACCACAAATGTACTGAGACAGAATTTCTAAGGTGAGGATCTAAAAATCTGCATATTTAACAAGTTTTCCAGGTGATCTGTTACTGACATTTTGAAAAATCTTGTTCTACACAGTTTAGTGAGAATTGTTGAGTATTTCAAAAAATGGCAGATATAAAATAAAACACATTATGCCATAGAGTTCTGGCCTTTTGAGTATTTAACAATAATATTCTGTATCAGCAGTTCTCAACCTGCAGCACATTAGAATCAACTGGAAAAAATGTTAAAATTCCCTAGGCCAAAACCACACCCCAGACCAATTAAATCAGAATTCTAAGGTGAGATCCAGACATCAATGTGTTTTAAGCTTCCCAGCTGATTCCAACCTGAAGCCAAGGTAGAAACCATAGCTCTATATAAATTTATAGGCATGGAAAGAATCTTTGAAGGATTGTGTTTTCAAGTAATAGTTAAATATCTGGAGCAAAGAACTTCCTCAAGAGGGCAGAAGTCTAAAACCTATGCACAACTAATCTTACAGTCTTGGATATCAGAGGCAGAGGACCCTCAACCTTGTCATCCACAATCACACCACTCATGAAAACGTAAGAGAGATAATGCCATACAGCTGGCAACTCGTACAAGTGAAGACTAAGAAGGGGATCGTTGTGTGCTCTCCCAGCCTTGTAGGTCATAACACTTTCAAGACACTACAGAGGTAGAGTGAAGTCAAAAGGAAGACTACATTTATCTTTGTTCCATGCTAAACATGGCCAGCCACATCTTGTTTTAGACTGCTAATAGAACTAACCTGTATTTGTAATTTACTCAGTAAACAGCCATTTACTGATCACCTACAGGCTCCAGGCACCAGGCTAGGAGCTGGGCCTACCATGCTGGAAACCTCTGCTCAAAGGTTATGGAATATAATATAGTTTTCAAGGTGATCTGTCACTGACATTTTGAAAAATCATGTTCTGAACAGTTTCCATACCATGCTGGAAACCTTTGCTCGAAGGCTATGGAAAATAAGCTAGAAGAGAGCTATTCATACATGCAAATCCTAGGATAATCAGAGGCCCTCTCCACATTCACAAATTGGACATCCATCAACCAACCCCTCAAAACAATGAACTGCTTTTACTCTATTGATACTTAGGTTTTCATGGTGCCTATAAAGCGACCACAGAGCTCACTGGAGGACTCCTTCCCATGGGATACCACACAAAGAGAGCATCTACATGGTTTAAAAGTTACTGTATATGCCCAGACCTGTACAATCTAACTTAGGGTAAAGATACAAGAAGGTAACGCTATAAAAATGTTCAACTTCGGAAGATGAGAATGTAGCACAGCTTTAATTGCAATAAGGTGAGGGAAATAATTTTCAAAACGGCTTTGAGAAGGGGGAAAAAAGTCATTTGCAAAAGCTCAGTACTTAAAATCTACAGATGGCATAGCCAACAAATAAATCAATTAAAGGATGCAAAGTGTGAACAGAAACATAAATGTGAATTAAAGCCATACAAACTTCAAGTTATGTATGAAGTAAGTATTTTAACCACTGGCACTAAAATTTTAAATTGAATTCTCTGATGAAACAAAACTGGCATAATTGCCTCAGTGAAGAGTGGTTTGAGAGTTACAGCTGGTGGGGAAAAAATAAATGTGTTTCTGTGTTTTGAATAGAGAGTAAAGCATGACAGATGAATAGAAAGGGCTTGCCAAGGTACCAACAATAGTCCAGGTGAGAAATAACTAAAGCATCAAACAGTCTCAGAGGCAGAATTTGAATTAAATAGTAGCATGTTTTTCTCCTACAATGCTCACATGCGGCTAGTTCTTACCAATCCTTCCAATGTTGTAGCCATTGGTGTAGCAAGATCAAAGAGTTTGGGGTACTTCCTAAAGCTACTGGCCTCTGTTTGGAGAATTATTTTTTCCTTGACCTTTAAAGGATTTTGTAACAAGTGTTTTGCACCAGTCTTGTGTCCTTTCTTGCTTGTTTACAACTCTTTCTGTGTTTGTGGGGGAGAGGGAGAGGAGTTGGTGGGAGAAGGGTCTTTTTCTTTCAGATGGTGGAGGGCAATACCATCTTAGAGCATTCTCACCCTCTCCCATGGCTGCGTCCTGAATAGAGGGTGAGAATGTGGACCCTGGAGACAAATTGCCTGAATCCCAGCTCTGCCGCTTACCAGCTGTTCCTTTGAGCAGAATTTTCGAGTTGCTTATGACTTGATTTTCTCTTCTATAAAAGGGACAAATAGTATGTTCTCACACAAGTTTTATTTTTAAACAGCTCTGAGGAACGTTTGTATTTACAAGAGCCAAACACTTAAAAAATCTACCAATGCCTTACCTAACAAACAACTCCGTCATTTGCAAGGATGAAATGAGATAAGGAGTTAGCATTGTGCCTCCACGAAAAGGGGAGGGGATCTGTAGATGTCAGATATCATCCCTACTTGGATAAAAACTAAAGATTTTAAAAGTAAATTCATAATCATTTATTTCCCCCTCCCCATAAGCCAGCACTTTCTCCAACTGCTTTCAGCAAAGCAGTGGAATTTCAACAACTCAGTTAGAAAATGGCATCACCACTGCCATTTTCCAAATGTGCGTCTCCCTTGGACACACCCAGGAAACTGCAATAATTGCCTTTCAGGATGCTTTACCTGTTACCTCAATCACATGTGTGGGCAAAGCCAGCCTTCATGTGACCTCTTCTTCAGTCTGGATACCCTACTGTCTCCTCTTTCTTCTTTCTGGCTAAATCCTGAACCATCCTTCAAGATTCATCTCAAAGCCCACTGCTGCCCCCGAGAACTTTCCACACTGATTTCTGTCACCCTGAACTCTGAGGGCTCGTGGATTCATCACACCTGCCTTCTGCTCTAATGTTTTAGTTTCATGTGTATGAAGCTTTGTCTGCCCAAGTAAATGAAAAGCTCCTAGGAATGGGATTAATTCTCCCTCTTTCCCCACCCAGCACAGTGCTATGACACTCACAGATATCCAATTATAGTGGTTGAGCTTGCTTGAATCAGAATTCATTGTAGTTTGCAAGTTCCCATAGATTAGGAAATAATCTTTTTACTTTGTACATTGCCTCAAGCAGTTACTTCTTTTTTAAAAAAACAACACTTGATGCAAGAAATAATACTTTTGAAGTCTAAATAATTATATGTTAATGATTAAATTTATATATGAATGCTTTCATTGTGACACCCATAAAATTAAAGATAAAGCAAAATCTTAGAATAAGCTTCTACACTACGGTATCAACAGTAGTTCAAACTCACTGATTGACAGCCTGTTATGAAGAGGTAGTAATATAAAGTACATCACTAAATCACGAAAACAATCATATGAGATAGATATTAAATTATTCCCTTTTTACAGAATTAAGCACATGTTAGAAAAAAGGGTGAAGACTGAAAGCAAGGCACACGTTTTTCCTTGAGAAGTTATAGAGAATCAACAAAGACGGTAGATTTTTTTTTCTGTCAGACCCTGTTCTAAATGTAGTAACTCATTTAACCCACACAACTTCCTAAAATAAAAACTATAGTATTCCTTCCATTTTACAGACCAGAAAACATAAACCCAGAGAGGTTAAATCACTTGCCCAAGGTCACACAGCTAGAAAGTAGCGAACTGGCTTCAAATCTCAGTCAGTCTGGCTCCAGAGTACTGATACCTTTTTTTATTCTTTGTTTGAGACAAGGTCTTGCTCTGTCACCCAAATTGGAGTGCAGTGGCACAATCATGGCTCACTGTAGCCTCAACCTCCCAGGCTCAAGCAATCCTCCCACTTCAGCTCCCCAGTTATTCAGGTGCAGCAGCTCACACCTGTAATCCCAAGGAGGCTGAGGTTGGAGGATCGTTTAAGCCCATGAGATCAGGACCAGCCTGGGCAATATAAGTGAGACCTCCGTCTCCACAAAAAATAAAGAGTCCTCATTTTTAACCAATATACTTACTACACAAGTCAAAAACATGGTTATAATATGGACGATTGTGTAGTATTAAAATGTCAATGTCTCTGGAAGAGTTGGACTCTTCAGACCTTGAACTCCTCCCAGCAATCAGCAAAACCCTTGCCCTAAAAAAAAACAACAAAAGATAATCATATTTGCTCAGACTTGGCATGGATCTGATTCATAGCAAGCACTTGGTAAATGTTAAGTACTCCTGTCCACACAACTGCTACCACCACATATGCCCTTCTACTATGGCTAGATGACCAATAACACTTAAGAATCATAACTTCCTGGAACATATGAACAGCATCTTGCTTTTTTTCTTGGAGTGTTTTCTCACAGAACCCTTTATCTTATTTTCTGCTTCTTCAGGGTTGTAAAGGTCTTTCTGAACAGGTCATGGAAAAGAAAAAGAGCATATTATCTGAGAATGGTGCTAACATCATCTCCCTTTATATTTCCCATCCCCAGATGTCCTTTGCACTTTCATCTATTTTCCTTGTCTCTAGGTACGTACTTGCTCAGAAGCCACCAGGCAAACTCAAGGCTTTTCACCATCAGTGGATCCAAAGGCAGCTAGCAAATCAAAGCAATGCTTTAGCCTTTCGCTACGTGAGGCTCGTTAGCTATAAATTCAGGAAGACCTGTGCTCCAAGGACCCTCGCAGGGAACTGAAATTCTCTCACAAACCAGGTTTGGTAACAGAGCACAAAATCTGGGTGAGAAGAGGTTTGACTTCCTGCTAGGGGGTGGACTGCCTTCTTTAGGTGGGGCAGGGCTTTCTAAGGGAAAATGCTGATTAAACAGCACCTGCATAGAGATCTACAGCTGACTGGGATGGGGGTTGTAAGCCACGTGCCCTTCAAGGTGGATGAAGCATTTTGAACATTAGCAAAAAGAGAATATTTCCTGGTACAAGAACAATACCTGGCACATAACAGGCACTCAATAAATATTTGTTGTATGAGTGATCCATAGGAGAACATGAAGTATTTATAAAAATAAATACCCTTGAACAACACAGATTTGAACTATACAGGTCCGCTTATTTGTGGATTTTTTAACAAAACACAGATTAAAAATAGAGCATTCATGGGATATGAAGCCCATGCATCTGCAGGGCCTGCTTCAGGAATTGGGTACATGCGGATTTTGGTAAACTTAGGGATTTTGGTATACAGGCAGGTTTCATTAAAACCTTTGTTTTACAAACGAGGACACTGAGGTTAAATAATTTGCCTTCAGGACATGCAACTAGTAGGTGACAGAAGCAAGATTCAAATTCAGATCACTTTTATTGTAAAAATCTATGCTCATAGGTACTATGTTTCACTCTTGAAGGATGGCTTGCTTGACTAGGTATGTTCCAGAATGTTCTAAAAGTATTGAATCTCTGCCTCCAGAGGTTAATAAGACTTATGAAAGCTGTATTTTGCGCAATATTTTGGATCTGAATTCAGCGAGATGTCACGATCGTATGACCTTAACCTGTATGACCAGTGTGGATGTGTGTGCCAGCTCCCTTCCCCAGTAGCTTGTCGATTCAGCACCAGCTGATGCCAAACCAGCTGCCACAGCCATTTTTACCAAAGAAGTAGGTCTCTGCATCTTGAAGTGTAGTGTATTGCAAAAAATAGATAAGAGGAAAATATTATATAAGAAGTTGTCAATTCTGACCCTCTTGAAAAGTATCCAGTGAGGGAGGGCCATTTTGTACACTTTGCGGAAAAGGAAGGAAGGCACAGGAGCACTTTACTCAGACACTTCAGGAGCAGAGCCTCGGCTCTTTCTTCCCCTTTGGAGTTGGAAGAGACCAATGCCTTTTCAATTCCACTCAAGACAGAGAGGAGACTGTAAGGGCCATTGTTAGCCTGACAATGGAAGATGATTTTCATAGACAAGTTGATTGCTTTCTAAGAAGCAGAAAAATAAAGCTGAATTCAGCAGCTACCCAAGAGTCTGTGAGAGCAGCCACTTCTGAAGGGACAGAAGAAGGCAGCTTTGCCAGCAAGCTCGTTTCCCTCATCGGGGAGGAAAATGGGTTTCACAATATTTTCATATTAGAGCAGTGAACATCCTATGCAAGGTCTGGTAACGTCTGTGGCCTGCTGAAGCTAATAAAAACTTGGGAAATGTTACCAGGAAAATCTGATATCACGAGGCTTAAACTAGCCTAGACATATGTAGAGAGATCTTTTGAATGGATAGATAATGTAAGTAAACAGACCACTGTCTGAGCCTTTAAACTCTATTGTAATAAACCTGCCTTCTCAGAGAAGGGAAAAATAGTCAGCTCCCTAACAAAGCATTGAAAAGGATGGTTGAAAAAAAATACTTAAATGTAGGTATGAATGTTGCTGTACACATGACATTTATATAGTAAGTAATAATATGAAGCAGCATAAAGCAAAAAAAATCACTGTGCTGTCTATTCATGCTCTACATCAGAAGGTTCATCAAGCAGCTATAGCAATATTCATATCAGCCAAAAGAACTTCTTAACACTATGAATTTTTCTTTACATTTAGCTAAAATGTACTGAATACCTGCATTGAGTATGCACATTATATCAGGTAACCCTATGTGGACCAAATTCTCTAATTACCAGTAACTCTCCTGGGTGATGTTAGCCTCACTTTTTAAATGAGGAAGTTTAGGCTCAGAGAGATTACCTAACTTGGGTATCACTGAGGGTGCTTTAAACCACAGGTAACCATACTTAACAATGGCTTAAACGCAAATCATTTCAAGTTATCCCCCATAACAAAGAGTTTGAAAGTGTGGGTCTCAGGGCTGATTCAGCAGCCTAATGATGACACCAAGGACCCTGGCTCTATCCATCCTTCCCGCATCCTTTCTTGGTGTGTTGGCTTTTAGTTTGCAGTCTTCTAGTCTTGTGGTTATATGATGGCTGCAGCAGCTCCAGACATTACTTGTTTATACAGCTAAGACCACAGGTCAAATAAAAGGGTGCAAAGGCTTCTCTTCCTGCAAAGTCCTTTCCATCATAACAGAAAATTACCCAGGGTCCCCTAACAAAATCTAATTTGACAAAATGGATCACATGGCCATCTTAATTTGACAAAATGGATCACATGGCCATCTGTAGCTGTAAGGGATGATGGGAAAGTGAGTATATAGCATTTTCACCATCACTGGAGGATGGTTTTGTCAGGAAGGAAGGAAGAAATAGAGCAAGAAAGGGAGGAAGAGGAGAGAAAGGGAGGGAGGGGAGAGAAGTGGTAACTGAACCAGCACCAACAGTGTCTGGCATATTATCAAACTTAGAAGTTGATACAGCTAGAACTGAGTCTCCTTACAAAAAGCATGTACCAACACAAACAACTTCACAGCAGAAAAACAAATAACCTGATTTAAAAATGTGCAAATGACCTAATTAATTTATCAAAAGGAGATATACAAATGGCCAAACAGGCATATGAAAAGGTGATCAACATTACTAATCATCAGGGAATTGCAAATCAAAATTTCAATGAGATATTACCTCACTTGTTAGAATGGCCATTATCAAAAAGACAAAAGATAACGTGTGTTGGTGAGGACATGGAGAAAAGGTAACCAGTCCTTGCATACTATGAATGGGATTGTCGATGAGTACAGCCATTTTTCAAAACAATACAGAAGTTTGTCAAAAAATTAAAAATAGATCTGTTAGAAATCCCACTTCTGGGTCTATATCCACGGGAAATGCAATTAGCATGTTGGGAAGATATTTGCACCCCTATATTCATTGCAGCATTATTCACAATAGCCCATATACGGAATCAACCTAGGGGTCTGTCAGTGGATATACAGATGAAAAAAATATGCTTTATAAACACAATGGGAATACTATTCAGCCATAAAAAATGAAGAAAATCCTGTCATTTGTGACAACATGGATGAACCTGGAGGACATTATGCTAAGTGAAATAAGGCAGTTGCAGAAAGACAAATACTGCATGATCTCACTTATAGATGGTATCTAAATCAATTAAACTCATGAAAGCAGAGAATAGAATAGTGGTTGCCAGCGGTTGGGGATGAGGAGAGGAATGTGGGGAGATATTGGTGAAAGGGTATAAAGCTTCAGTTAGACAAGACAAATAACTTCTAGACATCTACTGTACAGCATGGTGACTGTAGTTAATAATAGTGTAATGTACACTTGAAAATTGCTGAGAGTAGATCTTAAATCTTCTCCATATGTGAGGTGATGGATATGTTAAGTTGATTTAATAATTTCAAAATGTGTATATATCTCAAAACATGTTGCATACCATAAATATGTACAAGTTTTGTCAATTAAAATTGAATAAATAAATATTTTTAAGTAAGACAAAACATAAACCCACATACTTTTTACTCCACACCAAGCAGAAGAGGTAGGGAAATCCTTTCTCAAGTAGTTGCAGCCCACAACTTTTAACATCAGTGCCATGTCCTTGAAGGGGCTGCTGAAAGGTCATCAGGAAGACTGTTGGTGATAGAGCTGAGATGCTCCCTTTAAAGCATGGGGAATCTGACACCCTTTCCTGAGCGTTCTTGAGTTTGAGGTCTCTAGGGAGCCAAGCTGACTTCCCTTTGTGGAATAGAAAGTCATCCAGATTTTGTGTGGACTGAACTCACACTCCTAGAGTCTGAGAAGGGCTTCTTATACCTAGCTTGACTCAAACTTGCCACTGAGTCAAGACACTTGTCAAGTCTTTAAATGTCCTTCAGTCCTGTGACGATTGCAATGTACAAAACATCTCCAACTCCATTCTTCTGTTGGGTTTGCTGATTTCTCTCTGAGTGGTCCAGATGCATTCTCATACTATACCACATATACATTTTCTTGTGCATCTTTAATAGATTCCAACAGTTGCATATTGAAAATTATATGCAAAAATGATAAAATGGCCAGGCGCAGTGGTTCACGCCTGTAATCCCAGTACTTTGGGAGGCTGAGGCTGGCAGATCATGAGGTCAAGAGATTGAGACCAGCCTGGACAACATGGTGAAACCCCATGTCTACTAAAACTACAAAAATTAGCCAGGCGTGGTGGTGGACGACTATAGTCCCAGCTACTTGGGAGGCTGAAGCAGGAGAATCACTTGAACACAGGAGGCAGAAGTTGCAGTGAGTCGAGATCGCGCCACTGCACTCCAACCTGGCGACAGAGCAAGACTCCATCTCAAAAAAAAAAAAAAAAATTATCAAATAATATTGGAATTATTTATATCATATTGACCTATATGAACATATAAATAATATAAATATGTATGTAATATGGATTTAAAACTTTTATTTCCATTTGCAAAGTTATTCTCTGAGAGCCCAAGAAACAAAGTTGAGTATACACTTTTTGTATATATAAACATGCACATACATGCATGTACACACACACACACACCCCCATACCTGGGTAGTCAATGGTGAAATAAAGAAGAGAGAAACTGTAATCCATAGCCTCAAAAGTTTTATATACAAGAAGAAGCAAACACACACACACACACACACACAGAAAATTCAGAAGCAGACTTGGGTTGGAATTCTGGCTCTGTCACTTGCACCTTGGTGTTAGGCACATTACGTCATCTCACTGAGACTCAATTTCTCATTTGAGAATGGGGACAATAATACCCACTCTTCACAATTGGTGGGGAATTTGGAGGAAAAGTAAATGAAACATCTAGCACAATGCTTAGCATTACCCATAAACACTCACAAACACTGTGTTGTTCAGCCAAAAAGAAGAGAGATTTATTATGTCACTAACACATTTGAATTTCTTGGCTCTCAACTCTTCAAAACTCTTCAGAAATGTTTTAGGAGCTCTAAAGTGGTACATCTAAAGGAGTGACATCGGGCAGAACCCCTAATTTCAGTGGATGTTCCTAGAACTCCCATGTCCCGTGTGGCAGCTACAGGCAATTGATTTATCATGTCTGTGATGGGCAATTGATTTATCATGTCTATAATTATCTCTAGTAAAGCATTTTATCATGTCTATAGTCATCTCTAGTAAAGCAGATTTCACAGTCAGCTTTTTTCATCATCCCCACTTTCAGTCACTCACACAGACAGGGAATTGCCCTTTATTTTGGTCTCTATGCCAAAGTTTTTCCTCCTATTCCAGTTACCACATCCTTGGGGAAGAACTCTGTTAAACTGATCAGCCAAATGCCAGCACAGTTCTTCCAGTGTTTAGAGCTCTCTGTGTCCATTTCCTCCCAAGCTAATTAGGTAGGGTACAGCTTTTTAGCCCCTTAGAGTGGTAACTTTTGAGGCTTTGGTTAGGATTCCAGGGAAAAGGCACAGTGAGTTGCTTTGAGTCTAGGCTGAGCTTCTCCAAATGTGGACCATGGGCCAGCATCATCAGCCTCACCTGGAAGCTTCTTAGAAACACCAAACCTCAGGTGACCCCTCAGAGCCTACTGAACCAGAAGTTGCATTTTAACAAGATCCACAGGAGATTCAGACACTCAGTTTTGATAAATCCATCCCAGATCTATAAATTAACTTCATTTAAGTAAAGGAAGTTTCTGCCTAGTTCAACCTAGCCATCTGAAACACGACACTGGGATTTGATATAAATTTCCAGTTGGTTAAAATTATTCCTTCTTGTAAAATTGCCATTGTTCCCTGAACTTAAATTTATTTCTGGGTCTGCTTTGTGAGGGCCTCCTCTGTGATAAGCTGGAACGAGCAGGCACAGGCTCTTGAGACCCCCCATTCTGCCCATCCCTTCCCAAGTTTGTGTTCAGAAACATCATGTTGGTAACATGAAATTGACAATGGCAGGAGTATTTACACCACTGAAATAGGAAAATACAAGAAGTCAGAACATTCTTTCCTCCTAAAGAACTGGCTTATAGCCCAGACATACCTGACATAAATCAGGGGTGTTGGCTCCCTGGCATAATAACATCACAGGGGCATCCTAGTACTATTGTCACTTCCTCCACACTCTAATTCTTGCAACAGAGAAAGTGTATTTCTTTTCATTCTATCCTTGGCAGAAATGGGGATCAATTGGCTACTACCAAACATCATCTCATGGAAATGCTATCGCTCAAAAATTTTAATATGCATAACAATCATTTGGGGTGTCTGTTAAAATGCTCTTTTATAAATTTACTCCCAGGATTTTTATTTAGTAGATTTGTATTCAGACCTGTGATTCTGCATTTTATAAAATAAAGAAATTCTAATGCTGTCTTTAGACAATGCATTGAAAATATTCAAGTGTCGGGCATATTGACAGGGAAGCAGTTCATTGCATTTACCTGGGGGTTCTAAGAGTTTCCACCACCCAATGCCCTGTGTCTCCTCAGAGAAATAAAACTCTACTAATCAAACACACTAACTCTGAACTCAATTGTATATTGCCAATTTGCGAAGTTTATAGTAGCTACCTGTTCAGATAGCCATGAAGTAGTGTGATCTTCAAGCTCTCAGATTTTCTGTCAAAAAATTGAAACCCCATTGGCAAGCTGCAGGTTGCCGGCTGTCCAAGGATATTATCTCCAATTGAAATCAGCAATGCAGGCTCAGAGTCTTTGGCTCAGGTCTCCCAAGCATATCATTATTATTCTAATGAATTTGGAAAATTACATGTTCTCTAATAATAGCCCATGAAAGGAATATACAAATAGAAATACAGAAAGAAGTGACTTGCTGTGGGCCCTTTGAAGAACTTGGTGACTGAGTTTGTTCAGTTGTGTTTAGATAATAGAATTAGGCTTAGTCTACTGGGCCTCATTGAATAAAAGGGAATTTTTCATTAAAATGTATATTCTAGGCTTCTGAAACAAAATCGTAAGTTCAGGCATCACTAGGCCCACATTCTGTGTGGCACCAATCCAGAGCTGAGTAATGGTAGCTGTTTATGGAAGAGGCATGAATTCTCCAGTTGTGGTAGTTTCCATCATTCTCACTTTGTTTTCCTAACTGGCCTTGTCTGTGTCATATCTGAGTTTGCAGCCCCTGCTAAGCTTTGTTTTCTTTCTTGGTTTTCTTTTACCCTACTTCCAAGTTCCCTTCAGAAGGTTCACAACATAAAATCCTGGAAAGTTCTTCTTCTTGCTATCTGTTGCAAATTAGTGTAAGGCAATCTTGTGTTTGATGATTATCGGATTATTAGATAGATATCAATAACTATCTAGAGTTAGTAGTTGAAGTCTGTAACAGAACTCAACAAACTTTAACTTGGCTATGAATTGCCTGGGATCCTATTAGAATACATTTGTTAATTCAGTAGGTGTAGAGTGGCTGGTCCTGTTTATGGTTGCATGCACCATACATTGAATAGAAAAAGTATAAGTTTCTGCCTCTAAAACTTTGTTCCCAGGTTCTATCAGAAGCAAGATGCAAAACAAAGTTTGCCATTCATACAAGTGTTTATTAGCAGCACAATTAAAAAAGGCATACATAATCTGCTTAATAAACTGGATAAATCTCAAATCTTTGCCCTCTTAATTATCCTGACCATGACTTGCATAAAGCAAAAGGAACAGTGTTCTGGAAGCAGGGATTCTGTTAATCTTTTTTTTCTTTTTTTTGAGAACGAGTCTCACTTTATCACCCAGGCTGGAGTTCAGTGGCACAATCTCGGCTCACTGCAAGAGCTGTCTCCTGGGTTCAAGCAATTCTCATGTCTCAGCCTCCCAAGTAGCTGGGATTACAGGCACCCGCCACCACACCCAGCTAATTTTTGTATTTTTAGTAGAAATGGGGTTTCACCATTTCACCAGCCAGGCTGGTTTCAAACTCCTGACCTCAGGTGATCCGGCTGCATCGGCCTCCCAAAGTGCTGGGATTACAGGCGTGAGCCTCCGTTAATCTTTGAGGATGAATCCAGCAATCTCAGAATCAGTTGCTAGACAAAGGACAGTTTCAGAATCAAGTTTTGGTATCACTGCAAATAATATGGACTACTGAGTTCCCTGGATTATTTTGCCTTAAACAAGTGCAGAAGGGTTTCTGTAACATGTATCATAGTTCTAGCCAAGCCACATATTTTGAATACCAGCAGTTTTATCAGTGTAAACCCATTTATAAAAACATGCTAATGTCTAAACTTCTGGGGTCAATTGTAGATAAAGACAGCTAGATGCTTGCAGTAACTTTCCTTGCAGTGTGGCTCTTTGATTAAACACTATGAACCATTTCCTGTAACGTGTATCCCAATTAGGGCAACCAGCAGAACCTGTTTTTATTATACTATTTTTGATAATATATTTTAAATTAAATTACACACCACAGGACAGACTCTTCCCAAGAAATGGATGCTTCAAACTGGATTTGGCCCAGTTCTGAGGTGAGAAGGATCGGTTTTCCATTTGAGAGAGATCAATGTGAAGGAGGCAGGAAGAAACAGCCCCTTCCAGTGAGGTGTGGAATTTTCCACTACTACCTTCTAAGCAAGACCTGAGGGTCCCCTCACCCAAAACCCTCCTATTCTTGGCACACTCATCTTTTAGATTAATTTCTGCTTGGGCCCCTTTCCCATCATGTCTTCAGCACAAAATTCTCTCATGTGACTTCATGACAAACAGAAACAGAAAATAAGTAGAAGCAACCCTAGAGATTGCCAAAGCCAGTGGGTTTCCCATCTTAACTTTGAAGTCCTTTGTTCAGACTTAAGATCACGCTGGGATGCAGACACATAGTCCTCATAGGAAAGAGAAATGTTCTGGATGAAGCAGTGGGTGGATGCAGGGAAAGCAAAAACACCGCTCTTTCCCACGCTCCCAGTCCCTTCATCTGTTTGTGCTTGAGTGACTTCCAATGGACACCATTAACCTGATCATTCTTCTATCACCCATTTTGCAGATTAAGAAACTAAGTCTTTGAGGGGATAAGTAAATTGCTTGAGTACACATAGTGAGATGGGGGCAGAACAGAAACTCTCTTTCTGTTGCGGGTCAGAGGACAGGCTTTAAGGGAATGAGGTGAAGGCACTCGCTCTTGTCCTGAGACTGACGGCTCAGTGGGATAACGACTCAGACTCCAAGCGGGTTGTCCATGCCCCTAAGCCTCCCCAGCCAATTAGCTCATTCCTTCAGTTCCGGGTAATGACTCAACTTTTTCCTTTCTGGATTCCAGATGAAAACCTCTCTCTGCAGTTCCTGGTATCACCTGAAAAGCAAAAAAGAAGGATTTTCTTCCTTCTCAATGCCATCTAGCACTTGGAGAAAAACTGCCAGCAAGCCAGATGGTAAGTTGTCATGGGGAAGATGACGTGGCCGCTCCCCACTGGGAGAGCCTTTTCTGACTTTCCTCAAGTGAGTTATGCTCTTTTTAATCTGCTTCGTAGACAGCCCATTTGCTAACATTGCATCAATGTGTGCTCATCTCATTTCCCTAAAGGCTCTGTTTCCCTCTAGGTCTCCTTTTCCACCCCATTTTTATATCTTCCTATCCTTTCCAGTGCCCTAAAACAATTTCATTCATACAAAAGCAAGCCTTCCCAAAACACAGAGTTACATTTGGAGTTATTAACCACAGTAGTGGTTATGATTGAGGATACGTTCTCCCCATCCTAAGATGGTAAAGCGCTCAAGGAGATAACTTCCTGCTCATACCCTTTACACTGTGGGCATGTCACCCTGAGGATTCTCTGGGGCTCCTCTTTACCCACATCTCTTTCCATCTTTCCCCTCTTTTCTCCTTTGTTCACAAGACCCTCCCTATTGCCCCTTTCTCTACCTACCTGCCTTCTAAGGCAGGAGTTGTAAGAAGGGGTGTTCAGTCTCATAAAGTACTGACATTGACAGCCTGGATCCTACTCACCACCATGCCACATTATTTACCAAAATCACATGGGTCTACAGTCTATTCTCAGAATATTATGATAATATTAGGTTGGTGCAAAGGCAACTGTGGTTTTCACCATTAAAAGTAATGATGATGAGAAAAAAAAGAAACAAGAAAAAAGAAATCTTAAGAGGAAGAAGGAAAAGAAGGAAGAAAAGAAAGAAAAATAAGAGAACTATGCACCAATATTTCTAGTAATACTAATAACTGACATTGACTAAGGAACTCTTTTATCCTGCACTACTGTGTGTGTGTGTGTGTGTGTGTGTGTGTTACATTAAGGCCTCATGAGTACTGTATTATTTCCTCTTATTTTACAAATGTGGAAATCTAGGGACATTTAAGTCCAATGAGCAAATAGGAAGCCGGGATTCAATGCCTGGGGAATCTGATTGCAGAGTCTGAGCTCTGTAGACTGCTGACCAAAGCGGGGCACAGCGCCCAGCTTTCAGGGTTGGGAATTATTATGGTAGCACCTATGTTTGGGGATTACACATATTGGTGGCTCCATGATTCAAAGGACTGAGGATGTCACAAAGCCAGGGATTCCCATATCAAGGACATAGTATGGGAGAGGATTCTGAGGTGTTAAAGACAAAAGTGTTTTATATCAACAATCCAGAGAATATGCTTTTATAACAGGCGAAGTGATGGGGAAGGAAAGGCTGAAGCCCTGCTGTGTTTGTCTTCCTAAGATCATTACATTGATATTTTCTAGACTCTTGTCTATTTGAGGAGGCTTAAGCTAATTTTTTTAAATTTTACTTTAAGTTCTGGGATACATGTGCTGAACGTGTAGGTTTGTTACACTGGCATACATGGGCCATTGTGGTTTACTGTACCTATCAACCCGTCATCTAGGTTTTAAGCTCCACATGCATTAGGCATTTGTCCTAATGCTCTCCCTCCTCATTCCCCCCACTTCCCAATAGTCCCCAGTGTGTGATGTTCCCCTCCCTGTGTCCATGTATTCTCATTGTTCAGCTCCCACTTATGAGTGAGAACATGCGGTGTCTGGTTTTCTGTTCCTGTGTTAGTTTGCTGAGAATGATGGTTTCCATCTTCATCCATGTTCCTGCAAAGGACATGAACTCATTCTTTTTTATGGCTGCATAGTATTCCATGGTGTATATGTGCCACATTTTCTTTATCCAGTTCATCATTGATGGGCATTTGGGTTCTTTTTTAAATCACTTTGTGAGTTCTGGAGTTTCTTCCATCGTAAATGCTGGCTTGCTATTGTGTTTCAGTCACCTGTTACTCACATGTGGGTTATTCACTTTGGAGACCATTTCTGGAAAGTTTCAAATACTAAGATGGCTTTTCCATGCAACCCCTGGGCTCTTTCCTCCTTTTTCCATTGCCTGACCATAACACAAATTAATTTCTGTATTCATTTCTTCCAAATGGTTTCCTCAGATGTTCTTTAAATGAATCCCTGCTTATTTTTGAATTTTCTACACCACAAGCCCCTGCTCTTTTACTCTGTCCCACAGCAGACAGAAATTGATAGATGTTTATCCTACTGTGCTTTAAAGCAGACTCCACAGTGCAGGAGTTATGTTCATTTAAAATTTGAAAGAATGTTAATACAACCTCTCCTTGCTTGCAAGGTACCCTCCACTTTAGTTTTTCCTTTTCAAAACTGACAGACTCTTCTTTGGGCAACACTTAGGAGCCAAACATTTTGGCCTTTGTCTTAGATGAAATAATCCTATTAAAACACAAATGAGAAGTGACACTTCCCATTTCAGAATGCAAATCATGCTTCTCTGGCATCAAGACCCCACATGCTCTGCTTCCTGCTACTCATCTGACTTCCTCCCCTACACTTTCCTCTAGCACCCTCTGCCCTGACTCCACCCCATTTTCTTGCTCCATCCGTTTTGTGACCAGACACACATATGTGCCTTAGGCCTTTTGAACTTGCCATTCCCTCTCTCTGCCTCTGACTGAAATTCTCTTTCCCCAAATAGCTGCTTGTTCATTCTTATTATTCTCTGCTCAGATGTCATCCATCAGAAAGCCCTTCTCTGCCAGCTCAGTTTATAATAGCTAACCCCAAACATTCTCTATTTTTTACCCTGCTTATTTCTTTCACACCATAGCTCAGTACTTTGTTATATATTTCTTTACTTGTTTGTTGTCTGTCTTCCCCATTAAAATGTAAGACACATAAGCTGTGTTCACATTTTAAACAAAACAAAACAGAAACAACAGCAGCAGCAGCCACAACAACAGCAACACTATCACATCCTCAGCACCTAGAACAGCACTTGGCCGGTAGTAGCATTTATTGAATGAACAAAGGCTGAGCTATGGTGGGAGAGAGGGCTATGCACTGGTGGGAAAGGCACCAGATCCCCAGAATCACATATTACAAGTTTCTGGATCTAACTTTGTTCGTAAGATATAAATTGCTTAATTGCTAATGGGAGTTCTGTTTACCTGTTCAAAGCCCTAGTTCTGCAGCAATGACTATTACTGGGCCTTGTTTTCTCTTCTGTTCTTCAGCTGCCCTCTTTCCAGAGAGGTTGCTGCCACTCGTCTTCCCCAAGGAAGACATTGGCCAAGCAGACCTTGACTTTCACATGCTAAGTGACTGCCTGAGGCATCATCGTTAAAAGTAAGGGTCCAGTTCTTGCTTTCCACTTCCCTAGGTGCCTGGGCCAAGTCTCACTCTTAGTTTCTCCCTTGGGCTCCCATGTGCACAGAGCAAGAGAATTCTGGCAATTCAGGGGACCTGTCCATATGGGGCCCAAGGGACTTGGCAACATATTTTGTGTCTCATTCCAACCACAGTGCCAAGTTTAGAATTAAATTTATTTCCTTAAGTTTGGAGTCTAACGTGAGCCTTTGAGCAATACATGAGACACAAGGCTACAAACGTTTCCCTTTCTTTCCACCTCAGTTCTGCTTTGCCCTGCAGTTGCCTGAATTAAGTATACATGTCAGAAGGCTTTAGTTGGTTCCCAAGAGCCTTGTGTTCAAATCATGGCTCTGACAATTATTATTCATGTTTCTCAGACACTGGAAGGAATCCCTCTTAGGAGATAACACTTATTGAACAGTTACCTAGATCTGGGTCAAGCACCTACTACTCTCTGTCTTAATCCTCAGAATTCTATAAGGTAGATACCATAATTAACCAGGTTTTACATGTTTTAAAAAAATCAGGCTGGCTGTGGTGGCTCAGGCCTGTAATCCTAGCACTTTGGGAGACTGAGGCAGGAGGCTCACTTGAGGTCCAGAGTTTGAAAATAGCCTGGCCAATATGGCGAAACCCCATCTCTAATAAAATTACAAAAATTAGCTGGGAGTGGTGGTGCGCACCTGTAATTTCAGCTACTCAGGAGGTGGAGGCACAAGAACCTCTTGAACCCAGGAGGCAGAGGTTGCAGTGAACCAAGATCGCATCACTGCACTCCAGCCTGGTTGACAGAATGAGACTGTCCCCCGCCCAAAAAATTCAAGAGCTAGATAAGCAAGGATTTGAACCAAAGCCCTAGCTCATCACCACTTCACTGCATCATCACTATCATCACTACTATGATTAGTTATCATTTGTGATATGACATGGAAACCCTGATCCATGTGCCCAGGGCCACCTGCTCCCCTTCTCAAGTACTTCAGACTTGTCCTTTTGGTATACCTGGAAAGGCTCAAAACTGGGTACAACCTCAGGAAGAGTAGGTCTTCTATTTTGGAGATCCTCCTTTCATAGTAGGAGACGGTGTGTTCTAATGGACAAAGGCTTTCTTGGCGACTCCCACTAACTGTGTCTTTTGAGAAGTCGGTTTAACCTCCTGGCCACTCAATTTTCTCAACTATAAAAGAAAGGCTTGAACCAAAGACTCAAAAATATTAATGAATGAATAATGAATAACATTTATTCTCTAACGTCCAATGATTCTGTAGCCAATATCCAACTTCTAATAGTTTTGGTTTCCATAACCTCTCTGGGCTTCATTTGCAGGGCTCTGTGCACATTGATCCATTTCCCCCAGCACAGAAATCCTTATTCAGAGGATCTGTGATGCTTTGTATCAACCAGATAATACAAAGTAGTCCAGTCACCCAGCTGCCTCCTTGAGACAACCATGAGCTCATTTCTTACAACCTGCAACAACTATTGCTAATAATGATAGCTAACATTTGTTGTGCTACAGGTTCTTCTAATCATCTTACATTTAATTAATAACTTAATATAATTAATTGTTATGATTAATTAATAATTTAGTCTTCATAACAATCCCATGAGTAGTTACTAGTAGTAATACCCATCAGTCAGCTAGGCGTGATGGCTCACGCCTGTAATCCCAGCACTCTGGGAGGCTGAGGCAGGTGAATCACAAGGTCAGGAGTTCAAGACCAGCCTGACCAACATGGTGAAACCCCGTTTCTACTAAAAATACAAAAAATTAGCTGGGCGTAGTGGTGGGCACCTGAAATCCCAGCTACTCAGGAGGCTGAGGTGGGAGAATCACTTCGACCCAGGGGGCGGAGGTTGCAGTGAGTCCTAAGATTGCGCCACTGCACTCCAACCCGGGTGATGGAGTGAGACTCCATCGCCAAAAAAAAAAAAAAAAAAAAAAGAAGAAGAAGAAAAGAAAATACCCATCAGTCAATAAAGAAGGAATCCGCATCCTAAATTATTTGAGCTCTTCTCTTCTGAAGTTTCACAGCAGCCTAAGGCATTCGCCAGGGTCTCTGGAATAAACAAGGGGGAATCAGGTCCCGCCTAAGTTCACAACGAAGGAGAGGCAGAAAGGACTTTCCCTAGGTTCCCTGCAAGAAGATGCTACCCAGCTGGTGCTCAGGGTTCATGTGTCATTTCAGCACTGGCAGCAGCTGTTCCTCACCAGCCCTGTATAAATCTGGAAACTGGAGAACATTGTCAACCTCTGTCCTGTCGCACTGGTATCTTCTCTCCCCAGTGAGATGCCTTGGAGACTGAAATGTCCCTGTTTGGAAATGTCAACAGAAGAGACTGCTGCTTCGATGTCCTTGTCCTTCTTTTCTGTTAACACTCTGGAGAGTATGATGCAGCTGATCTCACCTTACAGAGGTATACCTTGAGTAGTCATTAGGAGAAAGTAGAGGTACCAAAGGTGGAGGAGGTGGCTTTCTGGAAGTCAGCAAAGATGATAAAATGCACCAAACGGGAGCTGCCATCAGCCTTGCTCTTTGACCAGCTCTGCCATTTTATAACTTGGGGGTGAATTACAGGTTCAAGTGATAGAGAAGGGGCCATGGCATGTCACCATCTATTTAAAGAGCCATGAAGACACTGTCAGCAAGCTTTGCCTAACGAGGATGCAGGATGACCTGACCTTTATGTTTACTCCTTCAAGATTGAATGTGTGTTGCTGCTTTTCTGCCAGTAAAGGCAACAGTTGCAGTTACATTATTTTTACAACAAAAGAGTCAGAAATTTTTCAAAAGTGACACAAATTCACCTTCAACTTTGTTCAAGGAGATTGATTTTTTTCTTTCTTTAAAAAGTGTTAAATGTTTAGGTAGTTTGGAAGATTAATTTTAGCAGTTTCCAACCCATGCTGAAAGAGTTTGTGGATTTGGTCATTCCACTAAGCAGTTGTAAATATGCACCTTGCTTAACAACACAGTGGTTACGCTCCTCATATGTAGCGTAGGCTGGGTATGGTGGCTTATGCCTATAATCCCAGCAATTTGGGAGGCTGGGGCGGGCGGATCACTTGAGGCCAGGGGTTTGAGACCAGCCTGGACAACATGGCAAAACCCCGTCTCTACTAAACATACAAAAATTAGCCGGGTGTGATGGTTCATGCCTGTAATCCCAGCTACTCAGGGGGGTGAGGCATGAGGATCACTTGAACTTAGGAGGTAGAGGTTGCAGCAAGCTGAGATTGCACCACTGCACTCCAGCCTGAGCAACAGAGTAAGGCCCTGTCTCAAAAAAAGAAAAAGTAGCATAGATGGCAATGTTTGGTGAAGGAAGTCGTCCTGTTAATTCATGGTGCAGTGCCTGAGCTTCTTTATCTGATCTACTTAGAAATTATCAAGAAGATAATTACCCTAATTTGATCATCATGCACTTATCAAAACATCACACTCTACCCCATAAATATATACATTATTATGTGTCAATTAAAAATAAAACAAAAAAATAAATCCTCAAGACACGGAAGCAACACCTAGCTCTTTGACTTTGGTACTTTGTCTCTTGATCTTCCCTGTATTTTTCACTAGAAGTTGATATCTACGAACACTTAAATGGACCAGAGGAAGCTTCTATCCAAAGGAATCCTCCAAAACATCTCAGTGAAGTATGGACTTCTTCCAATGTCAGAAATAGCTTCGAAATTTAGTTGCTTTGTTAGTATTTAGTTTAATACATCTTTGATGTTCATAGGAACGTAATCAAAGATCTTCAAGAATTTCCAAATGTAAAAAGATAATTATAACTTATTCTCTTCTCCCCCCAAAATTCAGTAAGTATAATTGAATATTTAGGCAATATCTTCAGATGCTTTTTATTTTAATACAGCATAGTTCACTTTTTAATTTGTCCCAGACTTCTATTTTCTGGATAAGAACCAGCCATCAGTTGCACAGATCTATTCAATATCTTTTTTAAAAAATTTATCCATGCTCCTTATTTTTTAAACCAACTTTGATTTTTATCAAAGTAATGCACAAAGTTGTTGAAAAATCAAATAGCAGTAAAAGGTTTATAGTAGAAAACAGCGGTTATATTTCCCACTATCAACAACTTTTGGCTCTCGTAGTTGTTTCTTTCAGAATATACCTCCATAATTTTATAATGTATTTATCGTTATATTTTTATGTATTTGTTTAATAGCATTGTCCACTTATACTTTGCTAGATAAAGGTTAGCTTTCCTCCTCACATACACTGACACACATACTCTCACCCATATGACATTCTTTAAGACTATTACTCTTCACACTTCTGGTTAAATAGTACTGTTTGTTTATATTTTATGACTCTAGGAATATTATACTCTGCTGAGCAAAACATCTTTTCCTATAGAAACTTTTGTTTTTCCTAGAGTTCACAGTGTCTTGCTTTTTTCATTTGATTAATTTTTTTGTGTGTCCAATCATGGACTCTTTCCTACACCTCTGGCAGATCTATACTCTTCCACTATCACCGCTGCCACCTCCGTGCTGACAGTATTCTCCATGTGGTCAAATACATCCAATAGTTTATCTTTACATTGTCATTCTCAATCCAGCATCCTGAAATGGCATCCATTCCAGGGTATTTTTAAACAAAGAAATAAAATCATTATTCTCTTAAGAGTTGTTATTCTTCGGTGACAAAACTTCACTGCAATGTGCTTGCTGAGTTAGCAATTCAGTTCACTCCATATATAAATAGCTCAAACTTTGCAGGAAAAAATTTAAATTTGTGCCTCAGCAAAAAGATCATAACATCAGGAACTTTTAGGGGTTGTGTGACTGGTAAATACCTCCAGGTTTAATATCCCAAACCATTCTATAGGCCCACTTTAGATGTGGAGAAGCCCTAGGAAGCTTATAGAGGGCTTGCAGTACGTAACACACTACACGCACAAACATGAATGCACACATTTGCCCTAGGCCCCAATAAGTAAAGGATACCTGGGTACACAAGGAAGTTGTTAGCTTCCATTATGTCTGAGAGAGGGAGGTTCTTTTTTAAAAGACAAGACACTTATTATCTATCCTAGGACTGTCAGTTCTGTCTCTGTGACTGGTAACCTTGCCTCTAGGCATCTTTCCTAACTGTTGTTCACCTGGAATGTGTCCTTGCCAAATGGGACTACGTTTGCTTTCTACACCCATCTTCCTCTGCCAAACAAGGATGCAGCTGCAATCAATAACAGTCTGCTTCCAACTTCTGATGTAGTGCAAGCTTTCAGATGATGGGGGTCTTCAAAATTCAGGTCCCATAAAGAAAAGTGAAAGCCCTAGCCAAGAATAAAGACTTCATATTGCTCAACCGTCGGAAACCCTCACCTCTTCTGATTCCTTCTCTGGCTCTGTTCCAGGATTATGGATATACCTGGAGCCAAGGGCAGCTAGACAGCTTGGCAGAGAAATGCACAAAGCAGCCCATGACTATCCACGGGGTGTTTAGGAAGATCACCTTGACGGCTGCTTACGAGTAGTACCTTCCTGTTACAATGAATCTTGCCTATTTATTCTAATGAGTATTTTTTCCTCTTGTGAAAAGAAATTAGTGATTTTTTTTTGTAGTTATCAAAGCAGAGGATGATGGGCATGGCCCAGTGGTGAGGTCGAAAGCAACATTCAAGTGGACACCAGAGTTGAGACAGAATCTCCTGGCAACCAGGAGTTCGGGAAGAAGCTAGAAAGAGACATTTTCACTCTCCCAAATGCCCAAAATGTAGGTGTGTTTTACAGAACAACCGTCATAAAGAGCTTCCTCTCTTTATGTAAAGAGCTTTCCAATCCGATAATGTTTTTTTCTCTGATATGATTGGTTATTTAGCCTCATGTTCATGTCTCTAATACCACAAATGGGTGAAAGATATCCTTTTTTAAATAATAATTTTAGCTGCCAGTCTTTTCAGTGGAGATGATCCATTCTTACACCATCGCATTAACAATTCTGACTGAGTCAACAACAGCTTAATGGGGCACCTGATTTTGCATAAAGAACACAACACATCGAACTCTCTGTTCCTTGCACAGGCGGAGGAATCTGTTCTTTTGTTTATCAACATTAGGTCATTCTGAGGTGCAGTATCAAGGGCTCTATTTTAGTAGCTCCTGAGACAGCCTGGAAATTAACTGGTCAATTAGACATACAGCCTGGATGTACCTCTAATTGACAATGAATACATTTTGATACTATATCTGTTTAGGAGATTATCTACAAATTGCTTTAGGCATTAGATGGCTCCAAATGGTTATATGGACATCTGTTTTTGTTGGCCACAAACATGCTATTCACAATGACAATTTTATCATTAACTGAAATCATGGCTTCATCTACTATATTATTCTGAAAATTTCTAACTTTCTTATAATGATCAGTGGGGGAGTGTGTCTGTGATATTTCTGTGGTGAAGGATTTCTAAAGAAATATGTTCT
Source organism: Piliocolobus tephrosceles (assembly GCF_002776525.5). Taxonomy (NCBI): domain Eukaryota; kingdom Metazoa; phylum Chordata; class Mammalia; order Primates; family Cercopithecidae; genus Piliocolobus; species Piliocolobus tephrosceles. The sequence continues at coordinate 121,024,878 of NC_045440.1, forward strand.
TTTATTCATTCATTCAAAAGAACATATCTGTCCTTGATGTACATATGTACACTTTTCCTAAGTAAGTCATTTAATACTGTCTCTGGAGTAGCATAGAGGAATCGCTGTTCTCATCTGCATGCCTAGGCTCTGGCAATACAAAGCTTATTCTAGATATTCTGATGAAGCATCATGCATTTGTTTAATAGTCAAAATAGATCCCAGAGAAAGCCATCTGAGAGACCCACATTGAAGATTATGCTATAAATTATCTGATTATTACTCTTCAAAACTGTCAAGGTCATCAAAACTGAGAAAAGTCTGAGAAATTGTCACTGTCTAGAGGAGGCCGTATTGGTTTGTTCTTGCATTGCTATAAAGAAATAACTGAGACTGGGTAATTTCTTCAAGACTGGGTAACTTGATAAAGAAAATACATTTTATTGGCTTACGTTTCCACAGGCTGTACAGGAAGCATGGCTGGGGAGGCCCCAGGGAGCTTTCACTTATGGTGGAAGGCAAAGCCAGAGCAGGCATCTTCACATGGCCGAAGCAGAAGAAAGAGAGGCGGTGCTATACACTTTAAAACAACCAGATCTCATGAGAACTCTATCATGGAAACAGCATTAGGGGGATGGTGCTAACCCATTAGAAACCAGCCCCATAATATAATCACCTCCCACCAGGCTCCACCTCCAGCACTGTGGATTACACTTCAACATGAGATTTGGGCAGGAACACAAATCTAAACCCTATCAGATGCTAAGGAGATATGATAATTCAATGAAATGTGGTATTCTCGAAGGGATTCTGGGACATAAAAAAAAGCATCAGGCAAAAACTAAATAAACTATGGAAATTTAGTGAGTAATAATATAGCAATATTTCATTAATTGTGATAAGTGTATCATACTAATGTAAAATAGTAACAATAGGGGAAACTGGGTTCAGAATATGTGGGAACTCTGTACTCATCTTTGCAATTTTTCTTTAAATCTAAAACTATGCTAATTTTTTAAAATCTTGTTTTAAAAACAAATTTTTCAAAAAGATCACATTGAGGATTTTCCGATTTGCTTCTGATGGGAATATTGGACTCCAGTTGAAAATTATTTGTTAGTTTCTCACTTTTGTGCAGTAGCTAAGAGTACAGATCTGGTCTTAAATCACTTTGGACAGGTTAGGTAATTTCTCTGAGGCTCTGCCTCCCTATCTGTAAAATGGGAGTAATGATGTCAATCTCACAGCTACCTCCAGAGAATCATATGAAATAAGGTTCAAAAACGCTACCACAGTGCCTGCAAATAGGAAGCGTTCACAGAAACGGTAGCTATTATTATAAACAATAATAAAGGAAATTTGAATTTTTCTATTGTGCAGCTCCCAGCTCCCAGTAGAACATCTTAAAGAACAGCATTTCATTTTCTTGCCAACAGAGCTTCAGGGTTACAGAAGCTGAGGCATGAGGATATAAGGCATATTCTGTATTAACAAGGATAGCAGGTGGGATCTCAGTGAAGGGAGGAAAGTTGTTGAATGCAGAAGCCTCTGTTAAATTGAAATGGGGGAAATGGCTTAGAGCTGCATATGGATTAGTCACAGATTATTACTTGACTTAAATTCATGGGCACATTTCAGTGGCAAATTGGGGTGGTGGGAGCAGAAAGCAGAGAGAAGAAGTGGCTAAATAAAGCTGCCCTTGCCTGTTCTTCATCAGGCATGTCCTTCCCTGCAATGGTCTACTAAACATGACATGGCTATCTACATGCTTGTAACTATGATGGATCATTGATTTTCACATTCAGTTTGATGCTTGCCTTGTGGTTTGTGATTTGAAAATCTATTCTACTCAGAAGGAAGCTACAAATGACCGTCAAACATAACAAATCTTGAACTCTAACTACCCAGTAAACAACAGTCTCTTAAATTGATGACCTGAGAGTCAAGGGCATTTTGTCTTCTGTTTCCAGAGCTCTGAGAAACATCAACTGTATTAAAGGAAGAGCAGACGCATCTTCCATATTTCTAACCAATTGATAAATGTAAGTTCTTACTGAAAACCTTTTGCCTACTTTCTCTAAAAGTCTTAGGAGGGACAAAATCACTTTAACATACTCATTACAAGGTGATTACCTGTTTAGATTAGAACATTACATTTGATGATTGGCTTATTGCACATCAAATGGTCAGTTGTATCAATAGCCATATGAAAATAAGTTCCTGGAAGCATTATTTCAAGGAATAGGTCAAAGCCAATGGGTATCTAACAATCTACTTCTCTTCACTTTTCCATTGTTAACTGGTAGAGAGGCTCAGTAATTGGCCACTTCAAGACAAAGTTATCACCTGAGTTCATAGAACCTACTCAGAAATAGCATTACATTGATCAATGTTCATTCCAAGCTCATTCTAGTGAAAGCATCACAGGAATATAAGTGACCCTTACAAACAGGTTAGGAAGAAAATCAGGATATTTCCCAGCTGATGAAAATTATTTTAAAATCCACAAAAAAATGCTGCAAATCTATACTCTTCCTTTAGAGTAAATTAGAGGGCAGCTGATTCTATAAGAACACGAGCACAATAGTGATACATGATGGTGTCAACTTCTCAATTAGAATGAGCTAGAGGGCTTATAGGTGATAATCCATTTTAACAAGCACCCATCAAAGCAGAACTCACCATCTCATAAAAAGATACCCAAGCTCCAACTCATGTCCAATTATTTTAAGTCATCATCCATTCAAGAAAATTTCAGGACAGTGAAAGAGCCTATGATACCCACTGCGTGTTTGTTGTTGTTTTTTTTTTTTTTTTAAATTACACTTTAAGTTCTGGGATACATGTGCAGAACGTGCAGGTTTGTTACATAGGAATATATGTGTCATGGCGGTTTGCTGCACCCATCAACCTATCATCTACATTAGGTATTTCTCCTAATACTATCCCTTCCCTAACACCCCCACCCCCCTGAAGGCCCCAGTGTGTGATGTTCCCCTTCCTGTGTCCTTATGTTCTCATTGTTCAACTCCCACTTATGAGTGAGAACATGTGGTGTTTGGTTTTCTGTTCCTGTGTTAGTTTGCTGAGAATGATGGTTCCCAGCTTCAACTATGTCCCTGCAAAGGACATGAACTCAACTTTTTTTATGACTACATAGTATTCCATGGTGTATACGTGCCACATTTTATTTATCCAGTCTATCATTGATGGGCATTTGGGTTGGTTCCAAGTCTTTGCTATTGTGAATAGTGCTGCAATAAACATATGTGTGCATATGTCTTTAGAACAGAATGATTTATATTCCTTTGGGTATATACCCAGTAATGGGGTTGCTGGGTAAATGGTATTTCTGGTTCTAGATCCTGAGGAATCACCGCACTGTCTTCCACAATGGTTGAACTAATTTATACTCTTACCAACAGTGTAAAAGTGTGCCTATTTCTCCATATCCTCTCCAGCATCTGTTGTTTTCTGACTTTTTAATGATCACCATTCTAACTGGTATGAGGTGGTATCTCATTGTGGTTTTGATTTGCAGTTCCCTAATGACCAGTGATGGTGAGCTTTTTTGTGTGTGTTTGTTGGCCATGTAAATGTCTTCTTTTGAAAAGTGTCTGTTCATATCCTTCACCCACTTTTTGATGGGTTTTTTTTTTTGTAAACCAGTTTCAGTTCTTTATTCTGGATATTAGCCCTTTGTCAGATGGACGGATTGCAAAAATTTTCTTCCATTCTCTAGGTTGCCTGTTCACACTGATGTTAGTGTCTTTTGCTGTGCAGAAGCTTTTTAGTTTAATTAGGTCCCATTTGTCAATTTTGGTTTTTGTTGCCATTGCTTTTCGTGTTTTAGTCATGAAGTCTTTGCCCATGCCTATGTCAAGAATGGTATTGCCTAGGTTTTCTTCTAGGGTTTTTATGGTTTTAGGTCTTATGTTTAAGTCTTTAATCCATTTTGACTTAATTTTTGTGTAAGGAGTAAGGAAGGGATCCAGTTTCAATTTTCTGCCTATAGCTAGCTAGTTTTCCCAGCACCACTTATTAAATAGGGAATCCTCTCCCCGTTGCTTGTTTTTGTCAGTTTTGTCAAAGATCAGACGGCTGTAGATGTGTGGTGTTAATCCCATTGCCTCAGCCCCAAATCTCCTTAAGCTGATAAGCAACTTAGCAAAGTCTCAGGATACAAAATCAATGTGCAAAAATCACAAGCATTCCTATACACTAATAATAGACAGAGAGAGAGAAATCATGAGTGAACTCCCATTCACAATTACTTCAAAGAGAATAAAATACCTAGAAATACAACTTACAAAGGATGTGAAGGATCTCTTCAAGGAGAGCTACAAACCACAGCTCAAGGAAAAGGAGACGACAAACAAATGGAAAGACATTCCATGATCACGGATAGGAAGAATCAATATTGTGAAAATGGCCATACTGCCCAAAGTAATTTAGAGATTCAATGCTATCCCCATCAAACTACCACTGAATTTCTTCACAGAATTAGAAAAAACTATTTTAAATTTCATATGGAACCAAAAAATAGCCCATGTAGCCAAGACAACCCTATGCAAAAAGAACAAAGCTGGAGGCATCACATTACCTGACTTCAAACTATACTACAAGGCTACAGTAACCAAAACAGCATGATACTGGTACCAAAACAGATATATAGACCAATGGAACAGAACAGAGGCCTCATTAGGTGTTTTATTGAAGACTACAAAATGAAAAGAGGAGTTGATTTGAACAAGGAAGATTTTAAAACATATTTCAGAAACATAGGTATTACATGAAGTGAAATACACCTCATGAAGTTGCTTCTTAGAAAGGGATGACCTTCTCTTTCCCCTGAACTCTTTCTAGGTCACCTTCTCTCCTTGCTTTGAGAAAAGAATTGGATGGGGAAACGGAGTAAAAACTGCCAAGTTGTTCTCAATAAGTTGTAGCCTCACAGTTCCTTACAACCTGGATACTATGGCAATATTCTTTACCTCTCTGTACCTCAGTTTGTTCATCCTTAAAATGGGCAGCATAAGTAGTATGTAACTTAACTCTTGAATTCTAACTACCTAGAAAACAGCCTCTTAAACTGATGACCTGATAGTCAAGGGGTATGGGTTTTAGTGTGGATTCCATGAGTTAATGCATGCAAAGTCATTCAATGAGCACTTGCTATCATTGTTATTACAACTGTTGCTCAAGCTGGAGAAGAGGTGATGATGACAGAAAAAGAAAACATTATTTAGGTAGTGAGATATTGGGGATGATGGAGAGTTTCCTCCAAAATATCAGCTTCACTGAATGGTAACAGTAGACACTCCAGGCTAAGGCCTGGCAGTATAGCATTCCCTAGTCTTCTAAAGCCAACAATTGATTCAGTGATAGACACTTAACCTAAATTACTCTCATGAAGTGCCAATTTAAAAGGGCAGAGGCTTCACCTGCTTTGCTCTCTGCTCTGTTTCCTGCCACTTGTTTGAAGAATGTTAAATAAATTTGGGACTTAAGAAAAAAAATTCCCTTTCCACTGGGCTTGCTCAACTGATAGAATAAAAGCCTTGAGCTACTGACAGCCACTTATTTTACTCTCATGAAAGGAGCTCCTCTTTGAGAATGAAGCCAAACCAGAGGACAAAAGAACCAAGGGAAAAAAGATAGGTTCCTGAAGACATTTGAGCACGTGGTTACAGCTCTGCCTGAAGGAAACATACTCTTGATCCTACTAGGTAAAGAGAGCAATAAAACCAATCTCTTCCTGTGTTGTCATTCTTTATTGTTATTATTGTTCTTTTTAAATCCATTTGAGTAGGGTTTCTGTAACTTGTAACTCACAGAGTCTTGACTTTACTGTCCCTGTACTTGAGTTTACTCAAACAACTATAGGTTTGATTAAATTGAGAAGCAGAGAACACAGTCCCAAGGGAGATGTAGATAGGATAGGATGTAGAAGAGACAAGTGAGATTCCCCAGAGCCCTGCTTTAGATGGAGTTAGGAGACTCCACCTTTTCCTGTCCTAACAGAAACCTCAAGCAGGAGAGCAGGGGAGGTAATCTCACTCCATATTGTTTTTACTACAGTTCTTGTGGCCAGGACACTTTCTAGATAATCCGATCCTACTCGGACTATAGAGGATTGGAGAAAGAAGAACTCAGAGCTCCCAAGTTTACCTGGTCTGGAAGTCTTCACACCTTAAAGTTTTCATTTCATTCCCTGAAAAGTTGATATATTGGAAACACACATTTGTTTCATAGTTACACCCTTGTGAAATGCTTTTAATTTAATTAATTTATTTTTTAACTAAGGTTCTCCTTTTGAACGACCCTCAGCCACTTCCACTTTAGTGGGAGGAAAACCTCTCAGTCCAAATTACTGAAGGTAAGGACAGCATCTTGTTTGTATTTTAATTCCTGTTTGGCAGAGTACCAGGAAGTATGCAAGAGCTTCCTTTAATCAATTCCTGCCGTGGACAAGCCAGACATATTTCATCTTCTGATTGGACCCTCAGGGCTGAATTTGCAAAGAATGCATTCTAAGCCATTAAGCCAATAAATGAACCTATATTCAAGAAAGACTGTTTAAGTAGTTAGTTCAGTTACTTATAGGAGATTTAAAGGCATAAAATCACTGTTTTAGGAATGGACGGGCTGCAGATCAGAGCTTATCTCCCACTTGGCTGAGCTGTCATGGAGGAAGCTGGCAGCCACTCAGAACAGACAGTCACCTGACCAGTCACTGTCACCATTTGCAGCTAGAGGCACACACACAAAAAGATGACCATATGGCACCTGCCTCAACAACAACTGTATCTAAGTAGACAGTGAAGTTGTATGTCCTTTAGCTGTCATGAAGTTGAATTTCAACAGAAAGTGAGTGGTAGTTAAACAATTTCTGCCAGACAGATTAAAATCGAAAGGCTTAATTTCATCCCTATCTTGTGTAAACAGTATAAATGTCTTCTCTTTATCATGGTCAGATCTTTCCAACTCTACATTAATTATGATCCAATTAACAAATTGAACATGATAGCCCATCTTCTCTCTTGCAGTTTGTAAAAAAATTTCAGGATTTCTTCACTTGGCTTTCTCTTGGCTCACATTCTACATATGTCTCCTAAAGATCTTGGGTAAATTTAAGCTTTTATTCATAGATTTGATCCTATACAAAAGTCATGTTTAATGTGGATGTTTCTCACACAGGGGCAATTCATATTAATATATACTTCTCTTTAGTGTTTTTCAAAATGTGATCCATATAAAACTACTCTTACGGGTCCCCTTAAAAACAAAAAAGGAGGGTGCTCCATGGTTAAATAAGTTTGGGAAACATCAGATGTGACATTCTTCCTTCTGAGATTCATAATGCATGACATTGCACGCAAAAGGCTCTGAGAAGTTATGTAGAAAACAACACATTTTCTTCTAGGGTTTTTATAGTTTGGGGTTTTACATTTAAATTTTTAATCCATCTTGAGTTAATTTTTGTATGAGGTGTAAGGAAAGGGTCTAGTTTCAATTTTCTGCATATGGCTAACCAGTTCTCCCAGCATCATTTATTAAACAGGAAATCCCTTCCTCATTGCTTGTTTTTGTCAGGTTTGTTTAATATCAGATGATTGTAGACGTGCGGTCTTATTTCTGAGTTCTCTATGCAACAAAGTTGCACATCCTACACATGTACCCCGGAACTTAAAATAAAAATTAAAAAAATAAATTTACATTTCTCTAATTACTAAAAAATAAAAGAAAGAAAGAAATTGTGGTAGATATACCATGGAATATTACTCGGCCATAAAAAAGAAATGAAATAATAACATTTGTAGGAACCTGGATGGACTTGGAGACTATCATTCCAAGTGAAGTAACTCAGGAATGGAAAACAAAACATCGTATGTTGTCACTTATAAGTGGAAGCTAAGCTATGCATATGCAAAGGCATAATAATAATATAATGGACTTTGGGAACTCAGGGGAAAGGGCGGAAGTGGGGTAAGGGATAAAAGACTACAAACTGGGTACAGTGTATACTGTTTGGGTGATGGGTGCACCAAAATCTCATAAGTCACCACTAAATAACTTGTTCATGTAACAAAACACCATCTGTTCCCCCAAAAACCTATGGAAAAAAACATTTTTTAAATGAAAATGAAACAAAACAAAAAAACCTGTTTAACTGTCTTTCATCCAATATTTAAAGAATCAATTTGTCTAATGCAGAAACCCCATCTCTACTAAAAATATGAAATTAGCCAGACATGGTGGCACATGCCTGTAATCCCAGCTACTTAGGAGGCTGAGGCAGGAGAATCGCTTGAACCCCGGAGGCAGACATTGCAGTGAGCCAAGATCGCGCCATTGCTCTCCAGCCTGGGCAACAAGAGTGAAACTCTGTCAAAAAAACAAAAAAGAAAAAGAAAAAGAAAAAGAAAAAGAAAAGAAAAGAAAGGAAACTTTTCTTCATAGACCTCTGTTAACAGTCTACAAAGCCAGCAGCTTGGGGAACTAAGTGTGGGTCTGGCTTCAGAGACAAACGCTAGACCTTCCTTTATGTCCAGAGCTGAGGTAAGAAAATTTTTAATATGTATTAATGGTGTGTATGTGTTTATGCTTAAGATAAGATTCCATGTCTTTAATTAATTTCCTAGGCTTTATTCAGAAGTGTTTCAGGATGGGAAAATGACTGCTCATCATGGTTTTCTAGTCTAAAGTCCAGGATTTTGCTAAGATATTTTTAAATGCACATCTTGATTAGACAATATTTTAATACCGGTGGCAAAGCAAATAGTAATATAGTTCATGAAAGTTCATATCATTTTATATGTCACCTAGACAGGATCTGGGGTGGGCTTCCTGAAAGCCTAAGTCTAACTCTAATTTAGGTGCTCCCTACCTGCCAGCCAAACTAGCACCTCCTCCACCCCCATTTGCTATCCTCCTTAGTCTGTGATCCTGGCTTTGACTGAGAGGCAAGGAGGCAACAGGCCAAAGGTGGGGAGGCAAGAAAAGGAAGGCACTGAAGGACAAGTGGAAACAACTTGGGAGGGGTAGAATTAAAGCTCCTATGCTGCTCTCCACGCACTTCCCAGTCTCAAGTACCTCACCCAGGAGAGCCATTAAATCACTTACTTAAATTAATTAATTAAAGGTGCAAGCAATACCTCCGAGGGAAATATACTACATTTGGATTCTTAAAATATTTCTGATGCTAAAAACTTAAAATGTTTTATACATAGATATACATATGTAAAATTACTTATATTCTAAAAAGATGCCTGTGCCATTGAATGAGGATGTTAGCACCCTCACTTGACCAATGAGATCGCAAAGTTTGTACAATGAGTCAACCGCCCCGGGTTACAGAAAGAATCACCAGGAACAGTGGGCCTCCCAATTATTTCTTCTTACCCAACATATTGAATTCCATTGTCATATGAGAATTAAAGATGTACTCTTGGCTTGTGGCCACATTCTTATTTGCTAGTATATGAAATATTGTTAGATGTATATCTTCTTTTAAAATGTCCTCCTTTTCTCTTGCTCCTCATCGCCCATCTCAAACTGTCAAGTCATTGTGTATTTCTGAAATAATTAATGTCTATAAAGCAACTGAAATGTCTAGGGGCATTTTATATAACAGCAAAAAAAAAAAAAAAACCCACCATATAAAGCAGAAGAAATTCAATCTACTTGTTGTTTTGTCTACAAATGTCAAACAACCAAACACCTGGTTTGATTGATTTTCTAAATTGTGCTGATTGAGTGAACTGGTGGTTTTCACGTAATAAACATGCAACTTAATCCTTCCTTTTCCTAAATGTAGCTTTGTGTTCAGCATCAAACCCCATTGTCACTGATTATTAAGATGTCCACATTATGAAATATTTTAGTTGGAAATAAGTCACTCCATTGTATTAAGTGGCATCTATGTGTTCATTAGGCAGCTTTTTGTTTTTTAGTAGAGCCTTTACACAGCATTGTGAAAAAGAGCAAAGTCAAACAGACATGGCCTGTATCTTAAGAATTCTAGAAAAGAGGATGATCCTTGTGTGCAACTATCATGAACAGCAGAAGTAAGGACCAAGAAAGAGGGCTTCATGGAGATGTGGCATTTGACTTGAGCTTAGAAATATAGAAAGGGGCCAGGCACAGTGGCTCATGCCTGTAATCCCAGCACTTTGGGAGGCCAAGGCAGGTGGATCACTTGAGGTTAGGAGTTTAAGACCAGCATGGCCAACATCATGAAACCCTGTCTCTACTAAAAATACACAAACTAGCCAAGAGTGGTGGTGGGTGCCTGTAATCTCAGCTACTTGGGAGGCTAAGGTGGGAGAATCGCTTGAACCTGAAAGGCAGAGGTTGCAGTGAGCTGAGATCGCACGGCTGCACTCCATCCTGGGCAACAGAGCAAGATTCCATCTCAAAAAAAAAAAAAAGAAAGAAAGAAAGAAAAGAAATATAGAATGAATTTGAATAAATCCAAATGAAAGGAAAGAGTATAAGCAAAATTACAGAGTTGGCAACATCATTGTCTGTTTGGGTATGGCCAAGGTGTGATAGCTGAGGGTGGACACGCTGTTTGGAGAGTGAGGTTTTACCAGCTCACAGTGGACTTAGATGTTTGGCTACAAAGAGTGAACCTCACTAGGTGTGCACAGAGAGTTTGTTATCTCACAGCCCTCTCAGAGGGATGGAACCGAGTGGCCAAGAGCAGGGGCTCAAATCCGAGCTCCCTTGCTTCCTGGGAAGATTATTTAATCCCTCCCAAGCTTAAGTTGCCTCATCTGAAAAATGAAGAAAAAAATAGCTCCTTCCTCCTGGGTCTGATGCAAGTTAGGTAAGTTTATTCATTTTTGCACAAGTGTTTACTGAGCACCTATTATTTTCCAGGCACTCTTCCAAGTATTGACAATACAGCTGTGATGAAAAAAGACAAACTTCTTAGGGGGGTTACATTCTAATGGAGGAGACAGACGGGACACTAGATAAATTAAGCTTCATGATCATGATAAGTGCTATGAAGAAAAAATAAATCAGAAAAGGGAGATTGAAAGCAACAGGTTGATACTGGTCAGAGAAGACCTCACTGAGAAAGTGACTTGTGAGTAAAGACTTTTGGGCATGTAATGATAAATATCTGTTGTCAAAACATTCCAGGCAAAGGAAGAAACACATGCAAAGGTCCTGGGGCAGCAGTGTGGGTGGAGCAGAGTAAGAGATAAGTCCATGTAAGTTGCAGTGGGGTTGGGGCTAGGGCTGGTGAGAGATGAAGGTCATGTAGGTCCTTTGACATTCCGAATAAGGACTTCGCCTGTTACTTTCAGTGATACAGGCAGCTGTTGAAGCTCTTCAGGAAAAGGGTGACATGATTTATACTTTAACAGGATCCTTCAGGCTGTTCAGTAATGCATATAACGTACTTAGCACAGGCTGGGGACATGGTATGGCCTCAATAAATGTTAGCTATTATCCTTGGTTTTTTTTTTTTAGTGTTGGCATGACAGGGTCTGGGGGATACCAGGATGTCTAATACTATCTAGGATCCGCAGGATACTGCAGTCTGTTCAAACCTTCTTCCCAGTCCTATTTTAGCAGTAAGACTTGCATGACTGTGACAAATGGGCCACTCATTTCCATGAAAGGATCAGACAGATCTGGCTGTTGGCTATGCTTTTCTTGTGATAAGATGCCCTGCATTTGTGAGGTGAGGTGATTGCACGTGTACATATCAAGCTATTGTCAAGCCGCCCTGCACAGACGTGGTTAAAGTGTGAAGGCAGGAATTGCCCAGGAAAACAGTTTTCTGGAAGTGCCAGAAGCTCTTGGATGCTGCACTGGGTTATTCCCAAGCCAGCTGACAACGTGCTGTCATTGCAGACAGCCCCACAACACTGAAAGCCCAGAGTTACCTGGGGGTTGGGAAGTGGAAGCTTCTAGTGTGTGTTAAGGATCTATTTGTTCCTCCCTTGTTCTCAGGAACTAATGATCATATAGTGAGTATAAAATAATAGTAACTATAATGTAGGTAAGGGGACACTCCATCCACCAAGAATCACTTTCAAACACAGCCAGTTAAGCATAAGTTGATAAAAACTTTTGTGAAAGGTAATTTGGGTAACAGTTATCAAAATTCTTCATAAAACCCATACCCATTTACCTAGCAATTCCACATATGGACAAAAATATAGTTGTGAAATGATAGATGCATATAGAAAGGTAACTTAAAATATCTACTCTGGTTCTCAACTACTTAAAACATAGCGTCTGGATTTTGTGTTTTTCTTTCTTTTTTTTTTTTTTTTTTTTTGAGAGAGTTTCGCCCTTGTCGTCCAGGCTGGAGTGCAGTGGTGCGATCTCAGCTCATTGCAACTTCCACCTCCCAGATTCAAGAAATTCTCCTGCCTCAGCCTCTGGAGTAGCTGGGATTACAGGTACCCGCCACCAGGCCTGGCTAATTTTGTATTTTTAGTAGAGATGGGGTTTCACCATGTTGGCCAAGCTAGTTTTGAACTCCTGGCCTCAAGCAATCCACCTGTCTTGGCCTCCCAAATTGCTAGGATTACAGGCATGAGCCACTGTGCCCAGCTGATTTCTTGTTTTTCGAGGTCACTTCAATGCTTTCCCATCACAATTGTAGAATTCAGTGTAGTAAAGTCACGTAGCCAATAAGTGGCATGGGTAGGAAGCAGACGTTCTCTGTGGTGGGGTCACTAGAGAAGATATGATTGTCAGGAAGACTCTGAGCTGAGCCTTGCAAACTGGATGCACGATCTTTCAAACACCAGCTATTCTTTCACTGGCTAACAAGGCCCTGCCTGTGTTTTTTCAGGCAACCCACATCTGTCTCCTCTCTTCCCACAATTAAAGTTATTGGGTCACATTTGGAAAAATTATGTTTCAGGGTATGAAGACCTTTTCCCTATGCTATTTTTTTCAAAATGTGTTCCGCACAAGCTGAATAGTGTCAAAGCCAAAATAATATATGGAGATAAATCTCTATATTAAACATCTTATTTGGGAATCATAGAATTGCAATTCGAGGCATAAACAGGGTTGGTCTAGGCTAAGTCCAAAGAGCAAAGAGAAGGTTGGCACTTTTATTAGAAAGAGAAATGTTACATATTGTTTTGAAACAAAACTCATTGGCACAGTAAAGAAAGCTTTTGGGAGCTAACAAGCTCTGATTGGTGAGGGATAGTGGTAGATAAAACTAGTCTTTGAGCCACAGCAGGTTGATGCAGCAGTTACCAGGTAAATCTGGTTTTAGGGTTACAGAAGTTGGGCTTGTGAAAAAATGTTTGGAGCTGGTGGTATGTGCTCCAACTGCTTTTTCCCCAGCCCTTCAAGTATCATTTAGTTAGGTATGACAAAAATGACCCAAATTGTATAATTAACTTTAAAACCACAGTAGCCATTAACAGATATGAATAGGTGCTGTAGGAAAGTGTCTCACAATTAATTACTTGAGGTGATGTGGTTGAAGTTATTCAAGTATCCTGACGGAAGAGCTTCTCAAAATGCTTATTATGTACCAAGAAACTCCAAGAGTGAGGCATTGTGGTCAAAAGAACACTCCAGATTTATTTGGCTATGGAGGTTGTTTGTTTGTTTTGCATCTCTTAACATTCTGCAAGCCAAATGTCTTGAAGAATACAACTTTGGAAACTTCTAGATTGGCCAGAATATTGGGCTTTGCCAAGGTAGGAAGAAACAAACAAACAAACAAACAAAAAACTTCTCCAGAGCAGACTTTGTTACCATAACTTCAGGAATGTGACTTCTAGTTGGTGCCCTTCTCATCAGCTCCAGTCAGAAAACATCCATCAGTCAAAGAACCCAAACTTACAAAAAAAAAACACATGGTGGTATAAGGAACCAACAAATACAAAGAGCCATCACATTCATGATTTTAAGCCCCTTCAATAAACAATGCATATGCAGTTGCCAGAAAATTTACATCTTTAGATGACAAGACTTCAGTCCTAGCTATCTGTCAAGAGAGCCTGGGGAATTCTCAAGAGGGTTTAAAAAAAAAATACCCAGGCAGATGTGCATCTGGAAGGCAATCTCACATTCCATCTCAGCCTGAACGTTGTCTTTAGGCAAAAGAGCACATATCTAAGAGGATGGCAAGATTCACCTTGTGTTGTCAACAGTAAATATGTCAATCACACTCAGAGAAGGCTTGACAGACTGTGATTCACATTTGCATCAATTCAGGATAACTGCCTGTCTTTGGATTGGTGGCAATCTCAGGACCCAAAGAGGAGTCTCTCCAGATCACAGGGTCACTTCCTCTTCACTGACATCTTGAAGATAGTATGTTGGGCAACCTCAACATGGGGACGTTGGGCCTGGTTTTCTATTCCCATGTCACAGCACCACACTGTGGGATATGGTACCCCAACATGACAAGACAAAATAAAAATAACATAGGCCAGCCCAGTCAGCCCCTTTTTCAACTTTAAGTAAGCAAAGCTGAGCAGACCAGCTCTGCCTGCTGGCACACTGTCAGATCTCTTCAGATGAGTACCCATAGGCCTTACTGCCTAGCCAAGGCCTGCTGAGAGGATTTGAATCTACAGCTAAAGTGACAGCAGTCTTTTAAGTAAAATGCAAGCTTACATCAGAAAGTGTAAGCCTAGGAACACTGTCAGGACTTCCAGAGAGTTAGAAAGATACGTTCTGGAAGCCAAATGTTGGGATTTGAATCTTCACTACATCACCCATGACCATTGTCCACTTAAGTGTGTTTAATTTACCTCTTGGTGCCTCAGTTGCCTCATCAGAAAGTAAAAATAATGAAGGTCCCTAACCCTCATTCTAATTTCTGTGAATACTAAATTAGATTACTATATAAATAGATAAATAGATTTGGGGTAAGTACCAGGTACATAATACATGCTCAATATATTATTAGGTTTTATTATTATTCACTTGCTTTCTTTTATTAACACTAGGCTTAGGTCAATAGGGAGTATGTATATATGTCTCTTACTTGAAAGTACGTAAAGTCAAAACACTGAGTACTTTCTCCAAAGCTGAGAAATTCCATTTTTTGAGCAAGAGTCAAATGGAGGATGCTTGCATTTTTCCTTTCAAATATTTTCTCTACCTCTGTTTCTTCCTCTTACCCCAGGTATACTCTTGGAAAACTGAAAATGGTTCTCTGTGAACAAAACGACTATACTCAGATATCCCTTTTTGTGTCCCAAATGTGTTTCATAAACCATACAGAATGGATAAGAAAGGATTATAAGTATGGAGGGCGAGGGCTTTATGCTCTTGCTGCTTCTGGCCTGCCTGGATTCTTTGATTTCTGTCAGCCTTTTTCAGGGAGTCACTGAAAGGCTGTCATGGGCATCTCATGTAAAGTATGTGCTTTGGTTTGGTAAGGGTTTACTTGGGAAACTATTTCTAGGAAACTAGTTTATTCCATCCCAAAAAATAACCCCACCCTGTTAAGACAAAGAAGTACAGCAAACAGAAGTTACCCAAAAGACTTGGTCGCCAGGGCATGGTTTAGCTGTGAAGCCACTGATATGTGTCTTGTCCTTGGGGGACAAATGACCACTAAAGAGATAGCCTTTGTGCCAAGCAGGACCTCACAGAAGGTTGGAAAATAAGCTGTGTCATAGGCATCAAGCCTAGAATCACAAAGCAAACCAGAAGGAATGAGGAGGTAAAAGGAATCAAAAGCAGCAAAGCAAAGCTGAACCAAGAAGTCAACACACAGGGCATGCAGGGGCTGGAGAGGGACAAAGGTTGGGAAAGGCCAAGGACAGGAGGGACGAGAAAGCACACATGTAAAAGGAAAGTGAACGCCTGAAGATAGGCAATTAGGAGAGCAAAATCTGCGTAATGGATAAACTCAGAAGGAGATAAGAAGTATCTGTGTTATACATGTGGAGAAAAAACAAAAGAAAAGAAACTCAAGATCAAGAAGTCAAAGGAACAAGGCTAAGACCCTGACTTGGTGAGGAGGGATTGGCAGCCTGCTGCTAACTGGTCATAATGGTTAATTTAACTATTTAGCAATCTGAAAAATATGTAACTTATAGGAGGAAATGCATTTTCAGTCTCTTGTGGAAACTTCCAGTTCAAGGAATTGAGATAGGACAAATGAGCATGGGCACTTCCTACATGGAGCCTGAAAGGCTATCACCCACATGAGGCCAACGGAACTTTCTCTGCACCGCTGCCTCCCTAGCCGGAAGAAGCAGAGGCAGGACAGGAACTCAGAAGCAGTTGGATATACCTTCATGTCTACTATTACTTGGGTTTCACAGGAAGGTCAGCTGTTTTATCTCCATTTTAGGAAACTGAGGCTGGTAGAGGTTAACTAAAGAGTCTCAGGATACAGAAGATTCAGAGAAAATCAAACTAGAATTCAGAGCTCAATCCTTTTGTAAGAAGCCAATATTCAAACGAGTGCAAAATTTAACAGCCAATTTCACACACACTTTGGGATTGGGATAGGAAAAGAATACCAAGTCTGAATAAGGCTCTAATAATGCTTTTGGCATCTCCCCTGTTCCACTGGAGAGCCATTATGTAATGGGAAACTTTGTGCAAGCATAATTTGATACTAATAACAATAGTATGATTTACTGAGAACTTTCTTTAGGCCAGGCATTGTTCTAAGCACTTGATATAAATTAATTCACTTGACACTCACAATAATGCTGTGAAGTAGGTGCTATTATTGTCTCTATTTTATAGATGAAGATACTGAGGCACAGAGAGGTTATATAACATGCCTGAGGTCACACAGCAGTCAAAGTCAGGGCCAGGCCTGGTACTCAGACAGTCTGACTGCAGAGTTTGTGATCTTAACCATTATGTTCTCCTGTGAGTTATATAAATAACATTGCATCTTTGGGCAAGATCTGAAAACTATACTAAATCTGTTCCTTTCACATTTACAACCCAAGCCTCTAGATTAGAAATTTTTGCATTCAGAGATTCATGTGCCATGTAACCAAGGCTCATCCAAGCCTCTAAAAAAGACACTGAGCTGCAAAGATGGAGCCCTCATTCTACTTGTCTCTGTATTCTTATGGTCTAACCAAATACCTGGCATACAACACATGCCCATTATGCATTTGGTAAATGGATGAAACAGGCACTGGCCAGCTTGCACCATCAACAACACTCATTTATAAAGGAAGAACCCTAATTCTGCACACAGTGTGGTGAATCGTAACAATTGTAATTAGTTGTCTTAACGTCTGTCTCTCCCACTAGGCCCACAGACTCTATGAGCACAAGAACTGTGTTTTATTTTTCCTTATGTCCCAAATGAAAGTCAATGTGCCTGGGGCATAGCTGTCCTCAGTAAATTTTTGGTGAGTAGGTAAATTCAGTTTATAGAACCTCATACCTATGTGCTGAGAAAGCTGAATTCAATGCCACCAGTTACCAGATGAGTGTTGCTTGGATTGCCAGGACTCTACTGTGGTCTCAATCTGACTGTAGGAAGGGATTTACTGGGCCAAGTCAACCAATGCCCATTGAAATGAGAAAAGGCATCATTTTCCGAGCACTGAGCAATGCATGTGGCATAGGAGGAAGGGGTGAAAAAAGCTGCTGACTGGGAACGATGGCCTGGGAGGAGAGGGAGGCTTAGATATCAATGAAATTACCAAGTGCTACTCATAGGCACATCTCTGTCCTGGGCAAAGCTATGCAACTCAGAATGTTCCCTGGATGTGCTGAGAAATGGCAAAAATTAAAGTTGGAAAGAAATGGCACATCCATCAGTAGAAGGCCATTAAACAAGGCAGATGTGGTAGCCTTGGTTAAGAGGGGGAGTAATGAAGGGAAGCAGCAGAATTTTAGGAACAGTATACAGGTTCTTATTGAATGAGAAGAGATTAAAGTAGGGACCTTGGTGTATAAAGGTCTGGAATAGAACAGAATCTTTTTTACTGGTGGACTATCTGGCAGCATGGCTAGATAAAAGGAAAACAGTTTTGAACAAAGGAGGGCCTTCTCAGTGCCACAAATCACACCTTCCTACTAGTAATGCCAACTCTAATGTACAACATGAGATCTTAAAAACAGCTTTGCCTATTTCTCATAAACACAACAGGGCTCCCTGAACCACCAATGATTCTCATTGTTTCTTGTTCAGTTTCCTGGGAGAATTCTAGTTTAGCCTCTTCCCACAAGTCCCACAGCTATGAAATTAGATATAGATTATCCTAAATGTATTCCTAAAAGTATTGGTGTTCTGAGAATAGTGGTGCAATGGTCAAATAAGATTGGGAATCAGTCTCCCTGAAAAGAGCTCTGGATAGGGAATCAGGAAATCGGAGCTATAGTCCTGACATAGTTTGCCTGTGTCCCCACCCAAATCTCATCTCAAATTATAATCCCCATAATCCCTACATGCTGCAGGTGGGATCTGGTGGGAGGTGATTGGATCATGGGGGCAGTTTCCCCCATGCTGTTCTCGATATGGAGTGAGTTCTCATGACATCTGATGGTTTTACGAGGGGCTCATCCCCCTTTGCTCATTCACTTTCTCTCACCTGCCACTATGTAAGACGTGCCTTTGCTTCTCTCACCTTTTGCCATGATTGTAAGTATCCTGAGGCCTCCCCAGCCATGTGGAACTGTGAGCCAATTAAACTTCTTTTATAAATTACCTAGTCTTAGGTATGTCTTCACAACAGTGTGAAAATGGACTAATACAAGACCCTGCCTGTAACTTCTTTGCCTTATGACATTGAAAAGTCACATTATCTCATAATTCTAAGTGTTTTGAAATCTGAAATGCATAAACATCAATCTCTAATCAGATAAAATAGTGTATTTGAATTTGAATCCTTTGGAAATATATAATGGAGTAAAACCATATAAAGAATGTAGTGAGGCCAGGCACAGTGGTTCATGCCTATAATCCCAGCACTTTGGGAGGTTGAGGCAGGCAGATCACTTGAGGTCAGGAGTTCAAGACCAGCTTGGTCAATCTGGGAAAACCCCATCTCTACTAAAAATACAAAAATTAGCCAGGCATGGTGGCTGGCGCCTGTAATCCCAGCTACTTGGGAAGCTGAGGCAGGAGAATTGCTTGAAACTAGGCGGCAGAGTTTGCAGTGAGCCAAGATGGCGCCACTGCACTCCAGCCTGGGTGACAGAGCGAGATTCCATCTCAAAAAAATAAAAAAAGAATGTAATGAGAATTTGTTATTAAACTTCAAATGCTTATCCATTGCTATGAATCAAATTTGTCCCACCCCCAAATTCATATGTTAAAGTCCTAACTCACTGTGACTGTATTTGCAGATAGAGCTTTTAGGAAGTTAATTAGAAGGTTAAATAAAGTCGTAAGGGAGAAGTCCTAACCTGATAGGGTGGTAGCCTTAGAAGAAGAAGAGAGACAGATTTCTTGCTATGTTTACACGTGCACACGTGTGCACAGGCACACACACACATACACACCAGGGAAACACTGCGTGAGCACACAGAGAGAAGGTGAGTGTCTGGAAGCCAGGAAGAGAGTGTTCACCAGAACCTGACCGTGCTGGCACCCTGATCTTGGACTTTCAGCCTCTGGCACTGTGAGAAAATAAATTTCTGTTGTTTAAGCCACCCAGTCTATGGCACTTTGTTATGGTAGCCTGAACAGGCTAAGACATTCATATATGTTAATATTATTATTCATGCTTCTATTTATATTTTTACACTTCATATGAGGCATTCAGAAAGAAAAACTGGCATAAACATGAAAC
The DNA here is from genome assembly GCF_002776525.5 of Piliocolobus tephrosceles. Classification (NCBI taxonomy): domain Eukaryota; kingdom Metazoa; phylum Chordata; class Mammalia; order Primates; family Cercopithecidae; genus Piliocolobus; species Piliocolobus tephrosceles. The sequence continues at coordinate 121,044,593 of NC_045440.1, forward strand.
AGAACCCATTCTTGTCAGAAAAATCCTCTGTGGGAGCAGAATTGGATTTCTGAGACTTGAGAAGATAAAACACCTAGAAGTTTTTTTTTTTAAAAAAAAAAAAACAAGGCCCTCAGTGACACAGGTGACCTTGTACAGAACTCAGAGCAGGATTTCTAAGATGCAAAATGAGGCTTGAAAGAAGGCAAGTGACATCAGGGAGAAACAAATATGTCAGGCTATGGAGTTTAGTGAATAATATTTTTATGTAAGTGCCAGTTCAAAAAAATATATTTTATATTTTTATATATGATACGCATTATATTTTTTCACTCAAAGTGCAAATAATTCTACCAAACTCACATCAAAAAGTTATATTCCTACACCTGAGATTTTTCTTTTACTGAGTAGGGAATTAAAAGTGAGAATATTGCCCACCCCATTTAACTCAGGCTAGGAGCTCTGGAATCATGAAGAGGTGGCTTAAAATGATAGCTTGCATTTTTCTTTTCTTCATTCTCCCTTAAAATTTTAGGTTTACTTCATCTCCAGCAATCTATAATAGCATGAGGCATCTACTGTTTTCATGGCCTTTATTGCTGGTAAAGATTCTGGGGAAGCCTTTTAACTTCTCTGTGGGTAGCTGACTCCATAGCTTAAGAGGAGGCATGAGGTATTGCTTTGGAGGTCATTACCCACCTCCTCCCACCCTCTTTCTGAATCCATGATATTAACTCATTGGTTCATTCACTGATTCATTTTTTCAGCAAATATTTGTACTAACGCCACGGAATTTCGTAGAGCCTACAAAATAGAGAATAAGGCAGACAATAAACAGTGAATTATATAATTCATTTTGTTTAAATACATTTATGATAATAGAAAAGAATTATCAAGTACTCTGAGGGTGTAAAATAGGGTATCCTAGGAAAGTATTTTCTGACCACTTGGTATTATAGCTGGATTCTGAGAAGGTGGTAAGAAGGGAAGGACAGACAAGGAAGAAGGACATGCCTGGGAAAGGGCCCGTATGTGGGAAAGGACAAGGAGAATGTGGGGAGCCAGAAACGATCAACGGGAGGAGAGTATAGAAAACAATGGGGGCCAGGCGCTGTGGCTCATGCCTGTAATCCCAGCACTTTTGGAGGCCGAGGTGGGCAGATCACGAGGTCAGGAGATGGAGACCATCCTGGCTAGCACGGTGAAAC
>NC_045440.1:121046179-121095827 GCF_002776525.5 Piliocolobus tephrosceles
TTTTTTTTTTTTTTTTGGCCTTTTCTGAACACAGTTAAATATTTAAAGGCAGCATACTGGACAGCTATCGACTCTGATCAGAAAAGAGTGATTAGTTAATGGCGGTGAAGTGTTTTGTGGATGGAAAGTAAAATGGAAATTATTATTAAAATGACCATGCACAGGCAGTGGCAGTTGATGAAACCTCAGGGCAAGCTTTCCCTCTGTGGTGTTCTCCCCACGTCAGGGCAGCTGGTCCTGCTGCCATAGAGAAACATAGACCATTCCAGGGGGAAGAGAAAATCTACAGCGTGAGCGAGGCTTCATTTGCTTCACTTTAATCTCAGATAAATGTTGTCCCGTGGAGAACAGTCAGAGTGGGCAGTCATTTCAGTTTAATACACAGTCATTAGACATTGAGTAACTGATCTGCCTTCCTAATGTAGTCATCTCCTAGGGAGCAGGGGGTACCAGCAAATTCTGTAGCCACCACTAACTGTGTGAACTTAGGCAAGTGGCCTTAACTAATTTTAAATTGACCTTAATTAATTAAGCCAAGCCTTAGATTGCTCAAAAACAGATTTGTCTATTTATTTATTTGTGTAGCTGTTTGCACAAGTGTTCATTAAATAATCTGAAAACTACTTCCTGAACGCCAGACTAGACCTGGAGACATAATGGTAAGCAAACCCGGATTCCTCAAGAGAGAAAGATATGCAAATAGTAGGTTACGGATACTGAATTGGTAACAGCAGTTGCTAGAAGAACACATAAATAATATGAATACATCTTTTTGTAACTTTTTATTCTAAAATAGTTATAGACTCAAAGGAAATTTCAAAAATAATACAGAGAGAATTGGTGTACCCTTTCCTTAGCATCCTCCAATGGGAATATCTTATATAACCATGGTGAAATATCAAAGCCAGGACACTGATGTTAGTACCATCTACAGAACTTGCTCAGACTGTACCAGTTTTTACATACTTGCCTGGATATGTGTGTGTGCTTCTGTATTGTTTTGTCACATGTATAAGTTTGTGTAACCTCAACCACGATCAAGATAAAAAATCATTCCATCACCACAAAGGAACTTTTTTATACAATCTCTTTAGAATAATACATCTTTTAAAAAATATATGTGTGTACATGTGAAACAGATATTAATAACACTCAGGAGAAAAATGAAAGTTTTTGCCCTCAAGGAGTTCACAATTATTTGAGTAATTGGGTACTTTTTAACTTTGAATTATTATATTAGAATGTCAATAATAAAGTTGACGTTCCTGAGCCTCAGCTGAGGCCATTACAAGAAAGAAGAGAGCTAGTGTTTTGAAGACCTACCGTGTCCTAGGCACCTTGTTAGGAACTTTACCCTGTTAACTCATGTTCATCAGACTGATCTCCTGTTCCACCTCTGTGGCCCTGCCCATTGCTGAACCCATGAACTGGCTCGGCCAGTTCTTAGTGTGGGATATTTTCTTCTCTAGGCAATCAGGTTCTTAGAGAAGGTCATGAAAAAGTCAGAGAGTAGGGATGGAGCACTGGATTCATTAGCCAGAGGAGCAAGTTCCCAGTCTCACTCCTAAGTACCACTAGATCATAAATTCTTTGCTGGCAGGGACCATTCCATAGACATATTTATATCCTCAATGACCAATAAACACAGTGTCTTCCAATTGGGAGATACCCAGTTTAGGTTTGCTGCTCTCTCTTACCCTGGCTTACCTCTCTTACCCTCAGCTAGAGCAGTGGAGTCAGTCCTTCACATCGAGCCAAAGATAGAGGATCATATGAGATGGGGTGATATAGGAATGAACTTTGCTATGAATCTGCTTTTTTCCAGACACAGCAAAGAGTCTGTTACATTACCTCATTGAATTTTACATGAAGCCTTAATGCATATATTATTATTCCTATTTTATTGATAGTGACTCAAAGAGGTTAAGTAAATTGCCAAAACCTATGTAGCTACTGAGCAGTTTAGCTTCATTTGAGCTCAGATTTCTGGCAGCACAGCCCTGCCCCTCTACAGGGAGGCAAGTCCAGAAAAAGGACACTTCCTGCCCAGCACCAGCTTATTGTCCAGTTCCTAAAACTCTACCCCTGTCACTCGATTCCTTTTGGTTCACACTATGAAAAAGCACAGTGAGACTCAATGCACTTCGTCTTTATCCATCATTTATACCCCAGTGGGAAATAACTTATAAGCTTGGTTCCTAAAAACAGCTGGAGAGCAGGTATGAAAAGTGGAAAATAACTGAAGGATAGATCAAAGAGGAGCAACCAGGATACCAAAGACAAATTATGACTGTGTCAGAGGGTGGCCACTCTATAAAATCAGTTCAGGAAGGACTGACACAGAAATACTGATTCCTCTCACATAGGTCTACTCTAGCTTTGAAGGTTCATCATGAACCACTCCGTGATAAATTGTCCTTTAACCCGGAACTTTTATGCACAAGTGGGTATGGTAAATTGATTGCAAAAATGGCTCTACTTCTTCATTCTTTCTTGAATTTTTGCCCCTTATATGTGTGTGTGTGTATATATACACACGTATATATATATGTGTGTACATATATATACGTATATATATGTGTGTATATATATATATACGTGTGTGTGTGTATATATATATATATATATATATATATTTTTTTTTTTTATGGCGTCTCACTCTGTCACCAAGGCCAGAGTACAGTGGCATGATCTCAGCTCACTGCAACCTCTGCCTCCCAGGTTCAAAAGATTCTCCTGCCTCAGCCTCCCAAGTAGCTGGGACTACAGGCACAAACCACCATGCCTGGCTAATTTTTGTATTTTTAGTAGAGACAGGGTTTCGCCATATTGGCCAGGCTGGTCTCCAACTCCTGACCCTCAAGTGATTTGACTGCCTCGGCCTCCCAAAGTGCTGGGATTACAGGCATGAGACACTGCACCTGGCCTGTATGTGATTTTGAAGCTCTTCCTACAACCTTGAACCTAGGTTGCCCTTGTGGTTTGCTTCAGCTGATAGAATGCAGAGAAAGTGAAGCCCTATCAGTTTCAAGCCTAGGCCTCAACAGGCCTTGGATACTCTTAGAGCCCGACTTCACTATGTGGACAATCCTAGATTAGTTGGCTGGAGGATGAGAGGCTGCATGAAACAAGCCAAAGGAACTCAGCCAAGGCTATCATAGACATCCCGGCCCCAGCTGATCTGACAGCTGACCGCAAACACATGAGTGAACCTAGATGAGGTCAGCTAGGCCTGACCCATATTAGCAACAGCACCTCACCAATCCATAGATGCATGAGCAAAACTAAGTGTTTTTTAATATATGCCACTGAGGTTTGTGGTTGTTTTTATACAGCATTATTGTGGCAATGGATAATGGATATAGCAAGAATCTTAATCCCTTCCCTATCTTGGGAATTTCATTTTCTCTGCCTAGCTACAATGGATCTAGAGCTTTTTCTGAGTTATGCTGGATTTCTGCCTTGTGAGAGCAAGCAGCTCCCCTCTAGTAGAAAGACAGTGATGTGTTTTGCTCCTGTGTACAATACAGCCCACAAATCTCTTGTAGGCTGCTCTCTGGCAGGACTGGAGGCAGGCTGCTAGCATCATCCTTCAGCATGAAAGAAGTTAAATCGAACACTAGCTCCTGGGCCCAACCACTTCCCATCCAATCCCCAGCAAGAGTGAGAGCTGACTAGGGAACTTCAGGCACTATGTTTCCAGTTTCACAGACCAGAGCCACAATATTTCCACATGCAGATATTTGTTACAAGTATTTATAGGTGGGGGAGATAATCTCTCAGTGCAGCCTGAATTGTGATATTCTCTACCGTCAGTAGATGTCATGTAACTCCATAGTTTCTCTGACCCTGATGGATTTTTTGTAAAAATATGCTTCAAATAGAATATTGATCTTCCTAAATTCCTTTTCAAAGGCTGAAATGTTCTCCAATAGACAAGGAAAGAATGCATTATTATGATCTATTAACAAGCATTTCACCAATTAATTCTTATTTACACTTTATGGCTAAATCTAGCAAATCAACTAGCCCTGTGTACCCTAGTTACTGATTCACAGCACAAAGACATCAATAACTTCGATGACTACTTGCTTTCATTACCCATTCTCACAATAATACAATAAAAAGCTTTCATTTCTAAGCAAGCCACAAATACAACTCAACAACTCAATACCGCCATTGCTGCGTATCAGTTGGCTCAAGCTCGTCCTTAACCAATCAATATAAAGACTGAGCTCTCTTCCTTCAGTGGAAAACAGAAGCCAAGGACCCAGAATCAGCAAATCAGTCTGGACTTGGATAAACCTAAGAAGGGTTATTTGTATCCTGTCTCTTAAAGAAACTAGCATTTCCCCTACTCAAGGTCTGCCTACTTCAGGGCTCAAATTGCTTCACATAAGCTATTCTTAACAAAAAATGCAGGTTAATGCAATAATATTCTGGGGCTTGCAGGCCCCTATGAAAAGTAGATAAATTATGGAAACCTCGATCCAGCTGACATTTTACATCAAACTACACACATTGTATATACGCAAAAGCTTCTAGAACTGAGTACCCCTCCAATCACTGTCTGCATTCATATTTTTTAGAAACAGTAGTTGGAATAAGCCAACTTTAATAATTAAACTGAAAAAAATTATTTCAATAGAGTTATATCTACTGAAGTGGTCAGGTTCTGATTAGGTTAGGTTCAGATTGAGAAAATAGCTATTTCACATCTCCCATTTTCTACTGCATTCAGAGAATGGATTCACTGAGTTGATGTAGGACAAAAGAGCTCACCCCACTTAAATGGTTAAATTTTTGTCTTTCTGAGTGCACATTATTTAATCGGCAATTGCTAAAACATACACAGTGCAACACCATTGGTGCTGCAATTATTTCTCTCACTAGGCTGTAAGCCCTTTAAGGTCAGGAACCATGTCTTCCTGTTTCATTGCTGTCTACACAGTGCCTAGAAGGGCAGCGTCTGGTACGTAATAGGCATGCAAAACATATTTGCTGAAGAAATGCATAAACTAATGCATCAACAAACTAATTGATACACCAAAGACCACGGTCATAACACTCACTCTTCTCAGGCAGCATTTAAGACTCTCTAAAATTATAAAAGCTTTTTCTTGACCATTCAGCCTATAGAGACCTATTTTGTTATAATAGAACTAGTGGCATCTTGCCCGGATCCCTTTATAAGGCTGGTGCACTCATCCTCCAGCTTTAGAAAGTGTTAACTTCTAAGGGCACATGGCTGTACCATTCTTTTGAAAACTGCCCTAGCTCCCAGAAGCTACCTCACCTGTGGAAGCTACCTCACCTCTGGAAGGTTACATAACTCCTCCTTGTGGGTAGCCAATAGCCAATGACATAATGATCCAAACATACAAAAGTCTGGATCCCTTGGCTCAAAGTGGAGCAATTCTGTGTTGTCAGTGACCAGAGCTCCCTGTGTGAACAGGAGTAGACTAGATTTCAGCTAGTGCTGTCTTTGCTTAATTTCTTACTCTGTCATATCCTGCATCCTCACTTCTTTAAAGGTTTCTCCTGAGAGCACTCTCTTAATAAATTAATTGCACAGGAGTCCCCATCATCAGCTCTGTATGCTAATGAAAGCCCCATTCCCAGAGGCAGATGGATTATTGAGAGTCCCTGGCATGTGTAGCTGCACCTGAATTTTTCACCTACAATGAAATGGGTAAAATACAAGTAGAAGGGCATACACTGGCTTCTGTGCATTATCCCTGGACTTTGAGAAGTACTGAGGAGTGGTAATTATAAGGACTATATAATTGGGTAGCTATTTTACAAAGAGAGAAAATGCAGACTTAGGTAGATTGATCACCATTGTGACACAAGATGTGAATTTCAGAAAGCCTCCTTGATGCTGTTTAAAAAGACCTTCACCTCCTGTGGCTGGAGAGAGAGTTATGCTGAAAATCAAGCCCAGAGTATAATTGTAAGAGTTGGAAAACTTCAGGAGGGGATGGGATTCTCAATTTTGGCAAGACTCTTCATGCAAAATCAGGGCATCAGTAGGAGAAAATTTAAGCCTGGGAGAGGATCTTGAGGGTATCGTCAGGGATAATAAGCTGGAAAGGAATAATTTATGGATATGGCAACACCTTCCCTGACACAGGACTTTACGTCTTGGTAAGGGCCCAAGAACTGTACCTGATACACTGCTGGGGTGGTTCTTGAAGACAGGAAAAAGTAACAGTCACGTTAAATGCAGTAGAGTTGCTAGAATTTTAGGCATAGAGTATGGAGAAAAGAATCAAAAGGCTCAGAGAAGTAAGCATGCAAAACTGGGTATGACCAGAATCCATCATCATCTGCCTTTGCTCCTTTAGAGGGCCCAAGGAACAACTTGCTTTCTCAAGGTTCTGGTGTTGGTGACAGCAGCATTGTTGAAAAGCTCATTCATGTCTATCCTCTGCAAATCAGGATTGACAATGGGCAATGCTGTTATAAAACTGGCCTTTCTGCCAGCAGTGTGGGTGATGATGGTCCAGAGTGGCAGAAGCCAGGTGGCATCACTCAACCAACAGAAAGAAGATGGGCACAACTACCTTACTAGCATCCAGGTTGAAATTGCTGCCACATGGCCTTAAACCATGGGGATTTATAGATATGGCTAATAGATGATGGTATTTTAAAGAGCAAAAAAAATGGGCAACCAACAAGGGTATTCCTTAATGTAAATAATCGAAAGGAATCAAGGATGGATAAAAAGAATGCTGCGGTCAGCTGCTCCAGAGGAAATTCATGATCCTTTGCCTATTTTCTAGAGCTGAGCTGATTCTCAAATCTAGAATGCATCAGTTGAAGGAGAAGAAGGATTCTATAACACCACAGCAAATATATGCAGCCCTTCCCCAAAATGACCTATAGCTGTTTCCTTGAGGAACAATATACTGGGGAAATGGACATATCCAGATCTTTTGAGGGTTGTTGTATACTGGGTTTAATACTGAACCTGGAGAACCAAAGTGCCACCATGGCCTACATGGAAGATTAAAGTTTCACGGGGAACCAATAATGAGTAAACTTCTAGTTCAGGGTAATCTCAGTGTGTCCGACAGGAACCCTGGAACTGAGTATTTGCTCAGTTCACGAATGTATCATCAGAATGGGCATGTTTCAAAGTAGGCAGAACCCTCTTGGCCAAGACAGTAACTAAAAAGCAATATCAAATTCCAGGACAAAGGCACAGAGTGCCATGGTCCTATGTGCTCAACAAGTAGCATATACGCAGGTCCAGGAACCAAGGGGTGAAGTAGAAATGGTCATGCTCTCCATCACTTTCAGACACCTAGATGGGAATTTGTGCTTCTCATCTCTGTAACTTTAGCTTGTAGGGTTACAGAGTTCCTTGTTCCCAGAGATAATGTTTCCGTCAGGGATTCACTAAGACTCCACTAAACTTAAGACTATTGCTTCTGCCAGATCACTTTGGGCTCCTTGTATGAGTAGACCAACCAGCAATAGAAAGAGGTTAACATGTGGACAAAGGTAACTGACTTGGATTATCATGAGGATATGGAGCTTTCTGCTAGTGAGAAATATGTTTAGAACTCAGGAATTCACTAGGTACTTCTTTGTACTCCTATCCTCAGTTTTAGTTGTACAGAGGTAGGGACCGGCTGCTACTTGATAAAGGACCTGGGAGCCAGGGGCTTAAACTCCTCAAGAAGGAAGGTCTGGGTCACCCTACCAGGCAAACCATCTTGCTCAACAGAGGTGGTAGCCTAGAGGAAAGGGGATCCAGAAGGGGTGGTGAAGGAGGGAGATAATAGGTACCAATTATAGCCCTGGGATATAAGCTTCACTAATGCCCAGCATTAAGTTTCCCCAGACACTGTAATCAATTAGAATCCTAGAGAAGCTTTGCATGAATGGGCTAAACATACTATGAAAAGCAAGCAGATATGAGCAATGCAAGCAGGAGACTGGAGCAAATGATTGGGGCCCCATCCACATCCCCTTTACAGGGGCACTGCACCCATCTCCCAGACATAGTGAGTTTTGGCAACTAATAATTCCTAGCTTTATCCTTCTCCGGAGAATTGCCATTGGTCCATGGGAATCGCCTTGCACAGAAATGTCTGGGAATTATACACTCCATCTGGGACAACAATCTACAGCAAATGACAGACTGATGCATCAAGGTGAGACAACCCTGTGGTACCATTCATGCCTCAGAGATCTACAGGAGATCAGGATGTAGCTAGACTTCCCTCAAAAACATATCTTTCCTTTACTTCTTCCCCTGCCTTCTTACCTTGCTTCTTCCAGTTCCCCACAGATTTCTTGGAGAGAAGAGCTTCAATAACTCACTTGCACAAGAATCCCTATCTCAGGCTCAGCTTTCAAGGAACCTGACCGCTCATCAAGAACATCCATTGCTAAGACTTCCTTGACGTTAGCCCTTCCCTCCTGTGCAAGATGAGTTAAATCTGTTCTGAGCAGGCTCCTTTATCAGCCTCGTTCCCCCTGTCTTAGCACTGACCCTTCTGCACTGAATGGAAGACTTGGGTAAGGGTGAAACTATCCCTGAATCTCAGATTCAGTCAACTCTAATTTTTCATATAAACAAGGATATAAAATATTATTACTGATTAGCCTGTGGCCAAATATTGTAAAATGTGTACATTTTAACCAAACTAGTGGTTTGGCCTCTTTCTCTCTCTCACACACACATACCTACACACACACACATGCACATGCACACACACACGTGCAAACACACACACACACACACATAAAACCATGAGTTACCTGCTGATAGTGTTAAAGTGTGAATTGACTCTTTTCACTCTCTTAGGTTAAGGTAGTTTCTGTTTGTAAATACAACCTGGAGGTCATCCTGCAGTGAGTTCCTGTGTTCAAGGCAATGAAGCATGTCCTCAGAGCCATCACATACGTTGGAAAATCCTAGATTTCGGACCTTGTCTTGTAGAACCATGGCTATATTAGTTAGAGGAGGTTAACTACTGCAAATATTATCCCCAAATCTCCACGGATGAGCATGATGACAGTTTGTTTCTCATTCACATCACAGACCAATGAAGGATCTACTGTGCATGGTCTTCCATGGGCCAGTCTTCGATTGTACGGGCCAGTCCAGGAAGAGGCCACCCTCCCTTCTGCCCACACTATGGCATATGTCTCTACCTAAATGAGAAGGTTTTGGGAAATATCATTCAATACAGTTTCTGGGAAGAAAAGGAGAAACAAGATATTGATGGGCACCAGCTCTCTCTCTCTCTCTGCCATTGTGAAATTTGCACTTAAGTGTTATGCTGTTTAGCACTTCCTAGGACATTCAAATAGATCCTTCTGGGAAGAGCCTCTAATGAAATTGAATCACTTTCTCTAAGATACACAACTGTATGCTCTTTAGCAGTGGCAATGCCACTGGTAAATGCTGGTTCACCACCTCTTCCTGGGACAAATGGATCTCAGCAGCAGGAGTTTCTAACAAATACCACTTAAGAAACAATACTACAGGTTAACTTTTTAGGCTCTTGAGTTTTGCAGTGCATTAGATTTTTTGCCACTGATTATAGTAAAGTATTGCTAAACACACTTGACAACTGCCAACACTTGAAAGTGCCTCTGCTATTCCCAACACCTGTTTCAACGTAGCTTGATACAAAACTAGTTTCTGCTGCTTGGGGATAATTTAATTTAACTGAATTGTCATTTGTTTTTCTCCCACTTTCCCTTTACATGAACTTATCACAATCATGCCTGCCACCATGGGAAGTCAAGGCCAGAGCCCTCCATTTTGGCTCATGAAATATCTTAAACAATGAATGTCCAGCCTCATCTTTCACTGGTGCCCCCCATCTATTTCTCTTTGGTTTTATACCTTCTTACCATTTCATTGTGCATCTACACTGGGATAGACAGCTCACTTGTAGGTTATCTACCTGTCTCTGACTCTTCAGCCCTTGCATGTTGGAAGAATGGAAACTTTGCAAAACTCTTAAGAATGTACTTAGTTTATTTGTTGAATCCTTAACATATGTCACAATACAAGGATGAGCAAGAGGCTCATGCTCCTACCCACACAGAGTTTACAGCCTATGAAGAAAGAACTCCTTCCTCCCTCCCCCACAAAAAAGTAAGCACTGGAATAAAAACATTGCAAGTAGTGATAAATACTACGAGAGAAACAAATGATGGAATATCATATGAGATGTTCCAACTCAGGGGTTGGAAAAAGCGTGGCATGTCTGAGAAACCAAGAGAGAGGAGTTGGAACATAATGTACCAGAGTAGGGGAGGAGCAGTTGATGTGCTTGGAGAGATAAATAGGGGTTGGTTGTACCCCACCCATCACCACCTGGGATGGTGGACAATGGCTGATATCAGGCATTTACATGTTCTTACATACACACACACATTTAAGCATACAATTTATCATCACCACCATGATACTTCTGGCTTCCTTCCACCAAGATCACTATAATAAATCCAGTACTTCGGGCAACACTCATTTCTGTGGAAATTCACTAGCCATTCCTCAATGTTTAATACTCCAAAGCAAGCTGTTCAGAGTTCGGATATGCTCTGGGTTCACAAAATAAGCTGAGGCTATCACAGTGTTGATTTGGCACCTTGTAGGATAAAGAGTTGTACAGAGCTTTACCCATGGAGTACTCACATTGTGAGGCTGGCTTGTAGGGACAGCCCAAATACTCTATTAGCAGCCCATTGGTGTGGCCCATAACTACCAGAGGTCCATCTAGCCTACCAGTGTCAGGATAGCTTTTCCAGTTCTCAACTTGAACTCAGTGCTGGCCACAGCAAAGGGTGTTTTTCGTCTCAGTGGAACCTAGAGGAGAAGATTCTTGCCTGTAAGACTATGAGACCTTAGATGTTTCTCACTTGGTAAAGTAGAAAACTGCCAGGCTTCCTGGGGTGGATACCAGTACCCATGAGGACAATCCCAGCAAACAAAGCATAGAGATGTACTTGTGTTGGGTATCCCCACCCTGGTCCTAGCCTCCCTAACGTGGAAAGGCACAATTAGGCATATCCTGAAATAGATATCCATAATATCTAGTCCTTATATCAAGGCCTTTACTACTATTTGCAAGAAATCTTTGGTATTTGCTTATGAGTTTGCTCTTTGTATAGTCTTTGACATTGTTATTTCCCCGGAGACTGGCTTCTTTTAAAAGACTAAAAAATATCAATTGATTGCCTCAGTTACTAACCTCAGAATTTTAACTCAATGCTAAAACTATCACAGTCTTCCCCTAATATGATCACTGTATGTGTTCTATCATTTCTCTTTACTGTGACATAAAGAAAGATATTTTTAACATGCTCTTGTGATATACAACCTCTAAGATGGGGCCTAGCAATCCCTGCCTCCTGATGTTTATGCCTTTGTGTGATCCTCTCCCCTTGAATGTTGGCTAAGCTTTTTGCCTCACTTGTAATAAGAAGAATATAACAGAAATAATGAAATGTCATCTCCAAGTTTAGATTCTAAAAGACTGTGGCTGCCATTTGGGTGCTTGCCTTCTGTCTCTTACTTGTTTTAAGAAAAGCCAGATGTCAAGTTGTGAGCTGATTTTTGAGGAGGCTCAAGTGGCAACTGAGGGAGAGCTCCAGTCAGCAACCAGTGAGGATCTGAAGTTCTCAGTTTAACAGCCCGTGAGGAGCTCTGTCCTTCCAAGAATAAGCTTGCAAGCAGATTATCTTCCATTTGAGCCTTTGGATGAGACCACAGCACCAGCCCACAGCTTCACTAAAACCTCATGAGTGACCTTGAGCCACAGGCACCCATTACTGCATTTCTGATAATGAAGATTGACAATGAGATAATAATTGTTGAGTTTTTATTTTAAAATAATTATAGATTCATAGGGAATTTTAGCAATAGTACAGATGGGTCACACATACACTTCACCCAGTTTCTCCCAATGGTTATACCTTACATAACTGTAGTAAAAAATCAAAACTATGAATAAAACCAGTTACCATATTTGTGTAGAGCTCCATGCCATTTTACCCAGTATATAGATTTGTGTAAAACACAGCAATAAAGACTCAAAATTTTTCCATCACCACAAAGATCTTACTACCCCTTTGTAGCCATATCCCTCCAGTACACCGTCCCTCATTCTTGGTAACCACTGATCTGTTCTCCAGCTCCATAATTTTGTTATTTCAAGAATGTTATATGAATGGAATCATACAGTATATGACCTTTTGAGGTTGACTTTTTCATTCAGCACAGTGCCCTTCATATCCATCTGTTTTTTATTTTAAGTCATTAAGTTTTTGTAGTGATTTGTTACATGGCAATAGATAATTAATACCCTACTCTTATGGGAAAAATTACTTTCTGATTAGAGTGTGAGCTGAAAATAGATTTACCATTGGGTACAGAAACATGAACGCTGACTGAACACCTCTTGTAAGTGTTCATCACACCATAGAAAAGAAATTTGCAATGACCTTAAACTCATGTTCCTAGGGTTCATCTATTCACACAATGGATGAGTTCGACAGGAATAAAATTGCATACATATAAACCAACATTTTTCGAAATATACTTCACCAAACAAAGTGCCATGAGAGGTATCTCTTTGGGCAACACTCCCGTACAATTAAGCACAGAAAACAAGGTATAACACATTGGTGATCATGGATGGTCACTAGGTACGTATAAGAATTACTTTAGTTTCTTGGGGAAAAATGTATATTCTTATATCCTTGAGATTCACACCAAGAGACTCTGATTCCATAGTCTAAAGTGGGACGAGTTGAGTTTCTTTTCCCAGTTTTAATAAGCTTTCGAGGTGATTCTGAGGTAGGTGTCTTAGGATCATATTTGAGCAAAATACCATTTTACAGCTTTCTTCCCTTTTATTTTGCCCGTCTCGGAACACTTCCTCATTTCCCTTGGTCTTTGATAGCTTAAATTACTATCTTAATATTGTTCATTTAATAGTAGGCAGCAAACAGGAATGAGAATCACAGGTAGGAAACATGATACTAGATCTGCCATCTTCTACCTGTGCTACCTTAAGATAGTTCCTTAAGCTGCCTCAGCCTCAGTTACACAGTCATCTCACACAGCTGGTGTGAGGCTTTCAAAATAGTGTTTAAATCATGCTGGTACATGGTAGGAGCGCTGTAAATCCTAGCTAGCTTTATAGTACTATTCCCCTCCTTCCTTTCATTTAATTATTTGGAAGCCTGGCTGCTCCATTTCATGGTTCTCCAGCAAACTTGTCTCTTTCTTTTTAGCTGCTGGTAGCCTGCTTTGCCATTGTGTCTGGGATCTTGATAATCACAATGCATTTTGTCATTGCTTTTGCCACTGTTGTTCATGCAGCAGCTCCGTGGCAGGACATTCCTCTGTATAAGTCATTATTTATGGGCCAACTGCCAATAAAAATAACCACAGGAAATATCTAAACCCTGATTTTGTTTTCTAATACATTTTTCCCCTTTGTAAAGGACACCATTATTAAGACATTTTTAAACAATTTCTGGAACCAGTTACCCCTTTACAAGAGTCTCTAGTTGGTAATGAAAGAACGAACATTAAATGCTTTCACAAAAGTAGCTGAGGGAAAAATAGGAATAGTTGTGTTAAGAAGAACAGTTATTTAATTATGAGCATTTTATGGTGCTGTTAAGGTATCAGAACCCCACAGCTTGCTTTACTAACGCTGCATTTCTAAACCTAGCTGGTGCTGGTTTCCTTCCATTTTCAACATTTCGTTTCCTGGGCAATTTAAAAACAGCAGGCCAGTTTGGGGATAAACATTAAAATACAAATACTTCAGCTCTAGTGATTTTGCAAAGCAGCCACACAAAGCACTTGCAGTTTTAAGCATATTTTTAAAAACACACATTGCTTGGGGACCGCTGTGCCATAATATGTTACCCTGAATAGGTTGTTGATTCGTGGCAATGCATTTAATGTCAGTGATTTTATTATTTAACATAAAATTTGGGCAACAAAACTGGCCCAGATTCAGAGGGAGGGAAAGCTGACAAGTTTCTCTTGTTGATGTGCTATTTAGCAGAGAATCTGGGTTTGCAAAACACATTGACCTGCTGCTTCAGGAGTCTTCCAGGGGGCCTTCTTTTAGGACCAGCAGTGGCGAGTGCTGGTTTTTTAAAAATCATTATCATTGTGGTTATTACTTTTTCAAATACAGTTGTAGCCAAGTATACTAATAAGCAACTTTCCTTTAATGCTTGCAGTTTACGAAAGGTTTCCTCCTCATAGACTGGCTCTATTCTCACAACAGCTCAGTAGGGGTGAATGTTACCACTTCCACTATATAGGTGTGGAAGCTGGGGCCCAAATGAGTTAAGCGATGCATGCAAAGCTCCTAATTGGCAGAAATAGAAGTTGAACTCAGGTGTTTGACCCAGTTCTAGAACTCAGCTTATCTTATTTAGTCAACATCTCTCCAAAATGTCAGAATAATTACACATTTCAGGTAAACAATAGGACCGTTTGGTAGGAACAAATCAGGCAGGTTAGCTATTTGGGAGCGTTCCCTTGGTTTTAAATGTTCAAATGTGCATTTCCCCCACTGAAGTCCTGTATACCCTTCAAAACCCAGTTACTTCTACACATTCCTTTTCCCAGTTCTACCAGGTATCATCCTCTACTTGCATCTTTCTAAAATATTTGTAAAGTACTTCTGTGCTTGGCCCTGTGCTAAGCATCGAGGATTTAGCAGTAAGAAGTACAGACACTGTCTTGAGTATCAGGAAATTACAAGCGGGACAGGTATTAAACTCAAAACTGCAAACATGATTTTTAAATTACAGTGGTGATAAAGGTTACAAAAGATTAGAACGTGGAGTTTTGAGGATGCACAGTCAGGATGCCTAAGCTAGGTGGAAAGAGAGGAGACAGGATAGCGAGGGTGGGGAGGGGACATAAAAGAACCAAGGGCAGGTTCCTCTGAGAAAACTATATGGCTCCTCTTCTTCAGATTGCAGCTAGTGGTTTACATGTTCTTCCCCCATTATTCTATATAGGTCTTGATGACATGAATAATATTTTATCTATATTTTATTCATCTCTGAGCTTAGGGTAGCCCTACTGAGTCAGCAAGGCAACAACCCTCTTCCTAAGCCCCAAGATAAAAGCTAGATGATGCATAGTTTCAAGCTGATTGTTACCTGGTGTTTTAGGAGATTAAATCACACACAAGGGTTGCTTACTAGTATTTCCTCTACCACTGCCTCTATTACTATTACTGCTAATAATCTTATATTTATATGTTCCTGTATATGTGTTGAAAGTATACATGTCCATCCATCATGTTCTTGTGTTAACAGGCCTCTATATATGTCATAATATTAAGCATTATGAACTAATATTAATGAGATTCATCTTATCAATATTTAGAGCACTTACTTTGTGCTATGCCCTTTTCTAGACCCTTCATAAATATTTCCCAATTTAATCTTCACAGTATTCCAATACGAGAGGAATTGTTGTTTTATAGATGAGGAAACTGATACAGCAAAGGGCTCCATAACTTGTTCATGGACCAAGTAAAAAGCAGCAGCACGATTTGAACTAAGTAGTCTGCATCTGGAGCCTGTGATCTTAGGCACTATCCTTAAATACCAAAATATCAAGATTTTTGAGACAGCGTCTCACCATGTTGCCTAGACTGGTCTCAAACTCCTGGCCTCAAGCAATCCTGTTGCTTCAGCCTTCCAAGGAGCTGTGATTACAAGCGCACCCCACCATGCTCAGTTACTTTAAAGTACATTTTTTTTCCATGATTTGCCTAGTCTAGGACCCACCTAGTCCAATGGTCTTCCTCATTCAGTACTGACTTGCTGCAGAATTTTACTGTTTTATCTAAAAAATAGTCATTGGGTGGATGTACAACATGAATCAGTGCATCCAAATGCCATAATTCACAGGGATATTCATCCGTGAGGAGAAGATGGCATTGCCCTGAATTTGAGGACGAGGCAATACAATGCCTATATTCATCATATCCCATCAGTTAACATTTGAACTGAATTGACCCATTAAGAGCGTGACTGACCTGTTGGCTATTTGATTTAATAGGTTTCATAGACAACCAGAAGGCTTCAGATGTAGCAACTGATCAGCCTGTCCCACAGGATTCAAAACTGTTACCATGTAGTTCAAATTTTCAGCAATTCTTCATAAGCACAAGCTGAAATAGTCATTTTCTTTTCAGTTCCATTGATTTTTCCCCCTTTCTATCTGAGAAGCCCTATGCAGGCAGAACAGAATCCTTGGATCCAGCTTAACTGCTCCCTAGAGTGGTGCCTGTTTCCTAATGAAGCAAGTTCATGGAGAGGAGAGGACCACACAGACTTTCAATGTCTCTCCTTTACTCTTTTTTTTCTCCCTAACTAGTTTTGTTAGATTTTTGTATTAGTCTGTTCTCATGCTGCTAATAAAGACATACCTGAGGCTGGTAATTTATAAAGCAAAAGAGGTTTAATGGACTCACAATTTCACATGGCTGGGAAGTCTCACAATCAGGGTGGAAGGTGAAGGAGTAGCAAAGGCACATCTTACATGACAGCTGGCAAGAATGCTTATGCAGGGAACCTCCCATTTATAAAACCATCAGATCTCGTGAGACTTTTTCACTGCCATGAGAACAGCACGGGGGAAACTGCCCCTGTGATTCAATGATCTCCACCTGGGTTTTCCCTTGACATGTGGGGAGTATTACAATTCAAGTTGAGATTTGGGTGTGGTGGGGGAGTACAGTCAAACCATATCAATTTTCTGGGACAAGAAACATCAAGACAAAGAAATCTATGGTCTATTCATCTCCTTTGGGAGCCATCAGTTATTATTCAGTTATTATTATTATTTCAACATTTACAGAACCCTTTCATTTTCACATTATACTCGTGCACAACAAATTTATTTGCTGTCTTAGAATTTTGCTCTTTATGAAAATGTCCCTTGTTCAGGCTTTTTTTTTTAATGTAGACTTTTCCTAGTTTCCTTTATTACCTGTTACTCAGCCTGTCATATTTGGAGCATCCTACTTCTCAAGCTATGAAGGTTGGAAAGTGCTTTGGCCTGGTAGTCAAGTTTGGAGTTCTAGCTTGGGTTCTCCTCTTAAGCCAATCGTGTGATTACATTCTTTCTATAGTCCTACTCTTTTTCCTCTGTAAAATTATGTGTGGGGGTTAATGATTGGATCATTGTAAAGAACTCTGCCAGCTGTAATTTTTTTTGTTCCTATTTTTCTGTTTTGTTAAGAGTTAAGTGCTAGAGTTACTTATGATCAGAGTAGGTGGAGGGAGACCTGGAGATAAGTCAGTCAGGTATTTCCTTGTGCAACTTGACCAAATTGCATTAATGAGGAGAGAGGAAGAAATTGCCATTCCTAGCTCACAATGAGAGCGTCTGAGAAAACAAATCACCCTTCCCTCCCGGATTCCTTAAATGACAGCACCCTGGTGGAGAAGATAAACTGGAACTCAACTTTTGCCATGACCACACTTGACCCAATTGCCATGTCTTATCCAAGTGACTGTGTCTTATCCAAGTGACTCTTGACCAAACACAGGCAGAAGAAGAATGTTGTATATCTCTGGATTTTGGTGGTTTTTTCTTCCTTTATATTAATCACTTGTCAGTGGATTTGTCCCTGAGCTCAGAGCTAGCACTGTACATAGTATAAGAAACTACAAGGACTAGTTTATTTTATTTAGTATTTCTAAAACTTTAGATATCATTCTGCACAGCTATAACCCCTGTAGATTTACAAGCCACCCTTCATGCACTTTCCAAAGTGTCCTGGTCTGTTAGCTCTGACAAAGCTTCTTATTTCCTTCCATTTCTGACTCGCCAAAAGATCCATCCTGGAGCTCAGAAAGAGGCAGCATATTAAAAATGGACAGTAATGTCTAGACTTTCTGCTGCAAACATAGATGTCTATTACAGCAATTGGATCCACGTGTTTAAACCCTTCCTGGTAATATAAACCAGGCTTTGGAGTTGACGGCTGCAGCCCTTCAACAGCTAGTCTATACCCCCAATTAATGTTTTTAACATGTCTTGAATTTTAAGTTGTTTGAGTTTTTAATTAAATATTGAAGAATTTTTGTGGCACAACATGACAGCCTATTGCCAAATCATTTACCCGATCATGTTACATTATTTTTAAAGTACTTGCCCTAGTACGCAAAATCCTCTAAGACATACAACCAACCAAAATCACTAGGGTTTTCCATAAATTACATTTTAAGGAAAGATACTCATAATTTTGGTTAGCATTTCTCCTTCTAAAAGATTCCAGAGAAAAATCTTTCCTTTGCAGAGTTATTAACATTTAACAGTTCAACATATTTTAGGAATTTCATTCATTCATTCTTTTTTTTTTTTTTTTTAAGAGATGAGGTCTCACTATGTTGCCCAGGCTGGCTCCAATTCCTGTCCTCAAGGAATCTTCCCACTTAAGCTTCCCAAATAGCTGGGATTATGGACCTGAGCTACTATGCTTGGCTGGAATTTCTTTCTTTATAAAAGCATTTATGAGGTATTGTGCATGCTTTAATATACTATCTTAATATTTATAAAAATTCTGTAGCATAATAATTTCTTACTCTCCTTGAAAAGATGGGAAAACTGAGGCCCAACTAGTAGAACAGCTTGTACAAAGTCACAGAAGGAGAAATTGGCAAAGTCTGGATTTAAACTGATTCGAGTTCAGAACCCTTTCTCAAACTCTAGCCCTTTGCTTCGGTCTATTAGACTCACTAATACCTTTTCCTTGTGGATTAAGGGAATGGCTGATAACATCACAAATTTTCTTCCAGACCTATGATCCTATGATATTAACTAATTCCTTCCTTCCTTCCTTCCTTCCTACCTTCCTTCCTCCCTCCCTCCCTCCCTCTCTTCCTTTCTTCCTTTCCTTTCCTTTCTTCCTCCTCCCGCCCTCCACCACTCCCTCTTTCTTTCTTTCTTCCTTCCTTCCTTCATTCCTTCTTCCCTCCCTCCCTTCCTCCCTCCCTTCCTTCCTTCCTTCCCTCCCTCCTTCCTTCCTTCCTTCCTTCCTTCCTTCCTTCCTTCCTTCCTTCCTTCCTTCCTTCCACGTTTACTGAACACCTATTATGTACTACAGGCCAAGCATACAAAAGAGATGATGCAGCCACCTCATATTATAACGTGCTTTTCCAGTCCTAGGATAGTCTCTAGCCTTCATCTATGCATCCACTCATGCATTAACTGAGCAAATATTTATTGAACACATAGTAATGAATTATACTAAGCTCTAGGAATTCAGCAAATAATTCAGGCTCTGTCCCTGATCACATGGAGCTTCTGCTCTGCTGTCTCTACCTGGCTCTCTCTTCATTTTCTTGTTTCCTTCCACATGCTTATTCATAAGGGCTTTGCTAAGTCGGGAGGGATTGGCAGGCTCATGAATTCAGGGTGCATATTTTCAAGTGGGAATTGAGGTTACGAGATGTTGTATCGGCCAGTCATTTCCACTTATTTGATAGTCCATCAAGGTACCAAAATATATTTTCATTTATCTTATTTCTTCTCCTCTTCATTTTGTTTTTATTTAACCTTTTCTATGTGCGGTTCTCACCTCCCCCAATTTGTCTGTAAGCTCTTTGAGTCACTCCATGGTGACTCTACACAGAGTATAGGCTATAAAAATATTCACTGAATAAATTCCAAGTCCATTTCTCTGTCCCTTGTTGTTGCTATGTGTCTATAAACATGAGGTAGCAACTCTAAAGTCTTGCTATAACAGGCTAGCCTGTAACTATGAATAATACATATATCTCAAGCAAACTCCCCACCCTGGATAGCAGGCGCTGCCAGTGAATGATACTACCAGTGACTATAACTTCTTGATGAATATAGCGAGTGCTCTCCTATAAGTTATGCAACTCCCCAAAGTGGATTTAGACTTTTCTTTCCTTCTCAATAACACCATTACAGAGCTGGGTGTGGAGGGTGGTGTGGGAGGGACAATAAAACAAAAGTTGTCACATTTGTCTTAATCTGTACCTTGGTATCCTTATCTTGGATTTAATCTTAACAATAAAAGATACTCTATCTGTAGCTCTATCACATGAAAGTGTTTTTATAAGCAATAAACATATTATTTATATTGTGACCAAAGTTTAAACCATATATTGTATTGCAGGCCAATTTAATTTTTGTTCTTTCATTTTCCATTTTGTGCTTTTACCTTACCAGGTTTGTGACCCATTTTTCAGGTCTGTCCTCCCAGCTTTATACTTTCATTTATGCCAAGATGTTTGTGCTTGATAATAGCTTAATTATCAACCATCTTCAGATACTAATAACATGTAAATACTGAGTATCATGACTTTTCCAAGTAAGAAAATATGGTAGAATAAAGAAACCTTGACACTTTTCATCCTACAACATATAGAAATGTGTCTGATCCACTAATCTACCCCCAAGGCCAATGTTGATAGAAGATCAAATGTTGAAATGTTGCAGAACATTCATTTTATCGATGTTTGAAAGGGGCATTTATAAGAGTTAATAGTTTTTGCACTGTAATACCTGTGTCAGGTACAATTCTAAATGTCTTACATGGGTTAAATCTTCACTGTAACCCTGCGAAGGGGACGGTATTATCTCCCTCTCCACCTCTTTTTTTTTTTTTTTTTTTTTTTTGAGATGGAGTCTTACTCTGTCACCCAGACTGGAGTGCAGTGATGCGATCTTGTCTCACTGCAACCTCTTCCTCCCAGATTCAAGCGATCCTTCTGCCTCAGCCTCCAGAGTATCTGGGACCACAGGCATGTACCACCACACCCAGCTAAGTTTTGTGTTTTTAGTAGAGATGGAGTTTCACCATATTGGCCAGGCTAATCTCTAACTCCTGATCTCAGGTGATCCACTCCCCCTCAGCCTCCCAAAATGCTATAATTACAGGCATGAGCCACTGTGCCCGGCGTATTCCCATTTTATAGAAGAAAAAATTGATAAAGGGCGGCCTATACCCGTTTTATAGAAGAAATTGATGAAGAGAGAAGCCAGGTAAACAAACTGTGCAATGGCACTCTAATAGCAAGAAGAGAAAAGTTTAAACTCAGGCAGTCTGACCTCTGAGCTGACACGGTTAGTCACCATGCCACACTGAGAACCACTGCAGTAGTAGCAATAGAAGAGTGATTCGAAGTTTCAGAATACCTCATGGGAAAACAAAGATCCCTTACTGTACAAACTCAAACTACCTAGCCAGTCACATTTCGTTTTAATTCCCAGTCCCCCATCTCCATGTTTCATACCTTCTCACACTGTCTCATGCCTTTACTTGTTTGTGCACTGTGTGACCTCCGTGTGACTTGCTCTCTCACCTTTGCCTAAGGCTTATTCATTTTCTGAGTTAGCTGAAGGCTCATCTCCTGTAGGCAAATGTGGATGCATCCTTCTTATAAAAGAAAAACTTCAGCTGAATTAAATTTAAAGGAGCTTGATTGAGCAATGAACGATTCGCGAATTGGGCAACCTTCTGAGCCAGAATAGGCTCAGAGACTTCAGTGCAGCCACATGGTGGAAGAAGATATGTGGACAGAAAAAGGAAGGTGACATACAGAAAACGGAAATGAGGTACAGAAACAGCTGGACTGGTTACAGCTCAGCACTTGCCTTATTTGAACACAGTTCGAACAGTTGGCTACATTTGATTGGCCAACACTCTGTGACTGGCACAAGTGTAGGCTACGGTCTGTTTACACCTCCACTTGTTACAGGTCACGATGTACAGTAAAACCGTTAGGCTGAACTTAAATATATATGGAGGCAGCTTTAGGCTAAACTTGATTTAACACTTCTATGAGTTCCCATTGCCCAATATACATGCCCCCCGTGGTGCATTTATCTTCATGTACTGTAACCATCTGCTTACCTCTCTGTCCACTAGACAGTCAGTTCTTGCGAGCTGGGATGAGCCTTTTCATCTCTATTTCACCATCATCTAGTATACTATCTGATGCATGTAGAAAGATTCATTCGAGCCCATCATCTGTGAATAGAGCTGGGAGGAAACTGACTTTATATTAATGAAAACTACCCAGAGTCTGATTCAATTACAAATGTATTTCCACTATTTGAAGCAGAATTCTTTTTCTAAAAAATTCTGGAAGGCATAAAACATTTCAGTTTTCTTTTGTGGTTTTCCAAATCACAAAACTACCTAGAAGGCATATTATATGTTTTAAAACTAAGAAATAAAATACATCACTTTTATTATTATTGTTATTTGAGATGGAGTCTTGCTCTGTCGCCAGGCTGGAGTGCTGTGGTGCCATCTTGGCTCACTGCAACCTCCGCCTTTCAGGTTCAAGCGATTCTCCTCCCTCAGCCACTGCAGTGCCTGGGACTACAGGCACGTACATCACACAGGCTAATTTTTGTATTTTCAGAAGAGACAGAGTTTGGCCATGTTGGCCAGGCTGGTCTCGAACTCCTGACCTCAGGTGATCCACCCACCTCCGCCTCCCAAAATGTTGGGATTACAGGCATAAACCGCCACACCTAGCCCCCAAACAAGATGAAGGATTGTATGTTTCCTGTTTCCCTGGTTTCTTCACCTCTTCTGCTTCTTAAAGGCAGTCTTTGTCACTAGAATATTGTGATGCAGCCTCTGGAAAATAAGAGAAGAGGAGTAGATCTAGAAACAGAAGACAGAAGGAAGGACTGAGCCAAAACAACTAAATCAATCTACACGATAAAGAGCAAAGCAACAGGGGGAAGTCCAGAGAAAAGAAAATAAGCAACCTGGACTGGAATAGAGAACGTGAAGGGTAACAGCATGAAGGGTAACCACGTGAAGGACTCTGGATGGAACAGTTGTAAGAGGAAACTGGGGGGGGGGGGGGGGGGGGGGGGGCGTGTACTGGCAGCTATAAGAAATAAGATAGGACATGGATATTCTTTTATTTTTATGAGAGACGTGAGCAAAAACATTTAAAAAATTATTTGTGGTTAATCAACTGTAATTCTTTTTTTTGTTTTGTTTTGTTTTTGTTGTTGTTGTTTTGTTTTTGTTTTGTTTTGTTCTGTTTCAGATGGAATCTCTCTCTGCCATCCAGGCTGGAGTGCAATGGTGCTATCTAGGCTCACTCCAACCTCCCAACCTCTGCCTCCCAGGTTTAAGTGACTGTCCTGTCTCAGCCTCCAGAGTAGCTGGGATTACTGGTGCCCGCCACCATGCCTGGCTAACTTATTTTTGGATTTTTACTAGAGATGGGGTTTCACCATGTTGGCCAGGCTGGTCTCAAGCTCCTGACCTCAAGTGATCCACCTGCTTGGGCCTCCCAAATTGTTTGGATTACAGGCGTGAGCCACCACACCTGGCCAACTGCAATTCTGTAAATATGACTCCTTTAAGAAACAGAGCCAATGAGGTCTGCAAGATACCTAAGGCTATATGTACCATTTTATTCCAGAATTTTGTCCATAGCTACATGGGTATTTTCCAAAAATTCTCAAAAGATATGTCAAAAGTTTTTCAGTTTTTAATTTCACTCAAGGGCAGTGTCCAGTAGGAGTGAGATGAATTTATACTTTATCAACTTACTCTAGTAATGTTTTCTTTTTCCTTATAGAGGGCACTCCAGAGGCTGACTCTGTTCTGTCCTTTAACCTAGCTTTGCCTAAGGCTAGAGACATCCTTGATTCAGAGAGATTTGTGCCATTTACTATGGAGCAGTATTTCAAAAAGTTTTCAGGTCCTGAATCCCTTTGAGAATCCAATGGAAAGTATGGGCATGCTTCAAAATAAATAAATAAATAAATAAATAAATAAATAAATAAATAAATAAATGCACTGTATTGGCCCATTTTCACACTGCTGATAAAGACATATCTGAGACTGGCTAATTTACAAAAGAAAGAAGTTCAATTGGCCTCACAGTTCCATGTAGCTGGGGAGGCCTCACAATCATGGTGGAAGGCAAGGAGGAACAAGTCACATCTTACGTGGAGGAAGCAGGTAAAAAGAGAGCTTGTGCAAAGAAACTCCTGTTGTTAAAACCATCAGATATCGTGAGACTCATTCACTATCACGAGAACAGCACTGGAAAGACCTACTCCCATAGCCAATCACCTGCCACCAAGTTCCTTCCACGACCTGTGGGAATTGTGGGAGTTACAATTCGAGCTGAGATTTGGGTGGGGACACAGTCAAACCATATCATGCACATAAGAAAATACACACAAAACTTTGCTTACACTTTGAAGAGACTCAGGAATTCCTGAAGTCTTTCTGTGAGCCTTCCAGGCATCCACAGACCCACATTACCAATCCCTACTGTCCCTAGATGGGCTCATTTGCCTATCAAGTTCCACCATGTTAGAACATTTCATCTTACTTCTCATCTCACATAAGCAACATTTCTGGCTAAAGTTACTCTGGGAAAATATGGAGTTTTGCTTAACCCTAATGTATTCTGGTATCTAGAAATCTCAAAGCTGATCCTTTCACCTGTGACTAGAGACCACAGAATCACTCAGCATGTTAACAAAGACAAATGTTGGTCTTTATCATTTCCAAGATAATTTAAAGTCACTGTCCTGCATGGGACATTGTTTAATAATTGACATGCAGTTCTGAGTGCCAGGTTTTTGATGAACAGTTGAGGTCTTTGGCTAAGAAGGGTCACCCATGAAGGAAGAGGCCGGAGATAACAGGTTTCTCCTAGACGAAAGCCCACAAGGGTACTCCTGCTGCTATACTGGGTACCATCTGTAATTGATGAGTGGTTTTCAAAGCCATCCCCAGCTAAAGCATTTTGCAGTAATCCACTCAGACAATACTTGCTTGCTGCCAATAAATCCCATAATTCAGACTGTCCACCTGAATCACTCCTCAAGGAGTGTGAGTAAAGCCTTCTTCCTCCTCTCCACTTCCTCCCTCTCAATCATCTCTCTCTCAGGAGCAGACCAGCACTACTGAAGGCAGTTAAATTCATCTCAGATCTCACTGTCAAATGAAATGTTAAAATTCCCCCAACCTCTCAGAAGAAACTTTTGACAATCAAGTAATATAACAATTCCAACCAGATGTCAAATACTTTTAGAATACAATTTTTCATATCTCACTTTTTTCCTCTAATCATTTTATGGCAAACATTAATAAAAATAAAATACTAAGTTCTTAAGAATTATGACACAGATGCTTTTTCAAAGGAAGTATGAGCTTTCCTTTTTCAATGAGATACTAAGGACAAAAAAAAAAAAAAAAAGTATTTTTCATGCCTAACCACAAACAGCATTTATACTTCTGGGCCAGAGTAGGACCTCAATGTTACATAATTGTATTTACATTATATAACAAAACAAGATTTGAATAGAAAACGAAAGTTTGTGAGCCCCTGCTATGTACTAGGTACTGCACCAGAGCTGAGGGCTGGGTTTTCTTCTTGAAAAATAAGAGTTGAAAACTTTCTGAAACAAAAAATGTCAACCTCATGTAAAATAATGGTTTTTACAAAAAGAAATACAAGAGGAAGAAGCCTTTAAAAGTGTGGGAGAAAACAAAACAAGATATCAATGTCCAGAATAAGGGATATTCTGAATAAAATTAATTCAATTGAAAACAAAGGGTTCCCATTTTCCATGTAATGTCAGAAGTGGTTAAACCTCATCAGGAATAATGTCTTCCGTATTAACCCCACTATGAGTATATGTGAGAGTAGGACCCAACATCTGTAAATACTTTATTCCTCTCAAATTGAGGGAAATACATTTTCTTTCACTTCTGCCTTCGACAGAGCAAGGCCCAGAGTGCATTATGACATCCCAAGGGAGAGAACTGCAAACACTATTCTGTAACGAACATTTGTCATTCTTGTGTCATTCTTGTCATTCATGTGTCATTCTTACAAAATACCTAAAACCCATTCCTCCTTGGAGATTCCCTTCTTTTGTGGGCAAAGCACAATTTGTGTGTCCCTGTGGAGACTGAAAATGTCTGATACTCAGCCTACTAGCCTTACCTTGCACCTAGAGATAGCCCCACAACTTGGGCTCTATCAATCTGATTTCTGCACCTGGACCTTGAATTTAATGTGAATCTATAAAGCAAAGGCCCTAGAGATAAGTCTATGGCATGGGTGGTGGTTATAAAAAGATGACTCATCCAGAACGGCCATAGCAACTGTGCTGGTGGTGGTATAAAGTGTGAAGTGCCAGCTACAGCAGCAGGGTAAGCTGCAATGTGTGGCACATCGTAGTGGTGGCAGTATTGCCCACAGGATTCAGCTCTGTGGTGTGAATTGAACCATGGTTTCCGGTTCTGAAATCTTTCAGCCAGGATCTCTTGCAATCTAGTCTGCTCTTAAGCTGTTCACTAAGAATCCTCCTCATTGCCTTTAGAGGTGTATTAAAGCAATTTTTTGCCTCGCTGCAATCTTACCTTTCATCTTTTTGTACCACTAAACTTTTTTTTTTTTTTAATTTGGACATAATTAAAACTTATACAAAAGTTGCAAGACTAATTCAAAGAATTCCTGGATATATCTTCAGCCAGATTTCTCATGTTAATACTTTTCTACATTGACCTCCTCCCCGTCCTCCTTTCTTCTCTCTCCCCCTCCTCCCTCTCCTCTGTCCTCCTCTTTCTCTCTGTGTAGTTTTTTCTAAACTGTTTAATAGTAAATTGTAGACATGACGCTTTTTCCCTAAAAGGGCATTGTGTTTTTACTAAAAAGTAATTATCTTACATAATCACAGCCTACTTCTCAAAATCAGATTACATACAACACTATGATCTGATCTGCAGACCTTATTCTGAATTTGCCAATTGTCCCAATAATGTCTTGTCTAGCAAAAGAAAATTCAAGATCATTCTGGAACTAGTTTAGTACATTTGAAATAAATGTATCTCGTTTAAATCAGCCAGAATTGTTTTCTGCTGCTTGCGACAGATAACTAAAATTGATTAAAAAAAAAAAATGGAAGCAGGAATGAAGTTCTGCAAGTAACACATTTTGACATGTCTAATTACCTATATGGAAAAAGTAGGGACAAAGGGGAGAGAGGACCTCAGTGTGCTGGGCTGACATGTTGTTAAACAATTGTGTGCTGAAGCTTTGAGACCATGTACATCCTAAGGAAGCTGCTCTGTGAATGAAAATTGTAGGAATTGTTCAGAAGGCTGGCAAATGCCGGCAATTTCTTCTGGTCATCAGTAGGCTACTATAAGAAAGAGACCTAAGGAAAACATGGCCCTTCTTCTTTCTTTAGATAGAATCATGTTTGAACATGATGCCTGGGGCTCTAATATTCATTTTGTGACTAGAGGGAGAAGACTAAAGACAAGCACGAGTCTCTGAGGAAGGGATGGTGTAGATGTGGAAACAATGGGCACTTTGGAATATGGCCAAGCAATCCTACCTCTGGACTTTGAGCATTCTGAGATACAGTTTCTTATTATTTAAGCCAGTTTCTGTCACTGTTTCCTATTACACAGAGTCAAAAACACCCTCAAGATAAACATACTCAGTTAAATGACTCCAGCTCTGTGTTGACACTTTGTTTGATGTGTTAGATGTTCTCATAAATATAAAACTAGAGGAGGTGTCATTATCCTCTATTATATCATACAGCTAGATTGCTTGATCCTCCTAACATGGTATTTCTTTTTTTAAAGCATCAGAGAGGATAAAGTTTTAAAACCAACAATGATCTATAAAATAACACTGGTGAAAACAACAATATGAAAACGCCTCCTAAAAATGAGCTTCTTTGTGTTCTTGCGTAACAGACAAAATATTTCAGCTTTTATTTATTTACTTATTATTTGTTTGTTTATTTTAGATGCAGGATCTTGCTCTGTTTCCCAGGTTAGAATGCAGTGGGATGACCATGGCTTGCTCCAACCTCGAACTCCTTGGCTCAAACAATCCAACAATATTGTGATGGTTAATACTGAGTGTCAACTTGATTGGATTGAAGGATACAGAGTATTGATCCTGGGTGTGTCTGTGTGACAGTGTTGCCAAAGGAGATTAACATTTGAGTCAGTGGGCTGGGAAAGGCAGACCCACCCTTAATGGTAGGCACCACCTCATTAGCTGCCATAGAATCTAGAATAAAAAGCAGGCAGAAAAATGTGAAAAGAGAAACTGGCCTAGCCTCCCAGCCTACATCTTTCTCCTATGCTGGATTCTTCCTGCCCTCGAAGAGCAGACTCCAACTTCTTCAGTTTTGGAACTCGGGCTGGCTCGCCTTGCTCCTCAGCCTGCAGACGGCCTATTGTGGGGCTTGTGATTATATGAGCTAATACTTAATAAATATATATATATTATTTATATATATATATTTAATATATATATTATTTATATATATATTAAATATATATTATTTATATATATTAAATATATATATTCCATTAGTTCTGTCCCTCTAGAGAACCCTAATACAAATATTTATTAAGGAGCTAATAGTACTAAGTTGATAGTGCTAAGTAGTCCTTTGTATGAATTAATGTATTAATCTATACAGTATACTATGCAACAGTCATTAGTTCCATTTTATAGATAAGGAAACTGAGGATTAGAGAGATAAATCAACTTTATCACTTTCACAGAGATCATAAATAATGCAATCAAGATTCAGGATTCAATAATGCAATCTATTCTACAGGCGATGTGCTACTTTTTTTTTTTTTATAATTAGACCAAAGTGATAACTCTCCTTGAGGGAAAATGAAATTAAAAGTTCCATTTTAACTGAAAAATAGATTTGTGTGTTGGGTGAAGGATGTTATATGGGCATAATTTCCAAACCCTTATGGATGCCTTTGAAGAGATGGAGGTGTTAGTTTGAAGGAAGGGAATTGATGTATTTCCATCATCAATGACCCCCTACCCTACTCTAGAGCAGCCACAGTCACCCAGCTCCCTCCACAAATAAAGAAGTGGCTGGAACAGAGGGACCATAGCAGAATTGTAACATTTTCAGAGGAATCGTCATATTTAACAAAGAACTTTCACAGAGCAGCTAGAGCTTCATTTCCTGGAAAATGAATCTGAGATACTTGCTCAATTATATCCCTGACCCACTCTCTTGTGCTTCAGAGGGAAAGATAGGCTTGTGAGCTGCCCCAAGGTGGGGAAATTCCTGCTTATTTTTACAGCAGTCATGACCCATTTCGGCTGTGCAAGGATTTCTATCTTCTCTATATCTGCTTACTGGCAGCCTGAAACTTCAGTTTCAAAGACAGGCCTGGATCATTCTTCACCAGAGAAGCACAGAAGTATGTTTCTATCACTGATGCTCCATCTTTAAAACATCACTGATCTGAGTTTCACACATCCTGTCTCTGAAAGAGACAAGATATAGGGTGTTTGTTAGAGGACACAGGGGCAATAGCAGGGTTTTATTTATAGGTTGAGTGTTTAACTTCTATCCTGTAGCAATAATATGTAGATATTATCTCTCCTACGTAGTTCTAAACAATTAACTATGTTTAGGGCCAAAACACTAGGAATAACCCATATTTTCTCATTTTTCTTCACGTCTCTCATCCAATCTATCTGCAAATCTTGCCTACTCATCTTTCCAGAATTACTTGATAGTGATCCATTTCCATAATTAGCCAATCATCATCTGGGAAAAAATAATAAAAGCTACCATTTGTGATCTACTTAGCTTCTGCCAGACACTGAGCTACCATTTTGTATGCATTATATTAATGAATCCCCACAACAAATCTGTCATCTGATATTGTCATCTCCACATAACGAATGAGGAAACCAAGGCTCTGAGTGGTTAAGTAACCTTCCTACATCCCCACAGCTAATGAGTGGTAGTGCTCTAATACCAGTAATGCCAGTGTTGAAAGGTAGATCTAAGACCCTCCGGATCTGTCAATATGCCATTTATCTACTTCCTAAAATAGCACACCAAAAAAGAAAAATAATACAAACAATTATTGTTCTGTAATTAACCTCCTTTCTAGTAGAATCAAATGCTAAGGAGAGGGGCATGGTATTGTGGGTGCTTGGGAGAAATATAAAGCAGAAATGGGATAGAGCATTAGTCAGTTTTTAGCATATGGCTTTCTTCTTGCAAAAATATCTCCATTTGGTGTTCACGACACTACTCACACCTGATTTTCTTCTAACCTGAAACTTGTGCCTTCTTGGACTCCATTTCTGGTTCCTCCGCCTCTGCTAACCCTTAACTCTGTCCTCCCCCCCTCTTTTCTCTCCAAATTCCTTCTCTAGGTGATCTCATCCTCTTCTATGGCTTAAAATAACATTTTTGCACTGATGACTCATAAATCTCTATCTCCAGCTCTTACCACTCCCCTGGGCTCTAGATTTATATACCCAACTGCCTACTTGACATCACCTCTGAGCTGTCTAATAGACATCTCTAATTTAGTATTTTCAAAATAAAATTCTTGATTTACCCACAGCCGTCTTCCCCATCTCTCAGTTGCTGGTATCACCACCAATCAAGTTTCTCGGGCCAAAACACTAGCAATAACCCTTATTTTCTCACTTTTCTTCACATCTCTCATCTAATCTATCTGCAAATGTTGTCTACTCTTATTTCCAAAATACATTCAAGATCTCACCACTTATCACCATCTCTATTGCTACAACCCCAATCCAAATGACTAATATCTCACAGCTGGGCTGCAATGGGCTGCTTCTACTCTTCCCCTGCCAGAATTCATTCTCCATGCAGTAGCCAGCCAGAGTGATCTTTTTAAAGCATAAAACAGATCAAATTGATCCATTGCTTAAAAGCTTCCAATAGTTCCACTGGGTTTCAAGTAAAACAGAAACTTCCCAACATGACCAGCAAAACTGTACACAATGCACTCCTTGCCAGACTCTCGGACGTGACCTAATACTTCTCTCCTTACCATTCTCCCAACTCCCCAGCCTTCTTTCTGTCCTTCCAACACACTGAGCTCCTTCACAGCTCTGGCCTTTTTCACCTGCTGTTCCTTCTGCATAGAATGTTCTTTTCTCAGACCTTTTATGATTGCCTCTTCCCCTTCTGTGAGTCTCAGCTCAAATGTCCCCCACTTAGAATGGTTTTGCTGGCCATTCAAGTAAAAACAATTTCTTCCATTCTCTCCTCCAAGTTTCACTATATACCACTACCCAGTTTTATTATTTTAAAAACACATTATATGAAAACTGTTTTTTTGTTTATTTGTTTGGTTTTGTTTTTAATTGAGACGGTCTTGCTCTGTCATCCAGGCTGAAGTGCAGTGGTGCAATCTCGGCTCACCGCAGCCTCCACCTCTCAGGTTCAAGCGATTCCCATGCCTCAGCTTTCCTAGTAGCTTTCCTAGTAACTACAGGCATGTGCCATCACGCCCGGCTAATTTTTGTATTTTTACTAGAGACTGGGTTCCGCCATGTTGCCTACACTGGCCTCAAACTCCTGGCCTCAAGTAATCTGCCAGCCTCGGCCTCCCCAAGTGTTGGGATTACAGGTGTACACCACTGCACCCGGCCCAAAAAGCATTTCTTCATGTTCATCATTTGTTATCTTTCTCTGCCCCCCTAGAAAATGAGATGCAAAAAGACAACCCTATCCAAAAGAAAGGCTTGCACTTTGGGAGGCCAAGGCGGGCAGATCACGAAGTCAGGAGTTCGAGACTATCCTGGCTAACACGGTGAAACCCCATCTCTACTAAACATACGAAAAATTAGCTGGGCGTTGTGGCACGCGCCTGTAGTCCCAGCTACTCGGAAGGCTGAGGCAGGAGAATTGCTTAAACCCAGGAGGCAGAGGTTGCAGTGAGCCGAGATCCTGCCACTGCCCTCCAGCCTGGGCGTCAGAGAAAAACTCCATCTCAAAAAAAAAAAAAAAAAAGAGAGAGAAAATCTCCTGGTCAATGAAAGCTGAGCTTTATGGTATCGAAAGGGAGTCCAAGATTCTACAAAGATTAGATGAATTATCCCACAATAGTATCCACTTATGATCAAGGAATTCACTAAAAGTCATCAAGAAGGAGTCAGGCTGGGTTCAGTGACTCACATCTGAAATCCCAGCACTTTGGGAGGGCAAGGTAGGAGGACTGCTTCAGGCCAGGAATTCAAGACCAGCCTGGGCAGCACAGTGAGATCACATCTTTACAAAAATTAGAAAATTAGCTAGGCATGGTGGTGCATGCCTGTAGTCCTAGCTACTTGGGAGGCTGAGTCTGAAGAGTTGCTTTAACCCAGGAGTTCCAGTCTCAGTAAGCCATTATTGTTCCACTGCACTCCAGCCTAGTTACAAAGCCAGACTCTATCTCCAAAAATTAAAAATAAGAAAACAAAAAGAAGAAACATTCAGATTAAAACACTGGTTTCTGGAATCCCTTGACCCAGGGAATATGTTCTAGTTAGAAAATACAAATATTCTAGTCATTTAGGTGGACTTTCAATTTTAAATAAACAAATCATCACGTTTTTTTCTGTAATCTCTTAGAAGTTTGAATGTGTAGTCCAGTTGCCTGAGACAAAATCATTTAATAACAATCAAGTTTCAGGGGTCTACAAAACTAAAAACTAGATTTCTCTTATTCTGGCCAATTTTTTAAAGTATCTTTTTAGAAAAAGAATTGGAGTAATACATCAATATTAAAAACATAAAGTCTGTGGCATTGGCTCAGTGATCAGGTGGCAGGCAGCAACGAATCTTCGGTTGCAGCTGGAATGACAGCAATCTATGTTATAGGCACAAATGAGCTATTTTGTTAAATTGTCACCTGTGAAAACTTAAAAGGAAGGTAATGTACTTTGTGAACTTGTAGCTATGGGCGAAATGATTGAAAAATAGAACTTTTCTAGCAAGTGTCAATCACTGTCGGCTTCATTTGACAAAATACTGCAATAAAACAATGAGCTAAGAACAGAATTTTCACAAGCAAGCAAGTATGAAAGACAACAGAGATGGTCAAGAAAATCTGAAGACTTGCAGAGTTGGACAAGGCAATTGTTTCTTATCACTAATTAGAGACAGACTGATAAGAATACAGTCTTGCATCAAGGAATAAATCAAGGATATGGTTTCCACACAAGTTTTTAAACTTCTGAATGGGTTAACATAACAACCCAATTAGTCTTTCATATGGACAAAATGATCCATTTTTTTTAAAGACTGAAGCTATGGCTCTTCTACTGAAGCTTAGTTGGCTTAAGATATGTACAGTTCAGAGAAAACACAGAGAAGCATGTATCAAAAAAGCTGTGTATGGGGCTATTGGCACAAGAAGTTGGCCATAAACAACTACAAGAAAGAAGCTGATTACTTTTTTGAGAAACTTGTATGGCCAAAGAAATAATGAACCTTCTAAAACTTTTGTGTAAAGACGAAAACATTAACAATGGTTAGGTATGTGAACTTCTATGAGCAAGTATCAGACTAAGAAAGCTTCTCATCCTTGAAGGAGTGTACATTCTATAATGCACTCTGCAGATGTAGCCAAGGCAACAATAGAAAAGAAAGAACTTCCAAAGAACAAAATTAAGGGCCATGGACTGCAGAACCCCTCCCCAGGAACCAAATCAGAACCTAATTAAGAGCTTTCCTCATCCCAGGGAATGCTGACTGGCAGTAAAATATCAGAATTTGTAAGAATCAGCCTTGGCAATATTATAGACACTTCGCCCCTAATCTGCTGTTTTGTACTAAGTGTCAGGGGGTAGAGATCATCTTTTTTGTTTTTGATTCTGTTTTTCAGTTGATTTTATAATCAGAAGGAGCCACATCCAGACCTAATAAAGAGACTACTTGGTTACCACCCAGAAACTATAGACATAATAGTTTTATGCCATAAAACTGGATAAGTTTATTCTGTAAGACTGGATAAGGCTTTGGGGTTGTTTCCATAGGGACACACTGAGTGAGCTGAATACTGATGACCATAAATGATATCCTTAGTACTGCTCACAAAATATTTCTAATTCTCTCATACTCAATTACATGGAGGATTATAATGTCTTGCTCTCTTTTTCATGGATAGGACACATGACTGGATCTGACCAATGAGTTTGAGTAGAAGTAACATTTTACTTCCAGGTTAGAGTCATTAATTTCCAGTGTGAAACCTTCCAGGGCTCCTTTCTGTATGACATTGTGAACACCATTTGTTTCAGTGCTATCTTCAGCCCGGGATCCTGAGCGACTGATGAGCTAAGCTTCCCTGCTGATTCACAATAGCCATATAGCACAAGTATTGTTGTTTTAAGTCACTAAAATTTCAGAGTTTTTGTTCTTTGAGACTGTGCCTGAGTCTCTGGTAAAGTTCCTTCTTTGACAACATTTGAAAAGTTTTTTATTTTATCATTTTATAGCAATGGATTAATACTCTGTGCACTGTTTTACAACCTACTCATAAAAATAGTCGCATGTATCTTTCTGTATCCTTTATATATTTTTATGCAACATCAGCATTCATAGCTGCCTAATAATCCATAATAGAGATGTTATATAATTTTTACTCAATCCCACATTGATAAAGCTAAATGAGACATTTCAAGCGTTTAGTATTATAAATAATAATATAATGTGTATTCCTACAGCTAAATTTTAATAGTAGATTCATGATGACTTCCAATTCTTAGGATTTGTGCATCAAAGCATATGTAAAATTTTAAAGATTTTGACATTTATTCATTTATTCAGGTTTCATTCTAGGCATTAGGGATAGCAATAAATAAGATGCACAAAGCCTTCACAGAGCATATTTCCAAGTTGTTTTCAGAGAGTCTATTCATGTCCTCTAATCCACCCTACTACCAAAAAAGTGAATGCCCACATTCCCACACTGTTGGCCACGTTGCTTATGAGCATGTAAAAATTGTCTCTCTTGTTAGCCATAACATCATCTGTCCAGAATGTCTCACCTATATTTGAAGATGACAAGAATGATAATTACCCCACAACCACAGGCCAACCAAAAGATGCTTGGTTATTCTCAGAAGAGTGAACATCACAAACTACAATGAGTGTTCAACCTTCTCTATCAACTTGGGAAGAGGGGCAAACCCTGCATGACCATTATCTACTTTGTAGCATTTCTTCCATTGTACATGTTGTTTGTGTCTCTTTTTCTCAATAGACTATCAGGTCCTTGAAAAAGAACAAGGAAGAATGCTTAAAGAGGTGTTCAGGCAGTCAGTTACTCAAGCCAAGCTGCAGGAGATAGGGGATGAATCACAACTCTGCTTATACCTTGCAGCTTCACTATGTCGGTGGCAACAAACAGTGAGTGCCTGTGCTTGCCTCTGCTCACATCATCTCCCTCCACTGATAGGCAAGTTAATTATACCAATAAAGGCAGCAACTGTTGTGCAGTTGAAAGAGCCTGGTCACCGAAACTGGTAATCTTTTGCAGAAAAATGGAGTTGGAGAAACAGCTCTAAGTGGGCACCATTTATGTAGATAAAAGTTTCCTACTTACATTATAAGAAAAACCAAAATAAATGAAAGTAGATGGCTATAGATTCTTTTTTCACACTAATTCCACATGCACAGCAATGGTGATGTGGAGAACAGAATCTCATACCCCAAATCCATGGAACTTAAAATTCAAACTCAAAACAACTGTTCACTGAAATTTCACTGGCAAGTTTGTATGATAAAGCTTTAAGGATGATTATTTTTTAAGTCTCTCAAGGGAGGATTTGGGGAAGAGCCTAAAAGGAATATGATTTTGATATTTTATAAGGAGAATATTATTTTTCAATAAGATATGAAATATTTACTGTCAGTGATGGTGTGCTGAGTGATTTGTAGATATTAAAACGACAACATAGCATTTAAGCATGCACTTCCTCCTACATAAGCAATAATTTAAGCTATATATCAAAACCTTAAAAAAATTCCAAACCCCAGTGGAATAGAAACTGGCTATCTCCAAAAGTAAGCGTGTGTATATCCTTAACATTATTAGTTCTCTGTGGGTTTTCTCCAAATATTCCCACTTAGATTTTCCCACCAAACTTGTAAATTTTGGTCAAACACCGTGAAGTGGTGTGCAATATAGAGATGGAAAAGGAAACCTGATAGACTTACTGCCCTATTTAATTTGCCAGAATGATTTTCTTTCCTTTTGGGTTTCTTTCTGGGTCCTTGAGAAATGTTTTGTCTTTCTCTAGAGTGGGAGTGCAATGTATACATCTTCCAAAAGCTTGGCTTACACTTAGTCTCTTACTCATAGAAAAAATTTTGCAGCAGGCATTCAGCCTTCTTACATCAACTGCTCTCACCTCACTGACCCAACCTAGTTCTTCCACCTCTTCCACAGAGGCCCTCTGTGCAACTCAGGGCCATCTTCACTACTTTTGTTGATTTTTTTTTTTAACCTGATTGTGTCTCTTTTTCTGTATCTCTAATGTCTGCTTATTTCTGTTGCCCTGCATGTATTTATTTTGTTTGTCACACCTAAAATGTCTTCTCTCCAGTACTTATGACCTCAGGCTCTGTGTTTCCTTAAAGTCCAGCTCCAGGCTCACCTCTACCTTTAATCCTTCATTGAATTCTTTTGCTCAGTGGTGAATATTCTTGGATGTCCCATAGATCAGGCATACAGGATGATCCCACATTCGCCTACATAATAACTTGGGATTACTTATTTTCCAACTTTTTAGGCAGACAAGCATATCTGACTTACCCAGTAAATATAGTAGAAAACTTATTGGACTAGGAATTAGAGCCCTGTGGCCCACCACATAAATTTTTAAATATTACCTTAAGCAAAGTACCTAACAATTGTGTCTTTGTCTTGAAAAGTGAACATAGAATTACAATAACATCATTTTTAAAAGTACTTTCAGTTTTAACATTATGTGAGTCTTCAAGAGAAAAGATGATCTTTTGTTTCCCTTGTGTCTTTCACAACATCTACCACAGAGCTGGATATAGTAATTTAATAAATGTAATTTAACAAATTTAATAAGTAACTGTTGGGAAATGGATAGATGGGTGGATGGGTGGGTGATCACTCACTCTGTGGTCTTATCAACTTTATAATCCTTCATTTCTTTGAACCAGCCTAAAGCAAAAATCACCAGATACTTCATTGTTCTCTTTCTATATTGATCACATATGAATATTACTTTTTTTCCTTTTCTTGTTTGCTTCCCAAATTGACTTCAATAAAGGAAAATGCTCTGCCTCCCGTTGTTTCTTCAGAAAAGCCCTGTGGAATCTACCTGTTGAAATAAGGATATCTAGCTGCTTCTACAACTTTAATTACTAAAAAAAGAAAAGATCCAAGGCAACACTGAGAAATGTTATATATATATTTTTAAATGACTGCTTCTTAAGAGAGAAGATAATGTTGCATAACCAAGACCTGAAATTCAATTCTCCTCTATGATAACTCTGGCTGTTTCAGTTATGTGAAATCATGTTCATCAACAATTTGACAGAGAAAAGCAAAAGAAAATTATTTCATGTCTTCTAACAGCTGCAGATTTGTGAGCAGAGAGCAAATGACAGGAGTATATTTGGATCAAAGTGTGAAGATGTGCTTAATTCTATTCCAACACTCATTCTCAGCCCCATTTTTAACATATAAGAATTCATTCTCATGTACATCAACCAGATCCAGACTTCCATGGGATTTACTAACATGACGGATGGTGGAAGTTGTTATGACATAAACCCTTACTCCAAGTATCCAACCTACAGGATAAGTTTTCTAATTTATACAACACTCTATCCTATTTCAAGCATAAATAAAATATCTTTCTTTATTCCAAAATCAAGATATTCCATGGTGATGAGAATGAGAACCACCCATTCTGGTTTGGATGGTCTCCATTTTAAATGTTGTATAGGAAGATTATCCAAGTATACACCTATTTGTCAGGTTGTACTTCAATTTTTAATTTTGATCCCATGATCAGCATAGCTGTGGGTCATAAACCAATTTTACTGATGATCCTGGCAATATCCTTCTCAATTTATATTTACTCAATAATCATATATCAATTAAAGATTTATTCATTCAGCCAATATTGCAAATACTTATTGGGTGCTTATTAGGTGTCAGGTACTGTGCCATGATTTGGAGACACAGTGAAAAACAAAATACAGTGTCAACCCTCTAGAAGAGAGGTCAACTAACTTTTCTGCAAAGGGCCAAGTAGTAAATCTTTTAGGCTTGTGGGCCATATTGTTTCTATCACAGCTATTCAACTGTGTCATTGTAATGGGAAAGCAG
This sequence comes from Piliocolobus tephrosceles, assembly GCF_002776525.5. Classification (NCBI taxonomy): domain Eukaryota; kingdom Metazoa; phylum Chordata; class Mammalia; order Primates; family Cercopithecidae; genus Piliocolobus; species Piliocolobus tephrosceles. The sequence goes on from NC_045440.1 coordinate 121,084,393, forward strand.
CCATAGGAATACAAACAAATGTGCCTGGTTGTGTTCCAATAAAACTTTATTTCAAAAAGCAGCTGGCAAGACTAGATGTGGCCCATCCATCATAGTTTTCCAACCCCTGTTGTAATTGCCTAGGGTCTACAGCAGTACCATCTAATAAGAATATAATGCAAGGCATAAATATGAGCCATATATATACTTTTAAACTTTCAATTAGACACACTTTGAAAAGTAAAAAGCAATAAGTGGGGTTAATTCTAATAACATGCTCTATTTGACTGGGTATATCCCAAATATTATCATGACAACATGTAAACAAGTACTTAAAAATTACTAGGCAACATACTAGATTTTTGAAATCTGATGTTTATTTTATATGTACGGCACCTTTCAACTTGTCCCAGTCACATTTCAAGTGCTCAGTAGCCACCACAGTGGTTAGTGGCCACCATGTTACACAGCCCAGGTCTAAACAGATGCATAATTGGTAGGGATAAGCATGAAGTATTTACAGTGAACATGAAGGAGGAAAAGCCAACCTTATATTCATGGCGGTTACGGCTGGTGGTCAGGGAGAGTTTTTATAGAAAAGGCATCCAGCATGAAAAACAGGAATTCCCTAGTTGAGGATAAAAAAGATGATTTTGAACAGAGGGGAAAATATGCATCAAAACCCTGAGAGGGGAAAAGGTGCAGCTTCTTAAAACAATTTAAAGCAGCTCCATGTGTATAGTCAGGGTGGGTGGTGTGGACCCTGAGCTAAGGTAGTGGCATTGAGAATGGAGGGAGGTGACTTAGATGTGCAAGATATTAATGAGACAGAATTGACACAGCTTGGAGATGGATTGGACCTAGATCAGATGAGGAAGAAGGAAGCAGAAAGGATGATGTGGAGGGTTTTATCTTACACCGAATGCAAAGATGAAGCTATCATTTGTTGAGATGGGACATGCAGAAGCAGGAGCAGAGTTGGGGAAAGGTGAAGACTTCAGCCTTTGAGGCCTCAGGGAGATAGGCACAAAGATAACAAAAGACGTGCAAAAGCCACATCCATGTGCAGAACATGACTTCATGCTCAGGAATGCCTTTTATGGCAAGAGTTGCCCTCATGCTGTGAGCAAAAGTCTCTCTCCACACTCCCTCCAACCTAAATTTTTCTCCAGTAGCTCTGCTACCACATGAAGGGCTAAAATCCTGATTCTGTTGGCCTAGAATGCTTGTTCATTCCCTTCTGTTTTACCTACATAGCTCCTGTTCATTTTCAGTCTCAGTTTAAATGCCACTTCTCAGGGAGACTTCTCAGATCCCCCAGATGGTTGCCTTGCCACATAAATTCATGTATCTTTCCTCGGTGGCAGTTTTCACACTTGTAATTTCACAAGCATTTGTGTAATTATTTGATTATTGACTTTCTGTCTTGAAAATAAAGTTTAGTAAGCAAGAACTGTGTTTATTCTTGCTAGACACTGTGATACTACCCTCTGCCATTTACCTAGCACATCATAGATGTTCAATAAATATTTGTGGAATGAATGAACATAATATTAAAAGTCACTGTTGAGATTCAAACTTATCTGAAAAAGACGGTGAACCTTAGCATGAATCAATACAATGGATTCCAATATTCATCCACAAATACAATCTGGCAAGACATATTAATTGTCTTTATTTTTCTATTGTTGAATCTAATTTTTATTTTTAATTCTTCATTTACAGCTGAGGTGGCAAAAAATTAATCTCAGTCATTTTGTTTCCTGACATTACTGGAGGCATTCAAAGTCCAGGAATCCTTTTCCTGCTGCATATAGAAATTAGATCCCTAATTGCTCATAAGTTTTCTCTATACTTGGGGTTATGCCAAGAGTCTTCACCCTTTCTTTGAGGGGATTGGCTTTTAAAAACCACAGCCAAAATGGGTGATTTCTCCCCCAGTTTTCTGCCCTATAATGGCCATTTCCTTAGGTAATGAATGTACAAAACTTTAGCTGTATGACTGGAAGTAAAGGGTGGAAGAGAGGGATAAAAGACAAATTTTGGAGAAAAAATTGGTCAATAACTTAAAAAAGCTATTGTCCTATCACACTTACTTAAAACATAAGAGCTATTTCTTCTCATCCTTTTGGCTAAGATCAAGTGTGAAAACTAAGGGGTCATAAATGATTTTGCATGAACAGATTTAACATCACAGAAATTTCAACTGCAACAAGACAGATGAGGAAAAACAAACAATACTTTCCAGGTAAGGTCTGTCCCTGTGAAATGTAGCACAATCTGGGATAGAGTAAGCTCACAGCTCTTAGTTCCTGAATGGAATAGCATCCTAAATTTCTCTTCTATAATTACTCATTATGTGCCTGTTAAATTGCCATCTCCATCTCTGGATCGTAAGTTCCATGAAGGGATGAACTTCGAATCAGGGACCTTGTGTCATGCTGCCAGCACCTACTACAATGCCTGGCACAAAATAAGTGCTGAACCAGTATTTATTAAATAAATAAAAGTATTAAACAGGAAAAAGGAAGATGAGAATGTACAGAGCCAAAATTCCTCGTTCTTCAAATCCCAGCTCAAATTGTAAGCCTTCATCTTCTTAGAAGCTCCCCTTAGAAGTTTTTGCTCACACATCTGACCTCCCCCAAATGCTTTGTTTGGTCCTCTTAGAGCATTTATTAGGAAACAGTATACACAATGGTAAGGATACAAACACAGGAACCAGAATTTGTTTAAATACCAGCTCCCGCTATTTGCAAGCTGCATTATCTTGAGCAAATTACTTAAGGTCCCTGAGCCCTGCTTTCTTATCTACAAAATTGAGAAAATTATATGATCAATTTTATTAAGCTTGTTGTAAGGATTAAACTAGGTGATAAATGAAAAACATTTAGTCCAATATCCAACACACAGTAAGTACTCAACAATTATCTATTACATGTATCACTCTCCACTTTGACAATGACAGTTTTAAAACTGCTGTGTTTATTGAACATATACTATATTCCAAGTACTATGGAAAGCCCAGAACATGTTTTAAATAATATGGGCTTATATGGCTTCTCACAATGCAGCCATACTTGATTCTATTGGTTATAATTTTCCCTATCAGCCATTATGAAACTGAAGCTGAAAGGGATTACATAAACTATCTGAGTTCTCATAAGTAGTAATTAGATTTACTGTCATTTGAGCCCAGCTGATATTGCAGGAGCCCCACACACTGTGTCCATGGATATACACATCTTATGTCTTGTACTGAATTGTAAATTCCACTGCAGGCAAGGATTTGATCTGTTTTATCTTTGTATCCTCTGAAGTATGCAGCTTAATACCTTGTATGCCAACGATGAGTAAATATTTATTAAATGATTAAATACAAAGTGAAGGGACCCCAAAGTCAAACTTTATCAATGTCACAATTCTGTCCTAGCATTAACTCTGCAGAAGTTGTTCACATGCATTTTAAGTAGAGGAAATCCTTTCTAGCAGCACCCACACTAACAGTCACATTCTAAAGGGCAGTGCTGTCCCAACAAAAATGTCATGTAAATAGGTCCTTTGTGTCACCAAGTCTATCTGCACATTGGCTGGGCTCATCCAATACTTCGTATGCTAGAAAGTTGGTATTTATACTATGGCAGCAGCATGGACTCTACATATTTGAAATTTTAAAAATCCTTTATGATGGATGCAGTAATCTTCCTCAGAAAATACTAATAGCAACCATTACTCAGAATCATGAATCAAGAACTTGAGCATCAGAAACAAAACAGGAGCAGCTAGGAAGTGAATCACCAGCTCCAGAGAGGAAAGGACTTAACTGGGAAAGAGTACAAGAGTTCACAGTAAAGTACAGCTACCATTCAACCCAGCAACCCCATTATTGGATATATACCCAAAGGAATATAAATCTTTCTACCATAAAGACTCATGCACATGTATGTTCACTGCAGCCCTGTTCACAGTAGCAAAGACATGGAATCAACCTAGATGCCCATCAATGTGGTCTGAATAAAGAAAATGTGGTACATGTAAACCTTGGAATGCAGCCATTTAAAAAAAAGCATGCAATCATATCCTCTTCAGCAACACAGATGGTGCTGGAGGTCATTGTCCTAAGTGAATTAATGCAGAAACAGAAAACCAAGTATTGCATGTTCTGACTTACACATGGGAGCTAAACATTGAGTACACATATACACAAGGGAGGGAACAACAGACACTGGGGCCTACTTGAGGGTGGAGGGTAGGAGGAGGGTGAGGATTTAAAAACTACCTATCGAGTACTATGCTTTATTACCTGGGTGACAAAATTATCTGTACACCAAAACCCCAAGAGACACAATTTACCCTTGAAACAAACCTGCTCATGTACTCCTTGAACCCAAAATAAAAGTTGGAAAGAAAAAACACAAAAATAATACAAATTTTACAAAGAGTTCACAGGATTCCAAAAATGCTAGAGCAGCAGTTCTTTTAAGTTTGGTCCATGGACCATCAGCACTGGCATCACCTGGGAACTCAATGTTAACCCTCAGGCCCCGCCCAGACTTTTGAAATAAGAAAATTTAAATGAGACCCAACAAACTGTGTTACAAGAAGCCCTCAGGATGATTGTAGACCGTAGATCTTGACAATGTATAACTTCATTTTCCAGATATGAATTCTGAGACACACAAATTTTCCATGACCACACAGCTAGTTAGTAAAGACCAGAATATGTACCTCCTGGTTCAGAGTAAGGAGGGCTGGGAGAGGTAAAGGCAGATGTAAGGAAACTTTATGTTCCTGTTGCCTAAGTCTCATTTTTAATCTATGGATTGTGAGAATGGCAGTTATTTCTGGATGAAGACTGCCGGGACAGGCTCTGAAGACCACTGGATTAATGGTTGGATGTCCTAGAGTAAAAAGAGTTAAATCAACGTTCTTTACTGAAGAATGCTTAATGTAAGGATGTGGAATATTAATCTTCCAGAGGATAACAGGGTACATAGCATTAAAAATTTTTTTTGACTATAAACTGTACTAAGTTATAAAAACAAAAAATTGAAATGCCCCAGAAACTGCCCAGGTTGCCACGTGACCACCATACATTTCCATTTCTGGTTCTTAATTCCAGAAGTTTCTTTCTAAGGCAGCATTCAGAGGGAAAAAAAGATGGGAAATGTGGTCTACATGATGTCAAAATAGTAAGTAATTTTTGTTTTATAAATGATTTTTTAACTGTCAATCAAGTCAGTCAGAATGAAATGTGCTTACCTTGTAGTTCACAGGGTCCTAAAGGGTTCATGGTTCCAAGGTTCTATAAGCTCCCTGAAATTGTAAGCAACATTTTGAGTATGTGTAAATGTGGTATTTTTCTGGGGGACTTCCAGAGATTTTTTCATTAATTTTTCTAAGGGATCTATGGCTTATGTAATCACTAGATCCATTAGCTCCCTGAAAATGCAGCTAGTGATATCTGGGTTTTCCCTTTATTAGCTTAGAGTCTCACAATTTTTCACTTAATTCTACTACAAAATTCTCTTGATTGCTCATGTTACTTCCATTCCAGTCTTTCTTGGGCCTGTACTCTAATTTTCTTAAATTTCTAATCTATTACATTCATTTCTAAAAACCTTTAATGGTTCCACTGTTGACTGCCAATTCAAGTACCAATGCTGTAGACCTCCCACAATAAGACTCTTATTATCTTGTCTTTCTCTCATTCTTGTGTATTCTACAGTCAAACAGACAACTTTCTCCAAAGATACACTTACCCATACTACCTCTATATTTGGACTGCCTAGGTCTATTTCCTTCTTCAACATTCTTTACATGCTTCCAAAAAGCCTTCTCTTCCATGAAGTCTTCTTGATTCCCCAAATATTTTTTTATGATTTTCCCCTTCCATAATGAACCCAATGTAAATATGTGCCAATCTCTTATGAAACGAATCCTACTTGGAATTCATATAATCATTACTGATGTGCTTCCTACCCATCCTGTGCCAGGGCACAGGAACTGTTATTTCCCTTGTTTTAATTTTGTCATTGGGTCCCTTTTACTGGATCACCCCACTCAAGGCTTTCACCAAAAAAGCAGTATTGGCCCGTATCACGTTTTAATCTGAAATGCTCAGATTTTGATTTTTAAAAAGATTTTTTTTTTTCTAGCTCAGAAATCGAACCACAGATAGCGGCTTCTATGCAAGCTCGTCTTATTTCTAAGAGGAAAGAATACAATTAAGGCACATCAATAAAACGACAAAGATTTCCCCTTTCTCTTTGTTCTTTTGTTCCTTGTGTTGAAGAACCCTCAAATATATTTTCAGAACTCGGGAGTCAAAAATAATCATTTTTGTGTTTAATAGATCAGTTGACCTCTAGTATTTATCATTTCCTATTCCTACTTTTTTTCCTCTTCAGTTGAAATGCCTAGCCTGGAGAAAGATGCCCCCTACCTCAACCCAAGGCCCTAAGCAGTCTGCTTCAGTCTGACATATGGACAAAATCACGGTGAAGGTCAAGTAGGAACAGGGTAGTAGGTAGCCATGACCATGGAAACAGCAGAGCTCGGAGCCAGCTCTATCTGTATGTGTTAGGAGGATGGGGAGTTTTCCAAGGCTAAAATCTTCTGATGGTCTGTGATCCCCTTTTATTCATTGCCATCATAAAAGAGGGTTTTAAATAAACCCATTGGCTCTGTATCTATTGACAAAACAAAATGTTTCTTGAAAGAAAACTTAGGCACAGAACTTTGAGTTTCCACATAGAGAAAAATTCTACCATAGCCATCAATTTATATACTTATAAAAGATAATCGGGGCTCACTCTCCTTTTCCTAGCTCTCATTTCTCTCATTGGATAATGACTGATGCCAACTGGCAAGAGACTGATTGGCACATACAAACAGAATGATGGATAAGTCAACACAGGTACTTACCTATCACCCCTCCATGTGTTTATGCTTAAGCATCTCAATTAACTGTCCATATTCAGTATACTTTCTTTATTCCTGAGATTTATTTTTCCAGCAAACTCAGCTATGTATAAGTGAAAAGAGCAGTCTACCAAAAATAACCTAAGTGGGTCTTAATCTCCTCTCAACATTTTCTGACTTTGCACAAGTCTTCCTTCTACCCGTTTGCCTTGGTTACTCTCTCTATAAAACAGGAACAATGTCTTGCTTTTCTCATTAAGTCTTGTGTCTGCTCTAAGTTATGTGGATGCTATAATTCAATAAATGTTAAATGATGCTAACAGCTTGCCTCATATCCTTCAAAAGTACCTTGAATGCTTAGGATGAATCCAATAAATAAACTAACATAAGTTCGATATCAAGGAGGACTGCCTAATGAAAGAGTAACTGAAGTATTCCCAAGTTAATTATTACCAATCAGGGTGGGTGTGAGAGATGATTTGCTTTTTTCAACTTCAATTTGAGAGATTGATTTTATGGCTTCTCAGGTCTCCTTCACTGTTGAAATCCTACAAAACAAATGGAGAATCAATAAAAGAAAAGCGTGCTATGGCTTAAGCCTGAGTTCCTGTTCCCTCCATCTTTCCAGTTTTTCCAAAATCAGTGTTGCTATCATGGTTCTGTTTTGATTAAAACTCTAGATATGCATGCAGTTTTCTTAATAATTCAAATATGTGTGGGCAATGATATTCTTTATGGTCTTTTCCATGTGCTGTGCGCTATCCCAGAACATTGAAAAATTCTACATTCAAATATTAAATCAGAAGACCCGCATGAAATGTACATTTACTTTCATTTGAGCTTATCTATTTAATAAGGCATTTGGTCTAGAACCTCTTTCTGTTACTGTGTTTGAAACTTAACTAACTTTCTTCTTAGGAATGACTATAAAGGGTGTGATATTGCAAAAACATCACATTTTATAGTTTTATAATAATATAGAAAATATGGTCTGCACCACACAATGGCAGGCTCAGTGATAGTCAGTCTTCATTTGTCCAGGATGATTGGGAAATGAGGTGTCTCTGCTCCGATTTGTCCTAATAACTGAGGCTTATTCCCTTTGCATGCCAAAAGGTTTTATTTAAACTAATTTCAGTGGAAAGATTTCTCAAATGTATCACAGTTTTCAGCCTAATTAAATATATACTGAAGCTATTAACCTGTTGTTAATGATAAAGTCGGCACATGGCTATCAGCCATCATACAGGGCCACATCATGGTCAGAGGGGAGCCTGAGAGGGGAAAGTTTGCTTGCTCCTTTGCTCAGCACCCCCAACTTCTTCTGCTTTCTGAGTCGTGTCTGTAACAGGCTTTCTATTCCCTTTCTCACTATTAGTGGCCTTTTTATCAGTTTTCAATGCTCTTACTCCAAGCAATTTTTTATTCCTTTAAATTCCTGTTTTTAATTTGTGGAAAGCCCAATAATAAATCCCTGTTAGGACTAGATGGTAAACAAGAGTCATTCAAATTGGGGTACAACTAGGAGTCAGTGAGGATCAATGAGGGTTCGTGTGCAGACAAGTAGATGTTCCAGCTGCCTAGTTTTCTACCAGGACCCAGGGAGTGAGGTTGCTGAGAGCCTTCCATCCCAGCAGCAAGCACTCTTATTATTTTTCTTTGTATTTTTATCTCATTATTTTACTGTGATAGCTTATATTACTTATGTTATATATAAAGTCCTTACCTACATTATATATAAAGTCCTTGAGGGCAGGAAACATATTTTATTGTTCATCTGTTTTGCCACACTACCTAAAACAGTGCTGAGTACATTTAAAAAAAAAAAAAAAAGGCCGGGCACAGTGGCTCATGCTTGTAATCCCAGCACTTTGGGAGGCCGAGGGGGGTGGATCACTTGTGGACAGGAATTAAAGACCAGCCTGGTCAACATGGTGAAACCCCATCTGTACTAAAAATACAAAACAATTAGCTGGGCATGATGGCTGGCACCTGTATTCCCAGCTACTCAAGAGGCTGAGGCGGGAGAATCACTCGAACACAGAAGGTGGAGGTTGCAGTGAGCCGAGATCACGCCATTGAATCCAGCCTGGGCAATGAGTGAAACTCTGTCTCAGGAAAAAAAAAAAAAGAATGCTCATGTAATTTGGCTTTGTAATTTGGCTATGCTATGCCTTCCCCCAGAACCCTAGAGAAATCCACATTGAAACGTTAATCCAATATAATACCTATTTCTGTCATTTGGCATTATTTGTGCCATACTTTTCCTCCAGTAGAGTTGACTGACTTGCCCTAGGCATTGCTGTAAATAAACATAAAGATTTCTTGTTTAATTTGTGGCACTGTAATTGGAAACTAGTCTCCACCTCAGCTATTCTCTTTTTTGATCAGCAATCCTTTCATAGAGAATTTCTAGCTCTACCCTAAAGCCCAACTATAGTCAGAGGGGAGCCTGAGAGGGGAAAGTTTGCTTGCTCCTTTACTCAGCACCCCCAACTTGTTTTTCATACCTTGAAGGCCCAGTAACTCATCAATATTTCTTAAGCTGTGCCTAACTTAAACTTTTTGGCCTATCAGAGGATCTTTCTTGTTTAGGATCTCTCTCTCTCTCTCTCTTTTTTTTTTATTGTGAGTAGAAAATGGTCCTCAGATACAAAAGCAAAGACACCTTGAATATCTGGCCCATTTAATATTTATTCTGAATTTTTTATGTAATACCGTATGTTATTTCAATTCTTTTCATCCTGCAAGTTACTACAGGAAGTCATCTTTCCTTATGGCATCAACTTTCTGAGCATCACCTTCTTGATTTGCCCGGAATGTGAAAGTGCATTCACTGTCTTCCATGCAGCAAACATTTCTTGTTTCTGTCTGTAATGTTTTGGTTGCTTTTGAAGTCATTCTCTAAACCTGTAATGTGTCCAAGTCACTTGTCTGTAGACACTTGGAAAGTGGGGTCATTGATCTAAGTACAATGTGCTAATACCAAGCTCTGCTTTATACATGGTACCTGTAACCAAATCCTCTTGAAAATCCATGATACCTTAAGTTTTATTTCAAGAAACATTTTGTTTGTGTCAATAGATCCAGAGCCAACGGGTTTATTTAAAAACCTCTCTTATGATGGCAAAGAATAAAAGGGGATCCTAGACCATCAGAGGATTTTAGCCTCAGAACTTCCCACCTCCTGGGAATGGTAAGGTCCATTCAGTTTCTGATCTTATTGCAGTCATTCACTGGATATCTCCTTTGACATGACTTTCTTTTCTCAAAGCTAACTCTTTAAAACTCCATCTCATTTACTTGTGAGAAAGAAGATGTGAAAGTCACCTTTGTGCTTATTGCAGACATTCATTTTTCTTCATGATGCTCTTGAAAATCCAGAATGACCACAGCTTATCCTGATCCTCCAGCTGTACACTCCGTAAGCAGAACGTAGGATTCATACAATATAGTCCCATAGGTGGCTAAATAGATTTTACAGCAAAATATGTGTGTTAGGGAGTGAATAAAAAATGTTTATTGTATGTACATCTTACAGGGCAATAATAAAATACTCATGTACTCACCAAAGATTTGAGACATTCAGCATTACATCCCCGTTAGCACGCTGTATACCCCTCCCAACTTGTCACCCTTTCTCTTTTCCTAGAGGCAAAGACAGTCCTGAATCTTGTCTCTGTCTCTCCTTCTCTTTTGCTATCTCCCTCTCCCTCCCTCTGTCTCTCAATCTCTCTTTCTCTCATAGTTGATCATCTTTATGTGGTTTCTTAAATAATATTTAATTTGGTTCTTGCCTTCTGTACTTACACAAGTGAAATTCAATATGTAATTTTTTGTGATAGGCTTATCACATTCCATACTGTAAGATTTATCCATGTTGAAGAAAATGGCTCTAGCTTGCTTTCTTTCTCTTTCTTTCTTTTCTTTCCTTTCTTTCCTTCCTTCCTTTCCTCTTTCTTTCTTTTCTTTCTTTCTCTTTCTTTCACTCTTTCTTTCTTTCATTCTTTCTTTTTCTTTTTCTTTCTCTCTTTCATTCTTTCTCTCTCCTTCCTTCTCTTCCTTCCCTCCCTTCCTTCCTTCCTTCCTTTCCTTCCCTTTTCCTTCCTTCCTTTCCTTCCCTTTTCCTTCCTTCCTTCCTTCCTTCCTTCCTTCCTTCCTTCCTTCCTTCCTTCCTTCCTTCCTTCCTTCCTCCTTTCCTTTCCTTTCCTTTCCTTTCCTCTTTCTCTCTTCCTCTCTTTCTCTCTTTCTTTCTTTCTTTCTTCAGTCTCATTCTGTTACCCAGGCTGGAGTACAGTGGTGTAATCTTAGCTCACTGCAAACTCCACCTCCCCAGCTCAAGCGATCCTCCTGCCTCTGCCTCCCAAGTACCAGGGACTACAGGCACATATCATCATGCCCAGCTAATTTTCGTATTTTTGTAGAGACTGGGTTTCACCATGTTGCCCAAGTTAATCTTTGAACTCCTGGGCTAAAGCGATCCTCCCACCTCTGCCTCCCAAAGTGCTGGGATAACAGGCGTGAGTCACTAC
>NC_045440.1:121095837-121217149 GCF_002776525.5 Piliocolobus tephrosceles
CCACCTCTGCCTCCCAAAGTGCTGGGATAACAGGCGTGAGTCACTACACCCAGCCAATAGCTATATTTCATTCTTTTTAACTATGGTATAGTATTCTAGTCTATGAACACACCACAACTTAGGAATCTATTAAACTGTTGGTAGACAATTTGAATAGTTTCCTGTTTTCTGCTAGTATGAACAATGCTACTTGAACAATCTCGAATTTTCTGGTGTATACATGCTAGAATTCCTCAAGGGCATGTATCTAGGAGTGTAGGTATGATTGTAGGGAATTTTCATCCACATCTGTATTCTATAATGACACATTGCTTTCCGGTTCTACTAGTTTATACTCTTGTCCACAAGAGATGACTATTCCTATTGTCCATATCCTCACTACACTTGATATTAATGACTTTTAATTTTTTAATAAACTGGTAGGCATGAAATGATATCCCACTGAGATTTTATTTAGCATTTCCCTGCTTAACAATAAGGTTGAGCATCTTGTCTTATGTTTATGGTAATTTGTATTTCCTCCTCTATAAAATATATGTTTTTTTTTTTTTTACTCTTAGTTTCATTGTGGTGTTCATCTTTTCGAACACAAATCTTTAGTCATTGACATGGATTGCAAATTACTTATTTCAGTATAAGTCTTTCTCTTCATTGCCTATAAGGTGTTTTTACTCTATAAATGAAAGCTTTAAATTGAAATGTACATACATTTTATCATCAATTTCCTTTGGACTTTGTAATTTGCTTAAGAAACAATTTTACTTCAAATTCATATGACTCTTCCAAATATTCTTAGAAGTTTTGAAATACTGCCTTTTACATCTTTCATCTGGTTGGAATTTTAGTTTATAGTTTGTAATACAGAACTGCTTTTTTTATTTTTCATTTGTATAATCAATAGTGCAAGCACCATTTATTAAATAGTTGATTCTTTCCTCACTGATCTACAATTGCTGAACTGACATAAATTAAGTTTCATGTATGCTGTGAGCCTGTTTCTGAGGTCCCTGTTTAGTTGAATTTGTCACTGACTAAATCCCTGTAGCAATAACACGTTGTTATAATTACAATAGCTTTAAACTAAAATTAAATCTGGTAGAATAAGTCCCTTTCCTTACATGAAAACATTGTTCTTCAGAAATGTTTGAACTAACTTTTGCTAGGTAATTAATTTGAGATGTTTCCTCCTTTTAGTATAGGTGTTCAGAGCTATAAATTTCCCCTTAAGCGCATCTTATGCAAGATGAACACTTTAGATTCGAAGACACAAATAGGTTGAAAGTAAAATAATGGGGAAAGATATACCATTCCAACAGTAATCAAAAAAGAAGTGAAGTCACTATGTTTATATAAGACAAAATAGATTTCAAGGCAAAAATTATTACTATAGACAAGGGTATTTTATAATGATTAAAGGGCCAATCCACCAAGAAGATAAAACAATTATAAACCTATATGCACTTAACAGAAGCGTCTGAGAAAACATGAAGCAAAATTGACAGAATTGAAGGGAGAAATACATTAATTCAGTACTCTAATCTCAGTAACGGATACAACAACTAGACAGAAGATCAACAGGAAATAGAAGACTTGAGCAACAGTATAAACAAACTGGGCCTTGCAGCAGCTGCAGAACACTCCATGAAACAACAGAATACATGTCCATCTCAAGTGCACATTCAACCTTCCCCAGCATGGAACGTAGGTTAGGCCATAAAAGACATCTCAGCAAATTTAAAAGGACTAAAATTGTACAAGTATGTTCCTAGACCATAATGGGAAAAGATCAATAACACAAGAAAATTTAGGAAATAGGTAATTAACAGATATGTGGAAGTTAAACACACAATATTAAATAACCAGTGGGCCAAAAAAAGAACTCACAAAGAAAATTTAAAAATACATCGAGTTTTTTAAAAAGTGCTATGGCAACTTAAGTTTCACATGCAAAAGAATGAAATTGGATCCCTATGTCATATTATGTGCAAAAATTAACTCAAAATCTATAAAATATCTAAATATAAAGGCTGAGTTTATAAAACTCTTAGAAGAAAACATAGGTGTAAAATCTTCATGATTTTGGATTAGGCAATGGTTCTTAAATATGACATCAAAAGCACAAGCAATAAAATTTTTAAAAAGTACATTGGACTTCATTAAAATTAAAACTTTCATGCTGCAGATGAATACAGTAAAAAAAGAAACCTAAAGAATAGGAGAGCTTATCTGCAAATCATATAAACCTAAAGAATAGGAGAGCTTATCTGCAAATCATGTATCTTGTTCAGCTCTCATATCCAGAATATATAAAGGATTCTTATAATTCAATAATAAAAATACAAATGACACAATTTTAAAAATGGCAAAAGATTTGAACAGACATCTCTACAAATACATATACGAATATGTACATGGGCCAATAAGTACATGAAATGGTGTTGAACATCAATTGTCCTTAGAGAAATGCAAAGCTACAGTGAGATACTACTTCACACTCACAAGCCTGGCTATAATAAAAAGAGACAGGAAAATAAACCACAGGTGTTGCTGAAGATGTGAAGAAACTGGGGCCCTCATACATTGTTTGGGGGAATGTAAAATGGTGCAACTGCTTTGGAAAACATTTCAGCAGTTTCTAAAAAAGTTAAACATAAAATTACCTTTAAGATTCAGCAGTTCTACTCCTAAATATCCACCCAAGACGACTAGGTATATATAAACATATATTTCCTTTATGCCTGCATACACCCTTAGATATGTGTAGATATAAATATATGCCCAAACAAAATCTTGTATATGGATGTTGCTAAAAGCATTATTCACAGTAGCCAAAAAATAGAAACAATCCAAATATCCATCAGCTGATGAATAAAGAAAATGTGGCATATTCATATGACAAATATTATTTGAACATAAAAAAGAATGAAGGACTGATACATGCTATAATATGGATGAAGCTTGAAGACATTATATACTAAGTAACGAAATTCGTCCCAAAAGGCCACATATTGTGCAATTCCACTTGTATGAAATGAGAAATTTCTATGGATCTTTTATGTTTCCTTGAAAATTATATATATTCTACAACTGTTGGATACAGTGTACTATCTATGTCTATCAGGTTCCATTCAAATCTTCCTCAGTCTTACTCAGTTTTTAATGTGCTTGATCTACCAATGAAAGACAATTGTTTAAATCTCCCACTTTGATAGTGAAATTGTCACTTTCTCCTTGTAGTCCTATTAATTTTCATTGTATATGCTTGAGGCTATTGGGTCCATACGAGTTTGGAATTATTACATCTTCTTAGCAAATAGAATATTTTATCATTATTTAATTTGGCATCTTTATTTCTAGTAGTATTTCTTTCCTTAAAATATATTTTGCCAGATATTAACATAATTACATCAACTAGCTGTAATTATATATATTTTCAACTAACACTGTAAGCTTATTAAAGGATTCTTTCACATTCAATGTGCCATAATTGATTACATTAATAAGAACAATTTGAAGGATTTTAAATTTTATAAAGTACCTTTTCATGTGGTCTTTTACTTTTTCATTAAGGTATTTCATTCAAAAGCATCTGATGTTACTGTCAGTTTCTCAAAACATCTGAAAGTTTTAAATTGCTAACCAACATACAGTCATGTCCATGTCATGAGTTATGTCAAATGATACCAAAATATGCTGGCTTAATTACTATCACACAAAGAACCTTCTTAATTAATCAGCTGATATGATGGACAATTAAACTGTTTTAGAAGTTAGAATTACACAGTCATAAAACTAGGTGTAAATATTCTCTCTGCTCTGTAATATATAAAATGGGCTTTGACATGACATTAAAGTAAGACTTTTTTTAACCAGTGCTTGCTCTGGATTATATTTACTCTGCAAAATATAAACCTTCTTTATCAATAACTTCAATCCGTCAATTTATCTCACTACTTTTCTTTTCATTGCTGCTCTCATTGACCTGTATTTTCTCTGCAATTTCAAGGACAGTGCCATAACAACAGCAAAAATACCTTTCATCTCATATAGCTCTTTGAAAAAGCACTTGTAGGCATATTAGGAGGTGCTCAATAACTAGTTGATGAACTGAATTATCCTGCTTCTTCATGATTACCAAATAAGAATTCAACAATGACACAATCAAGAATGTTCTGTGTGTGGCGCTGAATGTCCTGGAAGCTGAGTCTGTTCCCAATCTCTATGTCTGTGTCTCCAGCCTTATGCACTTGAAATGTCTACTGCAATTTCCTTCATTATTATGTGCTAAGAATGCAGCCAAGAAAGACTGCTCACCTCTATGAAGTATACCTAAGCCAGCGATGCTAAATTCCATCCTTACCATCGAATATAGATTTTCTATGAAAAGGTCAATCCATTTTTTAAAAGCTGAATGGAGACCTGGAAAGTAATTTACAGCTGATTAATATTTAGGGACCAAAAAATCCAATACGAGAATATTTCCCAGATTTATTGAACTTTGATTATGACTTGATTGAATTTTCATTTTTTCATTCACTCAGTTCTTACCTCTTTTTGGTTCTGAACTAGTCAGTGGAATGTCACTGGCCATGTTGAGCCTCGTAATTCTGCTACCCTTATTGAATTAATCTATTTCTATGGCAAGACTGCCAGCTTGAGATAGTCTTTTGCCTGCTGAGCCATTTGCAGTGATGGATGACACAAGGAATAGTAACACTTTCCAATTTGGCATCTTTTAGGCATTAACTGGGTCTTTTATTACACATCCTTTCAGTCTTACTCTTATTTTTCTTTGAACTCATTGACTTCTAGACAAGAAAATGACACATTTCCTTAAGGAATCCCCTTTAGCTAGCAGTTGATGTCATTTTAAAAGGAGCTTTTCAGAAAAGACAGAAGTGACTCGTAAAACTTAATGTTCTTCCTTTGGAGATAAGGTGAAAATTTTGTTAAAATACGTGAACAAGTATTTGTTTACCTAATAAAAGAATATATTGTATAGAGAGAACTGTCTGAAGCTTGAAATTGGCATTTTATGAAAATTAAGATATTTAATAATTTACAGCATTTGTAGTAACTTTATGTGTAAGCAATGATTATTGCTGTTTGAATGATATTTTCATTTCTCTCCTTCCATATGTAGGACAGATTTACAGTTCCTGACCCCCTTATGGTTGAGTGGGGTTATTCAGCTAGTTCCACCTACTGAATTGTCTGCTTATATGAGTGTGTCATTTCTGAGCTGTGTCACGCAACGTGAGGTCCTCAAGGGTTCTCTTTTCCCTCTGGCTGGCAACTGACAGTGTTTGAGACAATGACTATCTTGTCAGTCAGTCTGATTCACCAAGGCACTACTTCAAGGAATCAACCTCTGCTGATTTGCAATGGACAGGTAGCATGACCAAGAAACAATCCTTTGTTACCTAAACTACTGAGATTTGGGGTTTGTTACTGCAGCATAAACAAGTTTTATGCTTTATTTTAAAGATAGTATGGAACTTGCTAGTACCAATAGGTACAAACTATAAATTAGCCCAGGATACTGTTTAGTTAGAGATGAACCATCCATGATAGGCTCTTAAAGATTTCTAACTTTTTAAGGTTGTTAATAAATTCTTTAAGTTTGAGGTTGTTAATAAGGACCACCATATTTCCTCACAAATTCTGCCTAGCGTTGCTGAACAGAGTCATACATTAAACATTCCAGATGTAAGTAAACCATGAACATTTTGAACTTTTGAAAAGCAATGCAGCCCGATTGGTTAAGTCATGGATTTAAGAACATCAGTTTTATTTCTGACTGCATTCCTTATCAGCACTTTTGTAACTGCGTGAAGCCTTGGTTTTCTCAACTGTAATATGAAAATGATAATATTTCCATGTGATGGTTATGGAAAAAACACCAGTGAGAACAATATAACCCTCTTATAAAAAAGGAGTAAGTGTTTGTTCCAGTGCTGGGCCTGAAGGAAGTGCTCAGTAAATCCTGCCTTTCCTCCTGTTTTGAAGGGATAATGACACAAATTCAAACCTCTTACCAATATTGTAGGGATGCTACTCCACACACCACCCACTTTTCCTCTCTTTTCTGTTCTGATTCTTTTTCGTTTTTTCTTTTTTTTTTGAGACGGAGTCTCGCTGTGTGGCCCAGGCTGGAGTGCAGTGGCCGGATCTTAGCTCACTGCAATCTCCGCCTCCCGGGTTTACGCCATTCTCCTGCCTTAGCCTCCTGAGTAGCTGGGACTACAGGCGCCCGCCCCCTCGCCCGGCTAATTTTTTTTTTGTATTTTTTAGTAGAGACGGGGTTTCACCGTGTTAGCCAGGATGGTCTTGATCTCCCGACCTCGTGATCCGCCCGTCTCGGCCTCCCAAAGTGCTGGGATTACAGGCTTGAGCCACCGCGCCCGGCCAATTCTGTTCTGATTCTTTCTGGTTCTGCTTTATGTTTCATGAGAAAAATCAGCCTGAGTCACAAAGTATGGCTTTTGTGCCACCAAGTCATTGGTAAGAGGAGCATGGTGATAATGACAGCAGCCCTGTCTCATGTGTTGTGTGCCTGGTCCTCTCTGCATCAAGGATTCCAGGACACAGCAGTCACCTGAGAGTTACGGCTGATAAATGTCTTCATTGCCTCAAAGAATTGTTCTGGGGCTATGACACGCTCTCCAGTTTTTCTCCTTACAATGGCCCAGTAAGGTGGACACTTTTTCCCTCATTTTGCAAATGAGAAGATTAAGGGTAGATATTTGGATAAGGTTATGTATCTATTAATTGATACTACCAGAATTTGATCCAAGATGTCTGAAGACTGTGCTCTTCACCACCAAATAGGGGAAGCATATACCCAGGTTTGCCTCCAGCAGTCTCTATGTATAACAAGTATCCTGGCATTCTATCTGGTTTAGCATTTGTCTTAGATTTTTCATCTTTACAAATGTATTATTATTAATAGTTGCATTAAAACATGCCAGGTGATACAGTTTGGCTGTTTCCCCACCCAAATCTCACCTTGAATTCCCAGGTATTGTGGGAGGGACCCGGTGGGAGGTAATTGAATCATAGGGACAGGTCTTTCCTGTCCTGTTCTCGTGATAGTGAGTAAGTCTCACGAGATCTGATGGCTCTATTAGGGGGAGTTTCCCTGCACAAGTTCTCTTTCTTTGCCTGATGCCATCCATGTAAGACATGCCGTTTGCCTTCTGTCGTGATTGTGAGGTTTCCCCAACCACATGGAACTGCAGGTCCATTAAACCTCTTTATTTTGTAAATTGCCCAGTCTCTGGTATGTCTTTATCAGCAGCATGAAAACAGATAATACACCAGATTTGCTAGGCTTCCACTTCACTGCCAGCCTCTGCCATGGTTTCATCTAGTCTCAGTGCAAAATGCATAGGCCATAAACACAGTTCTTAATTTAACATGTGGTTATATTTGTAAAACAACCAAAGATCACCTTTCTTTCTTCTCCTGACTCTTTCTGGATGCAATATAACTAGTACCTTTTTTAAGGAAATGAAGAGACTTTGTACACTAGGGTCTGGGAAGAAGCTAAATCCTGGTAACGGTGGCAGAAGTGTCCAACAGGCCTACCCTTATCAAGCAAATGGAGCTAGCATGCACATGGTAGCATGGCCTGTGCTACAGCCTACAAGATGCATGAAACATCAAACCAGGCTGTAAAGTTAGGAAAGCTTGGAAATGGTAGGTTAGGTATATATAAAGCACGTGAGAATAAAAATGGAGAGTTCTTTCATAGAGCATATAGAGAGTAATTCCTAGTACAGTGGTTTTATCATTTATTATATGCTATAAATCAGCAACTTTTTATTTATGCTATTATGTGGTAGCTTTTTAAAAACTTTATAACTCTTTTCAGGAGCAATAAATTCTAAGGGGAGAGGAAGCACGTGTTTAATAAAATTTTAAGTACAGAATTTCTACTTGCTAAGAAAATTCACAAATATGTAACTTACACAAAACGTTTGCTGGCATTTGACATCTAACTTGGGGACCATAATGATATTAGTTATCATTTGAAAAGGCGCAAGTCTACTAAAGAAACATCAGCATCGATTTCAAAAGCTAGTAGTTACTTTGTGCAGGTTTTCTTGAAAGTAATGATTCAGTGAAACTTATCACTAAACACATCAAAACACCAAAAGAGGAAGGAACAAATAGAAGGATGAACCCTCAAGGGACTGCTGTGTTTAATATTTAAATGTAGAATACTATAAATGCACTTTAGAGTATCTCAACTTGTGGTGTAACACTTTTTTGATGGAACTTCTATTTTTAATCAGGTGAACTTATATTCTGACCAGAAAGGAGTGAAAATAAGAATGCTTATGATTCTCCAGCATCTGAATTTAGAGAAACAGTCAAAGGAATCATAGATACAACTTAGTTGAAAAACATCGATTAAAATATTTTTCAAAGAAAGATATGGAGGTAAAAAGAGAGTATGTGTGAAAAGTATTTGAACTATGTACATATTTTTATTTAAAAAATGGAATTAAATTTGAAACGATCAGCATATTTAATTTACTCATCCATGCACCATAACTTTTTAGTTAAGCAAGTACGCTTTTTTCAGATACCAAAGTACCTGAAAAACTAAAAACAAAAAAAATGCTACTATGTGGTGGATATTTTAATTAGCCATAAACTACTTAGAGTAAGACTGCAGGCAATTTTGTGAAAAAAAATTTTAATGACACCATGTTGAAAAAAATATCAGACATATGGCATTAGAAACAAATATAGCAAAGAAATTGATTAACATATGTGAAGTGTATCAAATCTAGTTATTGCTTATGTTATTTTAAATGTTTCAGATAATTGATGTAATGAAGTGAAGATTTTTATTTTGCTTAAATGTAAATGCATATGTGCTATTTTTATTTTTAGAAAAAAATTATTTTTGAAAATGGTTTTAACAGAACTAGTTTATAAATACAAATGTATTTTACAAAAACAATTGTATTCATTAACAAATGAGTATTCCAAAAATGCTAAAATTTTCAAGTATGGCCTTGCAGTCTAACAATTATTTAGCTACTTGTCCCAAACGAGGAGTCTATATGCACGGCCTGCAGCGTATGGTAAGTGAGAGTCTTTGTTTTCATCTCAGCTCCCTGGATGTGGAAGGCCAGCTTCATCCAAGGCATCATGGTGAATTCTTTGGACAGTTGTTTTAAGTAAAACATTGAACATCATCATTCTGCTGCCTCTCCTAATTTTAAAGGGAAGTGTCTTTCTTTTGGGTTCTTTTTGATTCACCAGCATCAAGGATTCCAGGACACAGCAGTCACCTGAGAGTTATGGCTGATAAATGTCTTCATTGCCTCAAAGAATTGTTCCGGGGCCATGACACGCTCTCCAGCATTGCCTGAATTCCAAACGGAACTACATGCCTTTGTGACTTTGAAGATTAATCTCTGTCACTCACAGCTCGTTGGCTTCCCTTGCTCATTTCTGCAATGTCTGCAGATGGTGTGGTGCTCTGCGCCAGAGTTATTTACCCACAAGTTCCTTCACACATAGCTCCCTCTTTGAGCCATTCCAGGGAGAGTTAAATACTGAACAATTACGCAACTCTTTTGTCAACCCGTGGGCCTTTCCAGCTCTGGTCCAAAAGAAAGTCTCTGCAGCAATACCTGCTATTCCTGGAGGATGCTGCTGTCTCTCAACTGAATGCAGCAGAGACATTGCCTTCAAGAAGCCTCTCAACCCACAAAAATAAACATTTTCAAAATATACACAAACAACACATTTTTCATTGGTAAACATTCCTTAACACACTTTCCAGGCTGCCTGCTGCTTCCCTGCATTTTTCTCCCAGAACTCAAATTGCAGAATTCATCATCCTCTAGCTTTTTATTAATTTACAAGTCAGCAAATATTTTGGCACTGAGTACCACAGCTTTGTCAGAAAGATGTAAGGTAGAAGGGAAAGATGGAAAAAGGAACAGGGAAAAATAGTAATTGTGGAGGTAAGGTCTTTACATTCATTTTTAAATTTTCCATAACCACTATGAGTATCTTTATTACCCTATTTTACATATGTAGGAAACTGAGACTCAAAGTGATTAAATAATTTGCCCAAAGTCACACTCCCAGTAATGATGGAACAAGGACTGGAATCCAGGCAGTTTACTTTTAAAGCCTGCAGTTATAACCCCTAAGCTATATCTCTTCACACTGTAGAGAAAGTAGGAACAGAAGAAAGAGGAGAAAAAAGAAAACATGCGGAAAGGGGTGGGAAAGAGGAGAAGACATGTGGAAAGAAGAAAAGTGGAAAGTGGTGATCAGAGGAGTGAGGAGGAATAAAGAAAAAAACACTGGCAAGAGGAAGGAAAAGAGAGCTGAGAGAGAGAGAAGATGGGAACACGGAGAGGAAGAGGGGAAGGGGGAGAGAGAGGGGACAGAGGGAGAAACAGAGAGGAGAGAGAGAGGAAAAAAGAGAGAAGGGGCTGGGAGAGGAGCATGTAAAATGAGTAACAATCCCAAGACCTTCTATGGTTCATATCTTGGGGAATTTGTGCCTTGATAAATCTGAAATAAATACAACAATTTTTTAAAAGCCATCATACTTTTTAACAATTTTATTTATTTATTTATTTATTTTTGTACTTTAAGAGTCGTTACCATTGATTCACTAGAGGAACCTTCAAGTATTAGAAGGACACTGACTTTCACAGTAAGGTTCAATTTCCTCTTCTGGAAATTAGAAATAAATACTTACCGACCTCATATATCATTATAAATAAGTTCTGTCAGTAAAGCATTGGAAATTGCAAATCAACTTCCTTTGCGCTGAGTACCATCACTTTGGTCATGGAACTAAGGCACAGAAAGGGAGAACTGGGAAAAGGAAGAAAAAGATAATACTAACAACAAATAGCTGGCATTGAGCACTTGTCAAGGACTGTGTGTACTACTACGGTGCACTCAGGAAGTTTAAGTTCTCTTGCTCTCTCCTCTCAAATAAAAGCAAGTGCTGGCTGGTACTTCTAGACCTAGACCTCCTAAACCCTAGCCAAGAGGTAGAATATAAAGTAGTGGTTATGAGAATAGGCCCAGAGCAATACTGTGTTTAATTGCCACTCCTCCATCGAGCTCCTTATTCTCATGGCCCCCTAGATGCATTCTCTGCTTTGCGCTGAACTCTATGAACTGCACCTCTCGGCTGCTTCCTCTTCCTAGATGGCTGGGGGACACAAGCTCTCCTCTCTCCTCTTTTCCTCCCAAATACCCAAGACATGGATGATTTGGGCAGGAAAGGACTTCCTCTCCTTAAAGCTATAGCTCCCATCCAGGGATTTCTCTCACACAGTTAGTTGTTACCATTTCAGTAACACCGTTTCTAGGGATACTAAAGGATTCTAATTGTTGCTCATCTTTGGAGACTTTGGAACTATGTCTTGTGGGTTCCCTTAATTCTACCCTCATCTCCATAAATAATCCTATCATTAAACTGTTTCAATTATCTTTTAAGAATTTGCCATCTGTTTCTATCACCACTCTGACACAGATGTGAACTGTCTGTAGGATCTTAGATAAGTTCCCTAGCGTCGCCAGCCTCAGTTTCATCATCTATAAAACTGGGGTGTTGTACTTCATGGGGAAGATCTGAAGAGTGAATAAAAGTGTGTGTGCTTTGTTGCTTAACTTCTTGCCAGGCACATACACAGTAGTAGTATTTACAACCTACTTAGAAAATATGAATGCATATAAGGTCAGACTTAAATATGAATTATCCCCATCTCCTGCCACTACACGTACAGACCTTTACCCCAGGAAGTTCTCTGTGGCATCCAAAATGCAAGTGATTATCTTCATTTCATGGTCTCTGGTAGTTTCTGCCTTATACTATTTCTAGTGGGTCTAGGATTTTCAGCATTTTCATGGAGTTTGTGAAACTCAGAGGATAAAACAGAAAGCCATGTAAGTATATGTGGGATCAGTCTGCCTGCCTGGAAGACAGAAGACTGACCCGTTATACAACTAGACGGAAGCTAATCTAAATCCTAGTGGGTTCTGCCAGAACCCAAGGACCCCCAAAACCATCCTTTTAATTTAAGGAATAAATCCTAACAGTATCCAATGGTCTGGTCCTCATAATTATCACATTTCTTAGACATATCAGATATAGGAACACCCCACTGCTCTACCATTGCTCTGTGTCTGGGGATTGCAAATAAACGGTTTCTTGTTAAGTGCCAACTTGGATCAATTGGCAGTGTTGTCTGAAGTGCTGGGTGGAGAAAACTACTCCGGCCAAGTGCAGGCTCAGCAGTAAAAATAAGCATTGTGATTGATTAACAATGTCTGCTACGGACCCGGGGTGAGGGGGAGAACTCCCACACTTGCTGTGTGTTTGCTGACCATGCATTATAATGTGAAGGGATTTTCTGGAAGAAAGTAGAATGGGGTGGTGGCATCCCAGTGACTTTCAGGCTTCATAGCTGAAAATATTCTTTTTGCACACTTCTCTTGCAGAACCTATTTCAAATAAAAGGTAATGACTGAGATTACAGATACATTTTATCATTTAAACCTTTCATTTTTATGCGCATTTGCATTCAGCGGTAAAATTATAACACATATTTGGTATCTGTTGTAAGCATCTGGGGATGGTTTATATTATAGAGATTCAAGAAATAGAGCTCTCTACTGGACAGTGATTCAGTCAGATATGTTCAACATAGCTCACTGAGCTCATCTCATCAATGATACGTTCACGCAGCTAAAGGCAAATGTTTAAACATTTAGTTAATGCACCATATGTCTTAAATGTTTTAGTTCCATCTGACGTTTTAAAAAATCCATTTTAGTGGAAACCCACCAAGTAAATTTACTTCTCTGGAAGATGATTATTCTATTCATCTTAAATCCAATTCTCCCGGACCTCTCAAACACAATGAACTCTTAATTTGTAGGCTTCCAATCCAAAGACAGGGCTGTCTTCATGTTCTGCCTCCTGAAGTGTGGGGAAATGCCTGATCAGGTGGTTCCATGTCATATAGTTTATGTCCTGAGGGCCACACAGCTAGTTGTAGGCAAAGGTGGCTCCAGAAAAACTAATTATCACCTCTGGGGGCTCAGCAGGGTGGTAAGTGAAAGGCAAAATGGAGGACTATGAAAATAAAAGGAGCAAAGTCAGAGAAATATGAGAATCAGAGTAGGAAAAACAAGAACAAAAGACAAAGGTAAATAAAGAACATTTACAACAGGATGTGGTTATAACTCTTATGTTTCAAGTCACACACTCCTAGCAATTAAAAACAATACTGAAGGTAAAAATAATAACCATAGAACTGTGAGGCTTAGGCATAGTGGTTAAAAACACAAACCTTGATATCAAATAAATTAAACTCTCAAATCTTGGCTCTACCAATTACTAGCTGTGACCTTAGGCAAATTATTTCATCACTCTGAGCCTAGTTTCCTCACAGGGTTGATTAAAATATTAAACACGTATAGTGGGTGAGTACAAAACTCAGATTTGCAAAAAAAGTAACTTAATTTTTAATAAGTAAATTCAACTTCATGTATAAACTCCTAGTCTGCCCATAGCTTAAAATATATTTTATCACATTGCAGTATACTCAATTTTTATTCAGTGATTTTTATAAAGCCACTTAAAGTATCACTCTATCAATCAGTCTTCATCCCGTTCCAATCTTAGACATTTTTGGGTAAGAATTAATCATTTCTAAGGCTTTCCCTACTACACCTCACCATCTACCTGATGGTAAGTTGGTAGAGAGGAGAGGAGTGTCATATAATGTCGTAGCCTCTAACCCTTGCTGGTCTTCAGTTGAGAGAACTCATTCTGCTTGGCCTTTGGCCACCAGCCTTTGTCCTTTTTCATCTCTTCTGGTGAAGTTACTCTCACCAAGCCCTAGACATCTTGAGTTGGCATCCATTCAAATCAAGCAGGTCCCACTTGACCTTTGTGATGGTTTGCTGCCACTCCTAGCTCATGTCTCTGGTCCAAAGGTCCTTGCTGTCCGCAGCTTTGTTGTCCTTATCTCAGACCTCTTGCTGTCCATCAGTCCTCTCTATAATTCTGTGAACTTTGATTTTCAGAATCCAGGATTTTGATGAGGTATATTATTTGAACTCAAAAAGCTGAGCTTTACAAATTAAGAGCCAAGGGGTTTTATTTAGCATGAGTCTTGATGTGGGGAAGAGTGAGAATTTGACCGAAGGGCAGTTTTTGTCTCTGGGGCTAGAACGGAAGATCAGCAGATGGAGCCTAATACAGGGAGAAGCAAAATTGAGGTGCAGAAAAGTGAACTTATTTTCCCATCCCCTTCAAGTTAACGTTGGGGGTTGGCGGGGACTGGATCTAGACACTGATAGTTAGGGTCAGGGGATATCAAAACTAGGTGCTTTTTCCTTGCCTCCCCAGACCTCATGTCTTTCAGAGATGACCTGAGCCTCCATGGCAGCAAGGTCAACATGGTGTAGATGCTGGAATAGAAATGAATGAGGATTGTTCCAGAGGGAAGGGCTTGAGAGAGCATTCTCCCACCCCCTGCCCTCCACTCAGCCGTTGTCCCATTCCCTGTGATCCACGGGGAATTTGAAGTTTCTAGGAGCCTAGAAATGGAACAGGAGATACACCCAGCCCCAAAGAATCAGCAGCTCTAGGGATAGCAAAGGTGAGACTCAAGTCCACCATAGAGAAATCACCAGGCCTTAAATGAGATGTGCAAACAAGGGACCCTGCTGTAGACACGTTAGAAAGGGCTACAGCTTGAACCCTTTCCGAGGAGAAGGCCAGAGGGACCTCAGGCCCTGACACCTCAAGAAGTAAGTATTCCTCTGTTCCCAGGCCCTGTCTGGGAAAGGAAGAGACGGGAATTAACTATCCAAACAGCCCTCCATTTTAAACCAGAAAGCTGAGAACACTTTAATTGGTGAGAACAAACATTTTCCCCATCAATAGGGTAGGAGAGCAAGAGGTAAAGTCAGAGAAAATAATTGACTGACTTATGGAAAATAAAGGAAGACTGGGGGAGGAATTAGTTCTTATATTTATTTTTACTGTATGTACTAGTCTGCTCAGGCTGCCGTGACAGAATACCACAGACTTTTCTAAGGTGGCTTGGAAAACAGAATTTTATCTTCTCTCAGCTATAGAGGCTCAAAGTTCCAGATCAAAGTGCCGTCAGGATTGGTTTCTGATGAAGCCTTTCTCCTTGGTTTGGAGATGGTGCCTTATTTCTGTGTCCTCACATGGCCTTCCACGTGCACAGAGAAACAGAGCTCTGGTGTCCCTTCCTCTTCTCATAAGGACATTTGTCCTCTTGGATTAGGGCCCTACCCTTATGACCCCTTTTAATTTCAAATACAGTCACATGGAGGGTTAGGGCTATAACATGTACATTACGGAGGGAAAAAATTCTAGCCATAACAGTATATGAACTTAACTTGTAACATAAATTTTTTGTCTATATTATGCATGTAAACACCTTAGTCCAGCACTTTGATTTAATAAGTGATTAACAAGAGGGAAATATAATAATATTACTGTTATATTATAAGAATAAAATTAGCTAATTTGTAATATGTGCCAGACATTTTTTTTATGTGCTTTGTGTGTGCTATTGCAATGACCCTAACAACAGTTCATAAGAAATATACGATTACTCTCTGCCTTTACTCCTTTCAGTTCTCCTAGAAAAATAACCTCCCACCCCATACCCAAGGCTTGGCCTTATAGTTTTAATAATCCAAAACTGGGTGTCTTTCTTGGGATAGTAGCTTAATTGGAAACCATGAGGATTCAGCTTTCTTCCTCTTCACTTTCTCTGGCTTAGTAAGTGATATCTTCAGTCACTTCTGACACCAAAAAATGTCAGTCATGCTTCTGCTACTCACTGAAGGCACCATAACAACTGCTGGACCAATGAAGGCCTTGCCACTGATTCCACCACACTGAGGATACAGAGCAACAAGGTCACTGAGGCAGCCACGTTCCTGTCATCACCAGTGTTACTGTAGCTATGCCAATCCTGCTGCTTGTCCAAGCCATGCCATCCTGTTAGCACCCAAGCCAATGACCCTCCAGATCAGACCACTGCTGGGGCTTCATTCTCTGTGCTCTGCCCGAAAATATCCATCCCTTCTAAACTTCTGCGTCTTTCCTACCCTTAGATCTCCCCATCCTCAATGTTTATGTTGATTTTCTGAATCTTACGACAAATATAACTTGGGTTCCGCATAAAGAAAACAAACGGAGACCCAGAAAATACGAGAATAAGAACAACATCCAAAATGGATTAGGTGAGGAGGTTGGAGGTGCAAAACATAAAATAAAAAACAATTTGGATTAAGGGATATATTGTAGATGAAATCACCCAGCACCATGAATGTTTTTCTTGAAACTTAATCCCAATGTACATCATCTCTTTTGTGTTCAGTGGGTAATACCTCTAGAGAGTTTTCCTGCCATTCTCACAAAATTTTTCAGGAAAAATACACCTTAAGTATTAAGTAAAAGTAATCCTATGCACAGATTCCACTACCTTTATTTTTTAGCTTTATTTGATGTAAAGCTGCCATTTTTCTCTGAACACAACAAAGCCTTGAGTTTAGGGAGAGAAATAAGTCTGCAGTTCATCTTCCCGAAATGTTATTTTGGAGCGACTCCATTTGATGCTTCCTAGATAAAGCAATCAACCTGGAGAGGATTGAGGGGCCCATACACTAAAAAGTGACATATAATTATTACCATACCTATTAAGTGAATAAACCAGCCAGAGCCCAATTACATTGTTGCAACATCCAATGAAATATCTCTTAAACAATTCTTCAATGAAGAAATAAACCTGTCACGGAAGAAAAATGTGCTGTACATCAAGGCTATGTATTGAGGAAGTAATGTTGCTGTCAGGGTCGCGCTGGCTGTAACTCAATGTGCAATTAAAGGAAATTAGAGGCAATCCTCATTACATACATTTTACACTTTGTTTACTGTGCTACAAATTCTGTAGCGGAACCACTGACTTGTAGCAACAATAGCTCATTTAGTGGAAAATGAGAATGTTTAACAAAGGATATTTGATGGCTGAGGAGCAGAGTACACCAATTTACATTTCTTGCCATGTGTCCCTTCTTAAAACCATATCTTTGGATAGAGCTGGGCATAATGTAGCCACAAACAAAGCCAATATGACATATCTGAAATTCTGCTTGATATTCAAGAGAAAAAAAAATATTAAACAGGAAACAAAAGTGTATTGTATTAGTCCGTTTTTACACTGCTATAAAGAACTACCAGAGACTGGGTAATTTATAAAGAAAAGAGGATTAATTGATTTACAGTTCTGCATGGCTGGGGAGGCCTCCAGGAAACTTATAATCATGGCAGAAGTCAAAGGGAAAGCAAGGCACGTCTTACATGGTAGCAGGAGAGAGAGAGAGAGCGAGGGGAGAAGTGCCACACACTTTCAAACAACCAGATTTCCTGAGAGCTTACCATAAGGAGAACAGCAAGTGGGAAGTCCACCCCCACGATTCAGTCACCTAACACCAGGCCTCTCCCCTGATGTGAGAATTACAATTCAAGGTGAGATTTGGGTAGGAACACAAAGCCTAACCATATCATGTATCAATGATTTTTAGCTCAAAGAATAAATTTTCAATCAATCATTTTACAAAGAATCGGGAAGACAGGAGGGAACAAAAGGCAGTAACAAGACAGTAACCTTGGGCTGAAACTCTTTAAGAAGCAAATGCTGGTCTATAAAGATTACCTTTGAAAGCTCCCCAGTCCCCTCAGAAAATATTTGTTGATAATTTGCTAAATCTTAAATTTCTGACATATTCAGTCTGAAAACCCCATATTTGCCTGTAAGTATTATTTCTACAAACTTCCATCATTCATTTGCAGGCAATACTAGAAGGTGGGACTATGAAAGGATGAATTGCAGGGCAACAGTGTGGTAATCAGATGGCCTCCCTGATGGGAACCTCTGCTTGGGTGAAGGAGTGGAAACTGGCCACACAGAGTCACTAGCTGGTAAGCATTTTAGCCTGGCTCTTGGTTACTCAGCCACTTTGTGGACCTCCAACAGAAAGCAAGTGTTGGATTTGACAAGTTAGAAATTATTCATGGCTTCTTTTAAACTCATTTTGACTTTGGAGGGGAGTTCAGTTGTGTGGCAGTAGCGACAGTATTGGCAGCAGAGAAATGGGACCACGTGGGCTTTGGAGAGCCTCTTACAAGAAGGGAGAGCCTCTTACAAGGAGTAAGATCCGGGAATATTGTTGCATGAAGGCTCTGCCTCTGAATCATTTGAGTTATTTTCCTCCTTGGAGCTTTTATAATCCCTGACATCTTGACCACTAACTCTCCCCAAATGAAACAGGCATTTGCATGTTTGATGCTAATTATCCATATAATCAGAGTACAGTTAACATTACTTTAAGAAAAATTAAGAATGGCCCAATGACATTGAAACATCTTTTGCTCATTCGCTGTAGAATCTTTTCAAAAAAGTGTGACTGGAGTCTGAAGTTTGGCAGATGTTTATTGTTGGGAGGGTCGTCAGGAGGACAGGAAAGGCTGCAGAGAAAGAGTAAAATGCCTAATCATTTGCCAGGATTCTTAAGGAGGGCAGGTTGTGCTTCTGAGCAATTAGAGGCATCCTCTGAAGTCAGAGCTCTGCCAAGCTGGAAAGGAGGAGCTATTTAAAATTCTGCTTCTCTTCCATAGGGAGAAAAGAGACTGTCGCATCCTTAACCCATCCCAGATGTCACAAAAATATTTATAAAGTAATAATTTTTAAATTGTGTGTTCTCAGACTTCTCTTATGCTCCTTTTCTAAAAGTGGTTTTGTATTGCTGGGAAACATTTTCTGTTGTTACTTCCATGTCTAATCTTAAATGGGTCTTTGATTCATTAAACATTATAAGGAAAAGTTGGTGCCTAAGGTTGCTGAAAGGACTAAGTTGATGAAGGTTTCAGGAATTTGGTATCAAACTTACTTATGCTTTTTGGGGGAAAGGATTTAGTAAACGTTGTCCACATTTATAATTCTGAAGTTTTTTTCCCATAGTCCCTCAAGGTAGTTGTGGCATAGACCCAAGACCTGTGAGAGGAAAAACTCATTTACCCATTCAATGCCATGCATTTATTCATTTATTCAACAAGTGATTAGAAACGACTGGTAAGCATCTACTATGAGTGCAGCACAGGCTGCAGTTGGTAGAGAATTTGTCAAACCTGTAGGAGACTTATGGCCTTCTAGCTGGTATTATTACCATATAGTCACATTATATCTATTTTAGGAGGATTTTCTAAAATGAATTAAAAAATTCTTAGGTTTACTACCACCTGCATTGTCAAATCAAAACACAAAGATTGCCCAAGCTGATAAAACACATAAACAAAGCTGAGTTTATTGCCTGCCAAGCAATAGAGAGCCAATTCACTTAAAAGCCAGTGCAGCCAATTACTTACTCTGAATTAAAAGCAGAAGGGTAAGAAAATTGGGTAAAAACAGGGAGTTTCAGGCAAATAAGGCTGAATCCAGAAAGGCATTATTTGCATGGTTAAGAAGAGGGTAGCGAGGTTTCCTTGAGATTGAGCATGCATGTATAAAAGCTCAGGCGTGGTTTACAGGAAGGTTAGGAATGGGCTCACAACACTCTAGTGGGCTCAGGATCACAGAGCAAGCAAATTCATACGTATATTCTCACAGTTTGGTGTAACTTTTCTTTAACGGGGTCATCTTTTTGTCCTAACTGTATCTTACCTTAACCTATCTGAAGCTTCTGGAAAATGTTCCTAGCTCTTGTGCAGTCAGACACATGCGCACGTCTGGGCAGAGTTGGAGGCCATTTTTCAAAGTCCATTTTAATTGCTATGGTCTAAATGTTTGTGTTCTCTCAGAGTTTACATGTTGAAATCCTTAGCCCCATGGTGATAGCATTAGGAAGTGGGTCCTTTGGGAATCTCTGCCACAATGAATGAATGCAGTTAGTACCCTTATCAAAGAGACCTCAGAGAACTGGCTAGCATCTTCGACCATATGAGGACACAGCTAGACGGTGCCATCTGTGAACTGGAAAGCTACCCTCACCAAATACCAAATCAGCTAGCACCTTGATCTTGGACTTCCCATCCTCCAGAACTATGAGAAATAAATTTGTTTTTTATAAAATACTCAGTTCATGGCACTTTGTCACAGCAGGCTGAACATATTAAAACATCAATTTTTCTTCCAGAGTGAGAATTATTTTCACATCTTTCTGTAAAATGCTCATCTGCTCTTCAATGGTTAGGTAAGGCTCCACTTAAACTCTAACAACTCATTGTCAGAGATCTTCTTTATAATGAACTGATATCATCTTTCCTTAATAAGCCATTAGAGCAACTGGAATGCACTTTGTATGCTGTGCTTTCTGCTAAGAGCTTTATGTGCATTTAATCATCACAATAACCAAGCACTATAGGTCTTATTATTATCCCCATTTCTAAATAATAATGGTAACTGACATTTACTGAGGCCTTACTATGTGCTGAATACTTTATGGTTGAATCACACTTTGTTCTCACATGGATACAAGCTTTATCCAAGGAGAGTATCAAGTTTTTTCTTCTATTCATATTACCTTTGTTGACCTCTTTGCCTTCAGCAACACATGAAGCTTCATCCTTTGGGGAATATGTTTTTAGGAACAACTGGTTTCCATACCTAAATTAGAACTTCTAACTCAGAGACCATTGTCTTAAAAGTACTATTTGATACTCTATACCATACACAAATATCTTTACCTTATAGTTCCCCTAACCTAATGCAACAGAAAGGCAAAAACCAACCCCACTGCTACTCCATGAAGAGTCCCACTGTTCCTTCCTAAGATGTTCAATCTGAACATCCCTTGTTCCCTATTTTCAATCCAATCCTTACATGAGTATCAAATTCTAGATTCATCTTTTCCTTACTTACAAAATAATTACTTCTTGTGCTGGGCATAGTGACTCATGCCTGTAATTCCAGCATTTTGGGAGGCTGGGGTGGCAGGATTGCTTGAGGCCAGGAGTTTGAGACTAGCCTCGGCAACATAATGAGATGCTGCCTCCACAAATAATAATAATTAATTAGCCAGGCATGGTGGTGCATGCGTGTAGTCCTGTCTTCTCAGGAGGCTGAGGCACGAGGATCACCTGAGCCCAGGAATTTGAGGCTGCAATGAGCTACGATCATGTCACTGCACTCCAGTCTAGGCAAAAGAGTGGGACCTTGTCTCTAATCATAATAATAATAACAGTTTCTGATTTTTTAAGGATGCTACCATTGACACTACAATTTTTCCCAGGAAAATATTTTTTAAATGCATGTATGTACATGCTAAATAAATTAGATACCAGCATCATTAAATACCCTGCAAGAGGAAATAAATATCATTAAATTCTTTCTGCTGTTTCTCACAGTTCTGGAGGCTGTGAAGTCCAAGATCAAGGTGCTGGAAGATTTGTTGTCTGGTGAGGGCCCATTCCTCATAGACAATGCCTTCTAGCTGTGTCCTCACATGTTAAAGAGCTAGCTAGCTCGCTCTCTGAGGTCTCTTTTATAAGGGCACCAATCCCAATCATGAGGGTGAAGCCTTCCAAAGGCTTCATGTCCTCATACCATCACTTTGGGGATTAAGATTTCAACACAGGAATTTTGAGGGGACACAAACATTCAGACCATAGCAATCACCCTCTAAAGATGTAAGTGAATAAACCTCCAGATGATTTCAACCTTCATCTGTCATGTCACTCCCAGTCTTCAGGTCTTCCCAAGTGAGGGACCAAACATCATGGAGCAGTGACCGGCTACCCCTGCTTTGTCCTGCCTTAATTCCTGATCCACATAATCCATGAACAAAATAAAATGGTCATCTTTTTCCATTAAGTTTTGAAGTGCTTTGCATTGCTCTATTACTGTAGTTCAATAATAGTAGCTAGGAAAGGAACTTCTCTTTCTGTGGGGACAGATATTGCCTGACATATCATTCATGGTTACTGCTCCCATTCTAGAAAATCATGCCTACCCAGAGCCACCGGAGAAGCCAACAAAGTCAGGCATCATAGTAACCCCTAGAATAAGAGGCTTACCCAGGTTATAACACTGAGAGCAAACCTAAGGTGAGGGTGGGGAAAGGATAAATGGATGGGCTCACAGCCAATCCTTGATGCCACTCCTTGCCTCCTTCCCTCTCTGTTCCACTGCCTTGCATTCACACTGCTGTTCTTAATACCTTATTAGGGGAGTCCAAATAATTATCTTTTTAACATGTTTCATTTTTTAAAAAAGTTTTAAACATTTCCCTTTTGTAGAATATGCTTCTACCTGGAAGCACAGCACCTTGGTGTTCCTCCCAAGGATGCTCTAAGAGCCTCTCCCAGTGGATGGAAATGAGGAAAGTCACAGATTCAGCTGCCTGCTCTGTGCCCACTCCCATGGAGAACACATGGCTGAGAGTAAGTGCTCAATAAATATTTGCTGACTGGATGAATGGTCAAGGCATTCCTTTTTTTACAGTGATGTTCTCCTTCTGGATCTTCTTAAAAGCACAGAGAAAAGAGAGTGACTAGAGAGGTCAATGCATTCACCAAGCCACAGTCTGGAGAATGCTCCTTGTTGGTGTCATCTGTGCTTCCAGAGAAGACTTTGGTGTTGGAGGCTGAGCTGTCAGGGCAGGGATCTGGTTGGTGCTCAGTTGTCTTCTGGGAGAGCCCTTTCTGCTCTGACACAGCTGGAGCGCAGCTGCTGGCCAGAGAGCTGATCTCCTGACAACACTGGGATTTGGAAATCCCTGCATTTCACATCTGTGCCCGCCAGCTGGCCTTATCCAACCCTTTTCCCTTTGGAAGGAAGCACTTTGACTTCTGGTAGAAACCGGCAGACTTGACAAAGACAAG
Organism: Piliocolobus tephrosceles; assembly: GCF_002776525.5. NCBI lineage: Eukaryota > Metazoa > Chordata > Mammalia > Primates > Cercopithecidae > Piliocolobus > Piliocolobus tephrosceles. The sequence continues at coordinate 121,118,771 of NC_045440.1, forward strand.
AGTTAACAAACTCTTTAGCATACACATTCCTCGGAGGACTTTTTGAGGTATATTTACATAGATGTCCTTGACTGCTAGACAGAATGAATCACTTGTAACTCAGTATGCTAAACAGTCTTGAAACTCTCTCATCACCACTACTGGCATGAAAGTCTACGATTAGAAAGCAACATTCACTCCATACTATTCCTATCACTATAAAAACAGCCATAGTCCCTGCCCTTTAAGTATTGCACAATATGCACTTAATAAGTTCCTCATGTTGATTGACAATCTTCCATTGACACGGCAGAAGAGGATAGAAGATTTTAATCAATACCTTTAATTTTTTCATTGACAAACTACATGAGTTATAAATGAAGATGTGATGGTTCCCTGAGAGGTGAAAGAAATGGAAATACTGGCAATACCATGTTAATTGTGGTATTATTTTCAGTGAGAAGAGGATGATACCATTTGTCCTGATTTGTGTACAACAAGGACTAGCAGTTTTTATGTGATTGACCTCAAAGTAGAGTAACCAACCATCCCAATTTGCTCAGAACGGTCCTGATGTAAGCACTGAAAGTCCCACATCTCAAGTAACCCCTGAGTTCCAGACAAATCAAGACACTCAGTCACCCTATACATCAGGAAACTCCCCTGGCAAAAATAAGTACCCCACCAGCCTGTTAAGGGAAAAATCTTCTAAAATTTATTCATTTTGCTATTAAAAGGCAAAAATTTCTAAAAGAAGGGACATTAAAATCTAAGTACAGATACTTATCAAATCAGCACACTGTGTTCGTTGATTCAACAAATATTTATCAAGCACCTATTTACACAGAATGAAGTACTAAGGATGTGAACATAAATAAGCCACAGTGCCAGACCTTAAAGCATTTACAGTCCAGTGGGCAAGAAAAACAAATAAATGGGCATTAACAGCAGAGCATGATAGTTTCATACATTTGTAATAGACACAACCATGCTGGAGCAATACAGAAGGGCGGTTATCTGGCCTTGGGGAACAGGTGTCTGGATGAGGTGACATCTGAGACCCGGGTTAACCAGAAATTAATGAGGCGAAAGGCAGGGTCAGGGAAGAGATATTCCCTGGAGAGGGAAGAGTAGGGACAACAGCCTCAAGGGAAAAAGAGATCATTGTTTTTCCATCTTAGGAATCACAAGTTAATAGGACAAAGGAAACACTGGTTTTCTTGGCTTGGGGTACAACAGAAACCAGTGTAGGGGCCAACAGAAAACTCCCTGCCTTCACCATCTGAAGGTACATTGAAAATCAACTAATCAAAGGCAGATTCATAGAAAAAACAGAATACAAAGGTATCAGCCTACATGGGGGAGAATCACAGAGTGACTGCCCCAACCAAAGAATGGGGTTATAAACTTTTATTCTAGGGGGCAAGAAACGGGAAAGTTTTGATAATTTTAGGGGGACAGTAAATGATTTTTAGGGAAATTCAATGGGTTTAAAGAACATACAATGTCCTGGAACAAAGCTTGTTGGACCCACAAAGCAGATAATGGCTGTGACAAAAAAATTTGTTCAGGTATGTTGACGGACAGTCTTTCTTCCTGTGAAGTGAGTTCAGTTAATGGAAACTCCAAGAGACCAAAAATAATTGTTCAAAATTTCTTCTTTAGGGGTTCTGGACTTCTATCTGGGAACTTCAGAGAACAATTTCATCCTGTGTTTTGGGAGAGACAGAAGACCGGGAGGCAGGGTGGTGGAGGTGGAGGCCCAAAAGCCCTTGAGACTTCATTACAGCAGGTCAAAGTACCACATTTTGGGGTATTGATTTCTGAGCCCCAATACCATTTTGCATAGGATCAGACTTTTTGATTATTTTTTAAATTATCAGTATGTTGGCTGGGTACAGTGGCTTACACCTATAATCCCAGCACTTTGGGAGGCCAGGAGGGTCACTTGAGCCCAGGAGTTTGAGACCAGCCTGGACAACATAGTAAGACCCCATCTCTACAAAAACTAAAAGCATTAGCCTGGTGTGGTGGCTTGCACCTATAGTCCCAGCTACTTGGAAGTCCTGAGCCAAGGAGATCAGGGCTGCAATGAGCTACAATTGTGCCACTCCACTTTCGCTTGGGCAATAGAGCAAGATGCCATTTCAATCAATCAGTCAATAAGTTAAACACTCCATGAATATGATTCCTGGTTTTTCCTGGAGGAAAAGTCAATATTGGTCTTGAGAGAGAGAAAGAGAGTATTTGCCACTCAATATTCAAATTTCTCAATTTTTGTCTTTGTCCTGTTGACTCAGGAAGGTAAACTGAGGCAGCAACTCATCATTGCCACCTCGCCTCATTCTCCTCCTACTTCCTCAGCATTTGGGAACAGTTTCTGGAGTTAAGTCTTGGGTTATGTCTCTATGGAATGAATAAAGAACTTGTCTGTGTTTTGTTTATCAGAGCCTTAGCATTTCTTAAAGATTTTTTTTTTTTTCTACTAGGACTCACAGTACTTTAAAGGTATAATAATAAAATAAAAATCAATCATCAATATTAGAACAAATATTCGAGCTAGCAAACACTAAAATGAGACTTTTCTTAATATTTTACTCTTAAAAGTAACACATTGTTATGAAAAATTTAAACAGTAAAGAAGATAATTAATACCAAGTCTCTCTTCTCTCCATCCCTCCTGTGCCCAAACACTCCCAAGAATTCCATTTGTTGACAGTTTTCTATATATCTTTCTATATATCTTTTTTTTTCTTTCTTTTTTTTTTTTTTTTTTTTTTTGAGACAGAGTCTTGCTCTGTCGCCCAGGCTGGAGTGCAGTGGCATGATCTTGGCTCACTGCAACTTCCGCCTCCCAGGTTCACGCCATTCTCCTGTCTCAGCCTCCCGAGTAGCTGGGACTACAGGTGCCCACCATCACACCCGGCTAATTTTTTGTATTTTTAGTAGAGACAGGGTTTCACCATGTTAGCCAGGATGGTCTCGATCTCCTGACTTTGTGATCTGCCCGCCTCAGCCTCCCAAAGTGCTGGGATTACAGGCATGAGCCACCACACCTGGCCTGTTCAGTTTTCTATATATCTTTTCAGAGATTTTCTATACAAATACAAGCAAAGATGGATGGATGGATAAACAGGTTTTTTAATGTCAACTATATTGATAATGTTGTCATGGAATTTGCATTTTTCAGTTAACATACTCCTGACATTTTCTGTAAATTAGACCTATCAGTCAGGTGTTGCTACAGTAATGTTATGCAACAAACAACCTTAAAATCTCAGTGCCTCACAATAAGTATTTATTTATTGTTTATGTCACATGAGAGTTGCAGGTCATCTGTTTTTCTGTGGGTTTGGTTTAGCTGGGCTCATATGGCTCTCCCCTGGTAAGCTCTGTCCAACTCATTTTTCTCATTTTGGAATCCAAGTTGACAAAGTAGCCACTGTGTGACATTATGACCTTGTGATAGAGGGTGGAACAAAGGGCCTCAGCCAAGCTAGGCAATCTTTTTTTTTTTTTTTTTTTTGAGACAGGGTCTCACCCTATTGTCTAGGCTGGAGTGCAGGAGCATAATCTTGGCTGACTGCAGCCTCTGCCTCCCAGGCTCAAATGATCCTCCCACCTCAGTCTCCCGAGTGGCTGAGACCACAGGCATTGGAACCATGCCCAGCTAATTTTTGTATTGGTTTGTAGAGACAAGCTTTTTCCATGTTGCCCAGGCTGGTCTCTAACTCCTGAACTCAAGCAATCTTCCTGCCTTGGCCTCCCAAAGTACTGGAATTACAGGCATGAGCCACTGTGACGGGCGGCAGTCAAATTTTAGAATGTGGCAAACATCACACCCATTCATATCCCATGGTCAAGGCATTTTATATGGCCAAGAATGAAGTCAATGGGGGCAGGGAAGCATGGCAAGGATGGGAAGGAATTAAGTAATTGTAAAGAAGCAACATCAGCCAGGTGTGGTGGCTCATGCCTGTAATCCTAGCATTTTGCAGGGCTAAGGCAGAAGATTCACTTGGCCCAGGAGTTTGAGTCCAGCCTGGGAAACACAGTGAGACCTCATCTCTACTGAAAATAAAAAATTAGGAAGGTGTAATGGCATGCATTTGTGGTCCCAGCTACTCAGGAGGCTGAGGCAGGAGGATCACTTGAGTGGGGGAAGTTAAGGCTGCAGTGAGCTGTGATTGATTGTGCCACTGCATTCCAGCCTGGGAAAGAGAGCAAGACCCTGTCTCAAAACAAACAAACAAAGAAAAACAAGAAACAATATCTCCTGCTACATTCGTACTTACACCCCATTCTTCTGAATGTCTGCATAGTATTTTATTAAGAGAGACACATCAAATGTGTTCTTTATTTTTGCAATCAATGCTAACAGGTATGCTTAGAACTTTAAGGATATCTTTAAACACTTGTGGAGACATATTTGTAGAAGTATTTGAACTAATGGTTTATGAGTTTAATTTTTTTAATATTCCTAAATTGCTCTCCAAAAGTATGATATCTCTTAATTCTATTATATGAGATACATGTCCACAAACCCTCTCCAAACTTTGTATTATCAAACTTTTAATTCAAAAGGTAAAACATTAATGTTTTCAACTGCATTCTTTTGTTAACAGTGCAGTATTTTTAAGTGTCCTAAATTTGGAGATAATTCTATTATAGTCCCAGAATTTGGATTCACCCAGATCTCTTAGAAAATAGCTTAACGACATTAACACCAACCCAACATACTCACCACCCACACTATGTTTCTCTGTATCTTTGGTTTTATTCTGGAGAAAAGCAGAGCAAATCAGCTTGCTCTATGATATGGTTTGGCTCTGTGTCCCCACCCAAATCTCATCTCAAATTGTGATCCTCACATGCTGAGGGAGTGGCCTAGTGGAAGGTGATTGAATCAGGGGGTGTACTTCCCCTTGCTGTTCTAGTGATATAATTCTCAAGAGATCTGGTTGTTTGATACATGTGAAGTTCCTCCCCTTTGTTCTTTCTCTCCTGCTGCCATATAAGACATCCCTTGCTTCCCTTTCACCCTCTGCCACCACTGTAAGTTTCCTGAGGTCTCCCCAGCCATGCAGGACTGTGAGTCAATTAAACTTCTTTCTAAATTAGCCAGTCTCAGGTAGCATCTTTAAAAGAGTATGAGAATGGGCTAAAACATCTCTAAAACAGAGACATTATAGAAGGTTTTCAACTGGAGAACCAAGTCCTATAGCTTGATCATGGCTATGTTTGGTGCCTTGAAGAGAAAGACTGAAACTGAGGACAGGCTCAGCAGGGAAGAGGGATGTGATCCATTCGTGTTGTCTGCTTTGGACTCAGGAAAGGCGGCAGCATCATGTGTAGTATCTATTTACCTTCCCCACCCTTGAAGCTGCTAGAACTCTATCAGCATTTTCATCTTCCTTTCTACCATTTAGTCTGTCCCAGATCACAGAAGATAAGTATTGAGCAAACAGATGAGAAGAAAAACGACTTGGGCTCTTTCCCATGCCTCTACTACCTGTCTGTACACATGAAGCTTTTTGAAAAAGGTCACAGAAAATGATTTTGAAAAGAGGCCCAGTAAATATTTTGGTAATGTTTTGGTGTGGGCTTTGTTTGGCCTTTTTGTCTTTGCTGAGCTCCGTGGCTTGGGCTTTTAAGATACTTTTACCATCAGAGTAATATTATTTTGATAACCCACTTCCTCGTGATGTTTGAAAGATGGTTAATTATTGTAGGGGGTTTAAATACAGTGTCAAAGTAAATCATAACAGGATTCTTTGGTCAGGCTCAAGGTTAAAGGCAACCACATTTCCCAACTACAGAGCAACATAATCACTCCTTTTCCCACAGATAACTACAGTCTTCCTATCAGCCTACAGGAATCCCATCCCCGTTCCCCAAGTGTAACCGGACTCCCTGCCACAGAGAAACAACACTCTCCCCTGCAGCTTTGCCACAGGGTAATCAGTCATTGGTACACCAGCCTGATCCCCAAGTACTACAGTAACCACAGAAACCACACAGAATGTGGACTGACCACGTGGTTGTGGACATAGTCATCATTTTTAACACAGAGAGATGAAGTCACTCCATCTTTTCTCTGATGAAATAAAACATTAAAATACAACATTGGAAACAGATGCTTTCCCAATGGAGAAATGTATGCTGTAAAGGCAAGGCTCCATTCTACATCCCTGAGTAAGGGAAGGAAAGACCAATGAGACAAATTCCTGAGAACTTGTTAAAAATTAGAGTAATCCAGTCTCAGAGAAGGTAATGGGGAGGTGACACTAAGGGAGTACAGAAGATTGTCAGTGGCAGAAAAATCAGGCATGTTTTCCCAGAAGAGAGAAAGATTGAACTACCTCAGTTGCAAAAATGTGGGAACCCCAAAGAAAGAGATAAAGCAAATTCAAAAGCATTGAAAAATAACAAAGAAAAGAAAATCTTGGCTTTAAAGTGGCAATTTTTTTTTCTAGTGACTGAACAGTAATCTTCTAAGGAGAATAGCAAGAGCCCCTTCCCAATAGAGTTTTAAGCTTTCACTGTGAAAAGGCTATTCTTGGCTCAGCAACCCAGCTACCCAGCTGATTTATTCTCACCTTGAGGCAGTTCTGTAACCTTGCCTTCTACCTCAGCTTCCCAGTCAGCCAAGTGGGACTTCCGACTTGCAATCTGCTTCATTTGCTAGGATGTCATGAAGATTAATTAACAACATTAATATACTAAATGTTCTTTGGGATGGGCAGAGAGAAAATGTAATTATGACCATTATTGCTATGGGTTACTAGGCAGACTATTGAGATGGTTGCAGGGACTGTGCTTGGAAGTAGAAAAACAGGCCAAATGGTGATCTTTGCATGGTTTCAGATGCCCCTGACCTGAAAGTACTTCCTCTACATTCTTGCCCAGAGATTTAAAATGTTCACAGTTATGCTAATATAGCAGAAAGTGCATTGGACTCGGAGTCAGAAAACTTGTATCCCCTTCTATCTTTGCCACTTATTGGCTGTGTGATCTTGTGCAAACTATTTAATTGTTCCAAATCTCAGTTTCTTCATCTGTGAAAAAGGCATAATGATACCACCAATGTCTAGGTGCCTTACAGTGTTCCCGAAAAATCTAAATGAAATGTGAATATTTCTACAAATTGGACTGACTATATAAAGATAAAATATTATTATCTCCTAGAAAAAAATGCTGTAAACATTATAGGCTATTTCATCCCCTACTACAAGTTAGTTTATGAGACACAATCCACCGACATAAGTACATCTAAGACAGACAATTTTTGGCTCTAGAGAAAGATCAGAAAGGGTAATATGGTTGTAAAACTGAGGACCTCAGTTGGCCAGGCATCTATTTGGGGTGTTTGGGTGTCAGTGAGAAGTCAGGGAGACATCAAATAGGAGCTGTACCTTTTGTTTTTTCCTGATGTGAGGCCTCCCTACAGGGAACGGAGGGCAAACTTGTAATGCCTTAAAATCTTTGTATCTTAAAATGTTAGTCCTGGAAAGGAGTTAGAGATCATTCTAGTTCAATTCTTTTATTTTATAAAAGAGAAAACTAAGCCTCCACCTTACCTTGAAAATTCCCTTCTTCCTGATGCTTAGACCAGGATTATTTCCATTGCACACCATCTCCAATATACAACTAGTTATTAAGTTATGTCGGTACACTTGCATTGAATTATTACTCATACCCACATCTTCCTGACCTGGGTCCAAACCCCCAACATTATAAGTTTGGACTAGTACAACAATCTCATAATCTATCTTCCTCTATTTTTTTTCTGACCCTTAATCGTCTCTAAACACTGATCCCAGATTAGCCTTCTACAAGTGTCCACTGAATAATGCCTTATTTGCTCAAAACCCATTAATGGCTGCTGAGTACAGAAGAGTGGCAGCAATATTTGCCTGCCTTATCTGAGTTATGGTATATTCTCTATTCCTAAGGGGGTGACACTGTGTGCCATCATCCCTAGTGTTCCAGTTCTAGAAAGGGATTGACAAAAATGATAAATGCACCACTTTCCTGGGTTTGCTGTTCATCTTAAAAAGAAATTACAGTTTGCAATTGCATTTTGGTAAAACATAATGAGCTCTCCTTAGAGTTGCCTTATTCAGATCAAATTACTTCTTGGTAATATAAAGTACATTACAATTCCCAGATACCTCTCAATACACCCACAGTGTTTGAGGCCTTGTGTAACTATTGCACAAACATTGGCCAGTCAACTCTAGATGAGTTCATGACCAAAGGATTATTACGTGGTTACCCACAGACAAGTCACTCTTCATTTCCCTCACGCAGGGAGGTCAAAGGTCATGTAACTTTGCCAGAGCAAGTTACTTCTCAGGGGCTGAAAATAAGAGTTAATGTTCTAAAAACATTACTGCAGAGCTGTCTAAACACGTGTGTATCAATGATCAACATTATCAGTCAATGAACTTTCTTGGTCAGCTACTCTCATATATTGACATAAATGACACTGAGTCATCTGGTGACTAACAAAAATGACAAACCCTGAAACACTGACCAAAACTCACAAGAATGACATTTTCTAAAGCATTTCCATTTATAGAAAAAATAAAAAAAGAAACAGCAAAGAGGGAAAAAAAAGCATATGATCAGAAGCTGTAACAGTAAGAGAAAAGAAGTAGACCTGAAACTTTATAAAATGGTACATTGTCCCCTGATTTCTCCAAGAAAGTTCAATATGTAAAATGTCAACAGATCTGGGTATCATTAAAATTTTCTCCACTAATTTCTACAGGCCAGAAAGGTCATCTAGGACTTTAAAAGTGCAGAATGCTTAATTTTTTGGGAGTATTATTCAGCCAAGAGTCTCATAAAGATAGTTTCCCCCTCCCCATACAATGAGAGTGATAGCCCTCAAGAGCTTTTACGCTTGACATTTGTACATTTATTTACAAGATGGTGTGTCATTTGGGCTTTATCAACTTTTTTCTTTTTCTTTTTTTATTTTTTTTGAGACGGAGTCTCACTCTGTCGCCCAGGCTGGAGTGCAGTGGCCGGATCTCAGCTCACTGCAAGCTCCGCCTCCCGGGTTTACGCCATTCTCCTGCCTCAGCCTCCCGAGTAAGCTAGGACTACAGGCGCCCGCCACCTCGCCCAGCTAGTTTTTTGTATTTTTTAGTAGAGACGGGGTTTCACCGTGTTAGCCAGGATGGTCTCGATCTCCTGACCTCGTGATCCGCCCGTCTCAGCCTCCCAAAGTGCTGGGATTACAGGCTTGAGCCACCGCGCCCAGTCAACTCTTACATTTATCTTCTTCTTGTTTGTTTTTACATTTTTCTCTTTATACACAATATATCAATGTATATATTTAGAATCTTTTTTCTTTTTCTTTTTTTATTATTATACCTTAAGTTCTAGGATACATGTGCAGAATGTGCAGGTTTGTTACATAGGTATACAAGCGCCATGGTGGTTTGCTGCACCCATCAACCCGTTGTTTACATTACGTATCTCTGCTAATGCTATCCCTCCCCTAGCCCCCCACCCCACTACAGACCCCTGAGTGTGATGTTCCTCTCCCTGTGTCCATGTGTTCTCATTGTTCAACTCCCACTTATGAGTGAGAACATGCAGTGTTTGGTTTTCTGTTCCTGTGTTAGTTTGCTGAGAATGATGGTTTCCAGTTTCATCCATTTCCCTGCAAAAGACACTAATTTATCCTTTTTGGAGGCTGCATTGTATTCCATGGTGTGTATGTGCCACATTTTCTTTATCCCGTCTATCATTGATGCACATTTGGGTTGTGGAATTTAATTAAACTAAAGTGCTTCTGCACAGCAAAAGAAACTATCATCAGAGTGAACAGGCAACCTACAGAATGGGAAAAAATGTGCAATCTATCCATCTGACAAAGGTCTAATATCCAGAGGCTACAAGGAACTTAAATGAATTTATACAAAAAAAAAAAAAATCAAAAAGTGGGCAAAGGATAAGAATAGACACTTCTCAAAAGAAGACATTTATGCGGCCAAGAAACATATGAAAAACCCTCATCATCACTGGTCATTAGAGAAATGCAAATCAAAACCACAATGAGATACCATCTCATGTCAGCTAAAATGGTGATCATTAAAAAGTCAGGAAACAACAGATGCTGGAGAGGATGTGGAGAAATAGGAATGCTTTTACACTGTTGGTGGGGGAGTAAATTTGTTCAACCATTGTGGAAGACAGTGTGACAATTCCTCAAGGATCTAGAACCAGAAATACCATTTGACCCAGCAATCCCATTACTGGGTATATACCCAAAGGATTATAAACCATTCTACTATAAAGACATATGCACATGTATTTTCACTGCAGCACTATTCACAATAGAAGTTTTTATTAAGGGGGAAAAAAAAGAGCCTCTTCACAAAATTAAACCTTAGTTCTGACATTAGTTAGCTGTTCATTCTTTTTTTTTTTTTTTTCTTTTTTTTAGGTTTTGTGAGGGTCTTGTTTTCTTTAACTTCCATAGGCTATTGGGGAACAGGTGGTGTTTGGTTACATGAGCAAGTTCTTTAGTGGTGATTTGTGAGATTTTGGTGCACCCATCTCCTGAGTAGTATACACTGCACCCTATTTGTAATCTTTTATCCCTCACATTTATCTTCTTATGACTACTTCTATCTCTGCTAGTTTTAAGAAGAAATCTAGGGGCTGGGCATGGTGGCTCACACCTGTAATCCCATCACTTTGGGAGGCCGAGGCAAGCAGATCACCTGAGGTCAAGAGTTTGAGACTAGTTTGGCCAACATTATGAAACCCCTTGTCTACTAGAACTACAAAACTTAGCCAGGTGAGGTGGCAATTGCCTGCAATCCAAGCTACTTGGGAGGCTAAGGCAGGAGAATGCATTACTTGAACCCAGGAGGCGGAGGTTGCAGTGAGCTGAGATCATGCCACTGTACTCCAGCCAGGGCAAGAGAGCAAGAGTCTGTCTCAAAAAAAAAAAAAAAAATAATAATAATAATAATTAGCTTGGTGTGGTGGTGAGCACCTGTAATCCCAACTAGTCAAGAGGCTGGCGCAGGAGAATTGCTTGAACTTGGGAGGTGGAGGTTGCAGTGAGCAGAGATCATGCCACTGCACTCCAGCCTGGATGACAGAGGGAGACTCCATCTCTAAATAAATAAATAAATAAATAAATAAAGGAGTCTAGGGTGTGAAGGATCTTTGGACAACACAGTCAACTTCCCTTGTACTGCTGGAATCACATATATACCATTTCTGATAGATAATCCCCAAATGATGCTTTAACATTTCCAATGATTGGCAACATCCATTGCAAGGCAGCAGCCTTTTGGGAAGAAGACCAATTTGATTCCAAATTAAATTTGTGCTCCTTTCTGACTACAGAAAAGAAAGCAAAAAATAAGTTAGCAATACAAGAAGTTGGAGAGTCACAATTAGGTGACTCCTAGAAACAGAAAAATAAATTGCCTTCTATGACTCAGAATGCAAAATAGAAACTATAGTTCAGAACACACATGTATAGAGACCCTTGATGGAGACAGGATGGTTTCTAGGCCAAAAGAATGTTGCAGGAACCTATTTGAATGTATCATTATAGTTTTTAGATTATGTCAGTCTCAGGATTGGTGGTAAAGAAAGAGATACATAAGTTGGTACATAAGTCATTCAACTATGAAAACAAGCAAAAAAAGGAGGTCACCAGGGCCAACATTGTCACTGTCCAGGGAGAAGACAGCCTTTGCTATTAGGGCATTCTAATCTGTAGGGTAATATAATTCCAGTGGAGATGGATAGAGACAGTGGATTTTAGATGGCTCTCTGATTCAATTAATTTATGATAAAATAAAGGGCTAAAGTTAACACACCTTGATGATATAGAATATCTGTATTATCTTGTTCCCTCTGCCAGGATCATCAGTCAGACCCATCTGTATCTCCTTTTTGACTAGCTCATGGTGTTTTCATGCTCAGATCTTAGATGCGAAGTCATTTCCTCCCTGGAAGTCTTCTCCAATACACCTAATCCAGATTTGTTGATTCTTCTATATATTTGCATTGCATTCTGCACTTCATTTATCATAGCCCTTCTTATCTAGTATGCCATTATCTGTTTTTAGGTAGGTAAGTATCTCCTTAAGATTCTTAGTATCAGGGCCTACATATTGCAGAAGTCTGGTCCATATTTGTATCTCTGAATTTTATAATTTTCATGACAAATAACTTGATTCTTCCCAATTCTATTTGCAAGCTTTACAGAGTTCCTTGGGGAAAAGAAGAGGTGGGATGGGCATTTGAAGTTGTGAGTTTATCTGCTCATTAAAATTGCAAATATAAAAAGAATTTTTAGCAACTTTCAAAGGTTCTGTTGAAGACTTAACTGCTTTTGTTGCTTATACAACCTGTTAGAAAATAAAATGAATGAAAGAGCTGAAAAACACTCTCCCACATTACCCTATAGGAAAGGATGATAAATTTTAAAATGAGATGGTAGAAATAATGCAATTAGAAAGCAATAAAATAGGTTCCAGTGGTAAGGAATAGAGAAATGAATGGTAACATTTAGAAGTGGAGAAGGTAACACTGGAGGAAAGATGGGTAGGGAAAGCACAGCAGTGTGCCTTCTGGCAAAGAAGCACCAAACTTTCTGATGATGTAGGACCATCTTATGCTGACTGCTAAGAATTTAAAAGATCATACTTTAGGGAAGAATGATGCTAGTTCCTCAAAAAGGAAGAAACTCATCAAGGTAGTTGGTAAAGTCTAATGGGCTCAGACCTGGCCAGGCAACTGGGTGGGTTTGTGGTCTTGAAACATACATCCAGGATGTGGTAAAGAGTCTGACAAGACTCACCAAGCCCACAAATTGCTACTCACTTTTGATGATTAACCGTGGAAAAATGACAAAGTTGGGGGAAAAACTGAAATGTGTCTCTCAAAATTCTATGGTTTTGGTTAGAAATCTAAAGATGAGAATGCCTTTATCCTTCTTCATCCCTTCTTCCAGTTATTTTTGAGACTGAAGAAAGAAAAGAAGACTTTAAAGTTTAAGCTACATAGGACAAAGACTGTGTCCATTTTGCTCATCACCATAAGCCCAGAGCCTAGTATGGAACCTGGAAAATAAGTACTTCTCTGATTGAACGACTGCAGATAGTGAATAAATGGCTACATAGATTATATAAAAGAGGATGAGTTTGTTTACTGGTTTAACTATGGTTTAAGTTTTTAAAGTAGAAAGACAGAACACAAATGGGGTAAAAACTGCAACTCCAGACTTCAGTGAGGACAGGGTTTAAAGAGAACCTCATTCATTTAATAAAATTTAATCAATAATATAAAGAGAATTGCATTCTGGCATACTAAAGAAACTCACAGGTATAATCTCAGTATGACTGCTAACATTCAAGAAATTATGAAAAATGAAAGAGGCTTCAAAAATATAGAGATAGGAAAATATTACTCAGAATATTAGAAGTGGGGAAGGTAATTTGGATATTAGAAATGACAAATAGATAAGTTTTATGTTCATCTATACCAAATTAACAATTAGCTGTTTTCTGAACATCCAGAAAAGATAGTGGTGATTATGAGGAGCCAACAGTAAAGACTATCCCAAACAATTCTAAAATTAGCTTGAAAGTAAATGTGTAGCATTATTAATGAATATTCTTAAAATAACTATGAGGAGAAATTAAATTTATGAGACCTGTTTTAAAACTTTTTTAAGCAATAATAATGAAACCCATATGGTAATATTTCAAAATTAAGAAACTCAATCCAGGGAACAGGATAATTTAACATATGATTTAAAAGATACTTGCTATAAAAAATGGAAGTAGGAAACACCATATGATATATGGGGTTGAGATAATAGTAACAAGAGAAAATATCATAGATATGTTTCAGTAAATTCCAAGAATCTTAAGTGTTTTAATTAGTCAAATAAATCCAGAAGACACAGATTAAACATTTATACCATTAAGAAGAGATGATCACTTTGGAGAGTTTGAGTAATCAAATATACACTTTATTTAATAAATATTTATTAAGCAACTACTCTTTGGCAGGTACTATTCTAGGTATTAAGGAATCACTGGTGAACAGGATATCCACAGTCCATGCTGCCAAGAAGCCTATATTCTAGAAGGAAAAGACTATACAGTCTTTTCTATAAGCAATACTAGGTAATTGGGTTAGGAAAGAAAACAATTCTGGAGAGTGATCACATGTTGGAGAAGCCATTATAAAATGTACATAAAATAAAAAAGAAATGTAACCAAATAAGAACATATTTGCATCAAAAGTGACAGAAAAGAATAATTCCTTAATAACCTCTGAACACATACCTATATTTTTAGAAACTACCCTTAGGATTCCAATAACTAAGCGATCAAGTCTCAAACAAACAAAATTTACACAAGAGAAAATACAAATAGGAAACAAATGTCTGGGAAAATGTTCCAACTAACATGTAATCAAGAAATGCAAATTTAAGCAACTTTTTAACATCTGCTAAGTTTTTTTTAAAAAAAGTTTGAAAAAATAAAAACCAGACTTACAGGAAGAATGACAACATAAACGTAGTCTCTACTCCCCTCCAGGAAAATGACTGAAATTACCAAAGTGGAGGGAGATTGAGTGGGGGTAGGACATCAGCAGTGACCCAGGAATGGTGCCAACCACATGTCAAGCACAAAGTGAGGAATTCCTGCCAGTTTCAGCACTAACTGTAAAAGAAGAAATAACTACCTTTTCTCAATGGCAGTTGCAAGAAGGGAGAGAAGGAAACTATGATGAAACTCATCAGCAGGTCACAAGCAGATGGGAGACGGCCATATGTGGAGTCCTTTTCTCTATGCTTGGGGACAATCCACAGCTCTGGTGGGAAAGAGAAGAGAAAGCAACGAGCCACTCCCAGCCATTTTTCACACATGTGGCAACTTACTAGTGGAGCTTGTCAGTTGAATATGGGCTTGGTGTGGGGTGTGGAGTGGAATTTCTGTAAGGTCTAGGCATCCTGTGGGAGAGATGAGGATTGATCAAATATAAATAACAGAAGGAAAGGCAGGTGTTTGGGAGAATACACTTGTGGCCACATCAATCAGGAAGCCCATAGGCCAAAGGGCTTTTCTCATAAATGAATTACTTCCAGCAGTGCTTCTGTGCCCTAAGCCTAAGGCTCCATACAGGTCTGGAAAGACCTTCCCCAAGTGACTGGATACACCTCCAGCTCAGTGAGGTCACCCCTTCTGCAGAAGTTTCAACAGAGAAAAAATATGCCAAGTACCCAGGTTTTCAATGCCCATGGCTCAAGAAGCATTTCTATCATTTGTTAGGTTTGCTGAAGACATATTTGCTCATATGATGTTGCCTCATCCATCCCTCCACTTACTTTCTATGGGGAGGAGCCCAGTGGTACCCAAATAACTAAAGAAAGCTTACCTATTTGCATTATTTAGGAACAAATAGCAAGCCTGAGTAGAACTTCTCACGTTCAGAGATGAATAAAGAGAAAAGTACCAGTATGGATCTAAAAATACATCACAAAGTAAGGGGGGACTATTAAAGCATCCAGCCTCTAGAATCAGAATCCCAGCTCTACCATTTACTAGCCATGCAACTTCAGGCAAGATAATTAACCTTTCTATGCCTCATTTATAAAATAAGGGTCATCATCACAAAGATTAAATTGGTATGTAAAATACTTTCCCAAATATCCACATGGTAAATGTTAGGTATTGCTATCATTGTCCCTATTTTATTATGTCTAAGCAAAAAAATTGCAATTAATAAAGACAACAAACTTCGGATACATCATTAATGTTTTTTTTTTAACCGAATATTTCTGGCTATTCTTCCAGACACATGTACTTTCTGCCTCCTTTAAGTTAGGCAGGATGGTACAACTTGTTTTGATCATTAAAATGGGAATGAAAGTCATATGTTTAACTTCTGTGAGCCAAATCATCTGAGGTCAGGAGTTCAAGACCAGCCTGACCAACATGGTGAAACTCCATCTCTACTAAAAATACAAACATTAGAATTAGCCAGGCATAGTGGCACACACCTGTGGTTCCAGCTACTCAGGAGGCTGAGGCAGGAGAATTGCTTGAACCCAGGAGACGGAGGTTGCAGTGAGCCAAGATCGCACCACTGCACTCCAGACAGGGCGACAAGAGTGAAGCTTCATCTCCAAAAGAAAGAAAAGGTTGGTGTGTGAATTCATCAAGTGATTTCTTTCTCAACCATAGAAACCCTCTACATGGTGGCAGCCCCATCAGCCTGTACGCTGAAGTGAAGATAACTTGAAGCAGACCCCCAACCAATAGCTATAGCATCAGTGAGGAAAAAAAAAAGCTCTATTATACTAAGCCACTAAGAAGTCAAGGTTATTTGTTACTGCAGCACACTGTAGCCTTTACTGACTGATACAGAAGTAAAAGGTTAAAAAAGGAAAATGTTTTCAAAAACTTACTTCCAGAAGAGTAGAGTGTTTTGGACAATAATTGCTGTATAATCCTAGAGACGGTAATGATAAAATAGGCAGATGAAGCAACAGTTGAAACATGACAAGTCAAGACATCCAAATGAGATTAACAGGGAGGTAGCAAAGTGAAAGAAAAAACAATCGAGAAATAACTGTGGCAAAAGCTTGGGCAGAACCAGAGGATCATGTACCATCATATAGAAGTTAGGCTGTACCTCATAGTTTAGAAAGAATCACAGAGCTTTTATAGCCCAAGAATTGCTACAAAAATGTTCACTGAAGTGTTTCTTCATTAAAAAAGAAAACAAAAACTGAAGGAAACCTAACATCTAAGAATAGAGAATTTGTTCAATATACCTGCACAAATCTTTGTACCTTTATAACAATGCTGTCCAACAGATCTTTCCACAGTAATGGAAACGTTCTGTGTCTGTGTTGTATTATGCAACACAGTAGCCAGTAATCACATGTGGCTACTGAACATTTGAAATGTGACTGGCATGACTGAGGAAACTGAATTTTTAATGGTATTTAATTTAATTTTAATTAATTTTAATTTAATTTAATTTTAATTAATTTTAATTTAATTTAAAAAGCCACATTGGCTGGTAGCTTCCAAATTGGACAACCCATATTTATTTTTTGTCTTCAACTTTTAAGTTCTGGGGTACATGTGTAGAACGTACAGGTTTGTTACATAGCTAAACGTGTGCCATGGTGGTTTGCCATACAGATCAACCCACAACATAAGTATTAAGCCCAGCAACCATTAGCTACTCTTCCTGATGCTCTCCCTCCCCCATACCACCCTGACATGCCCCAGGTGTTTTATTACCCCTAATGTGTTCATGTGTTCACATCGTTCTCCCACTTATAAGGGAGAACATACGGTGTTTGGTTTTCTGTTCCTGTGTTGGTTTGCAAAGGATAACAGAACAGCCCACATTTAAAATGATGGCATAGATCTGTATTTGTTAGCGATAAAAATGTTCATAATTTATTGCTAAGATAGTTTAGAGAGCAGTTAAAATTAACTTCTTTGTGTATGTGCATGAGTGTATTTGTGCACATACACATTAACTGAGGACTCCACACCAAAATGTCATCATTGGGTACTGGATAATGGCAATATGGATGATTTTTGCTTTCCTCTTTAAATCTTTTTGAACTGTCTACAGTTATCAAATAAGATTGCAATACTCTTATATACAGAAAAGTATAACTATTTTTCTTTCTTTTTCTCTTTTTGAGACAGAGTATCCCTCTGTTGCCCAGACTGAAGAGGTATGATCATAGGTCACTGCAGCCTCGAACTTCTGGGTTCGAGTCATTCTCCTGCCTCAGTCTCCCAAATAGCCGGGACTACAGGCACATGACACCCTGCCTGACTTTTTTTTTTTTTTTTTTTTTTTTTTTTTTTTATTTTGTCTCCCTATGCTGCCCAGGCTGGTCTCAAACTCCTAAGCTCAAGTGATCCTCTCATCTTGGCCTCCCAAAGCATTGGGATTACAGGCATGAGACACTGAGCCCATCCCCCTATTTTTATTTTAAAAAATAAAATTATTAAAAGCTAATGTTTATAATGCTGCAGGAAAATGGCTGATGTTATTACAAATTGATATAACTATTTTGAAAAATATTGAACAGATTTCCACCTCAAGAATGCATTTTAAGATAACTCTCAAAAGAAGGAAAAAAGATTTACTCAAAAATCCTGTCCCTAGGGAATAATTATTTCAATTATTTTGCAACAAATTAATTAAAACTCTCTTAAAATGTGTCTGCAGATTATAACAGAAAGTGAAAAGGGAATCATGTTAAAAGCTGATTTAAGACAGTAGAAAGCTATCGGTTTTTATTTTCCTTTAATATTTTAATACTACTCTCAATAAATAAATCTCTGTACAAGAGCCAGTACATCAGAAAAATAAGCAGCGCTAACCACTAAAACGTAATTCCCTGGTTCTCAGTGACTCAATGCAATCAAGGTTTAGCAGTTGTTTACATTATATTCTGATGCAGTGAAGCCGATGTCCCGGACCGCCGTCTTCTGAATGGTAACTCTTTTCACCCCTTGGCCTCCACAGTCATCATGAAAGAGAGGAGAAAGCATGGAGGATTGTGCAGGGAGTTTGATGGCCAGGTCTCAAAGTGGCTTCTGTCACTGTTCACATTTCATAGACCAGCATCTAGTCATGTAGCCCAGACTAAACGGCAAGGATTGTTGCAAAACATAATCCTTCTCTATGCCCAAGAAGAAGAATGGCATCTGGGAGCATTCTAACCAGTCTCTGCAAAACCTGTCATATCAAACCAAATTCATTTGCTTTCTTGATGAGTTTATTGAGCAGGTTGATGGATGCTGCTATTGGAGGGCCCAATATTAGATTTTGGAATTTAAAAAAATACAGTGACCAATAGGTATATTAAAGCATGTTCAACATCACTAATCATCAGGGAAACGCAAATCAAACCACTATGAGATATTATCTCATACTTGTTAGGATGGCCACTATATAAAAATGAAAGAGAACAAGTATTGTCAAGGATGTGGGGAAATTGCAAGCCTTGTGCACTGCTGGTGGGAATGTAAAATGGGGCAGCCATTATGGAACACAGTATGGAAGTTCTTCAAAAAATTAAAAACAGAATGATCATATGATCATTCATCTTTTCTGCTTCTGCATATTTGTCAAAAGGAATTGAAATAAAGGATCTCAAAGAGATATCTGCACTCCTGTGTCCATTGCAACATTACTCACAATAGCCAAGAAGTGAAAACAACCTCATTGTTTATCAAACAGATGAACAGATAAAGAAAATGTGACATGATATCCATACATATTTTTCAGCCTTAGAAAAAGAAGGCAATCCTGTCATTTGTGCAATATGGATGAAACTTGTGGGCACTATGTTAAGTGAAATAGGCTAGTCACGGAATAACAAACACTATGTGATTCCACTTACATGAAGTACCTAAAATAGTAAGACTTATAGAAGGAGAAAATAGAATATTGGTTCCCAGGGTCTTCAAGACGAGGGAAATGGGGAATTGCTCAACAGGTATAAACTTTCAGTTATGTAAGGTGAATAAATTCTAAAGATCTCCTGTATAACATTGTGCTTATAGTTAACAATGTTGTACTGTATACTTCAAAATTGTTGTGTTCTTACCACAATAAAATGTTTAAAAATCCCTTCATATCACTCTCATTCCGCATCATACTTCAAGTCCTAGCTAGTGCAATGAGACGCTAAGAACCACAGATAATCAAAAGCATAACACAATAATGGCATAGGCTCGTACCACTCAGAATGAACCGTTTTTAACATTTTATCATATAACATTTTTGCTATATCATATTGCATTGTATATGTCACTCTGCACATTGCTTTCGTCATCAATGTGTTTTAAGAGTCAGTGTTCCTACTTAGCATTCCAATTCATTTCTTTTACTTACAGTAATATAGTTCATTGTATAAGTACATCACATGTATCTATTTACATGTTACTGTATATTGTGGTTAGTCCCATTTTTCTCTATAACCATTCTGCAAGGAACATCCTTCAGCATGCCTTTTTATGCAGATGTGAAATGATATATCCTTAGAAGGGAAATTGCAAGATCAAAAACACTCATTTTTTTGAACATTATAAACATGTATAACTTGTAGACATGAATGAAAATATAAAACACATGTATATCAAATTTGTAGATGACACAAACTCAGAAGGGAGAGATTATATGATAAATGACAAAAATCAGTGTTCAAACTTTTCATAAGTGAGAATACTGGGCCGTAACTAAGAAGATGGAATTTAAGAAAGATAAAGATAAAATCTTGCATTTAGCTGAAAGAATTAAATGTTCATTGCAAAAAGGCAGCGATATTACATGACAGCAATTTATTTGAAAAATGTCTGGGATGTTAGTTGGCCTCTTCTTTGCTGTGAGCTAACAGTGTGACACAATTTAGACCTAAAATAATGTAGAAAGACAGTCCCCGATTTGGCTGGGTGCGGTGGCTCATGCCTGTAATCCCAGCACTTTGGGAGGCCAAGGAGGGTGGATCACGAGGTCAGGAGATCAAGACCATCCTGGCTAACACGGTGAAACCCTGTCTCTACTAAAAATACAAAAACTTAGCCTGGCGTGGTGGCAGGCACCTGTAGTCCCAGTTACTCGGGAGGCTGAGGCAGGAGAATGGTGTGAACCTGGGAGGCAGAGCTTGCAGTGAGCCGAGATCCTGCCACTGCACTCCAGCCTAGATGATAGCGAGACTCTGTCTCAAAAAAAAAAAAAAAAAAAAAAAAAAAAAGAAGAAGAAAGACAGTCCCCGATTTATGATAGTTCCACTTAACTATTTTTCAGCTTTATGATGGTGCAAAAGCGAGACACATTCAGGGGAAACCATACTTTGAGTACCCATAGAATCACTGTTTTTCCTTTCCAGTAAAATATTCAATAAGTTACATAAGATGTTCAACATGTTATTAAAAATAGGCTTTGTGTTAGATGATTTTGTCAAGATGTATGTTAATACAAGTGTCCTGAGAATGTTAAGTTAGGCTAGGCTAAGTCAAGATGTTTGGTAGATTAGGTGTATTAAACACATTTTCTGCTTACAACACTTTCAACTTACAATGGGTTTATCAGGATATTACCCCTCCATAAGTTGAGAAGCATCTGTATTTACACAGCTATATTCATAGAACAAAGTTTTGGAGGGTCTCAACATTAACCTTAATTTTATTCTACCAAGTCATAACTCTATAGTGTTCAAATGAAACCAACTATATTAACAAAAGGAAAAAGAGAAAGCAGTCATTTCACATACTACACTGCAGAGAGGATGGGCTTGGAGTAAGGCTAGAATTAAAACCAGAACCCCATATGCTGCTGTAACTCATCTCTTTTACTGCCTATCATCAATGTACCTCTCTGCCTACTGTATGTATTCTCTAAGCTACCAAACACATGAAGCTGGCCATGGCCTAAAGAAGATCTAGATCAGGGGGGTCTAATCTTTTGGCTTCTCTAGGCCACATTGGAAGAAGAATTGTTTTGGGCCACACATAAAATACACTAACACTAATGATAGCTGATGAGCTAAAAATAAAGAAAAACATCACAAAAGTATCTCATAATATTTTAAGAAAGTTTACAAATTTGTGTTAGGCCACATTCAAAGCTGTCCTGGGCTGCGGGTTGGACAAGCTTGACATAGGTGATCCTCAACTGCAGCTTCAATTCAGGAACTCCCAGGAGGGGTCTCTGCTTGGCCCAGCACAGGTCTTTTGTCAACTCCTTTGACAAATCAGGATGGCAGCCAACTTCAGAATCAATGGTTGAAACAGGAGAGGTACAATCTATAGATAGCCTTAGGAGGATTGTAGTTGACCAGGAAGTCCAATTTGTATCTTCCAAAGTTATTGTCCTTCATGTTGGAGTCACTGGGTATGCAGTTATCTGCAGACATGCTTAAACACTTAACTTCCTTTGCTTAGAAACTTCTCCTGATTCTGTTACTCTTAGGCTGTGTGGTCAACGCCACATATACAGTGAGTCCTCAATATTTAACAGACAAATAAACCCAAATACGTATTTTGTTCACAATGTGATATTTTTCCTTGTGGGTTTTATATTTTTAAGATTCATAAAAATAAAATAGTCACTTATTTGTCATGGCAGATATCAAGAAATGTACTCCCATCAGCTGAACGGGGCCCTTGTAATAATTGCAGCAGATACAATCCATATGCCTGCCTCAACTGTGAGTCTGGATCATTACCAAACTTGACAGTTACTGAGCTCTGACTGTGTGCAACACTAGAGGTGTGGATCTACACTAGAGGATTTAAAACCTCACAGAGCCAACCAACTACAAACAACTGGGGAAGATGGATCACATGCAGGAGAAACTGAATCAGTTGCAGTTGCTGAGTAGTAGTCCCTGATAATCATCACATCTTAAGAGGGGGCCGCGATAGAATCCAGACAAGAAAAAGATATTCGGAATAAGTGAGATTTCCAATAGGACATAAAGGAGAAAAAGCAATTTGGCTAAAAAGAGAAAGAGACCTAGGACACAGATTCCCATTTGGAGTATTCTGCTGGACACTTCATATCAGGAGTCTAAAACCAGACCCAGAGGCAGAATCACATGGAAAATCGAAAAGATCAGGACCTTGGGTCCCAACTTGAAAGATTTGTATCCAATTCATCTGAGTGGAGTTTTGTGATTTGTACTTTTAATAATAATTGTAGCTGATAATCTATAGCACTTACTATGTGGTAGACCCTTCATCTCAGTGTTTTATATATAATATTAACTCTCTAAATCCTCATTTTAGCTGATGTGTTAGGAACTGTTATTATCATCCTTAATGACGTGAAAACTGAAACTCAGAGAAGCAAAGTAACTTGACTAAGGCCATGGAATGCTGGGATTTGAACCCATGTAGTTGGGCTTCAGAACCTGCCAATCACTTTGTTCCACAGATTCTCAAAAAATAAAATAAAATAATGACTATGAAACTTGCGGACGATTGTGATGAATTCAGTGTTGAAACGACTGCATTATAACACATTTGGAAATTATCATGTACTGAGCACTGCTTCAGGATAGAGGCTCTATTATTCAAAGCCTGGCACATAGTAGATACAGAATATTGTTGGATATATTCCAAGCAGAAGGAGTCCTTAGAAGCAAAATTTTGTATAGGGAAATCTGTTGGGCCTGCTACCGCAGAAAGGAAGTAGGGCAAACTGAATGAATCATATCGTGTTTTCTGTCCCCATTATAAGAAAGTACCAAGAATCAGAGTAAGAGACACATCATTCTGATCCTACCTTTAATGCTGTGCCCAGCCCCTTAAATCTGTGCCTGCTTATGCCCACATACTACCTTAATTATTTGGAGAAATAAGACTTTCAACTCTTCTTTCAGCTCATCCTTTTCTTCAGTTCTATCCTTTTTTTTTTTTTAAGTGGCATGATCGTGGCTTACTGCAACCTCAGTCTCCTGAGTTCAAGTGATTCTCCTGCCTCAGCCTCCCGAGTAGCTGGGATTATAGGCACACACCACCACACCCGGTTAATTTTGTATTTTTAGTAGAGATAGGGTTTCACCATGTTGGTCAGTCTGGTCTCCAACTCCTGACCTCAGGTGATCCACCCACCTTGGCCTCCCAAAGTGCTGTGATTACAGGTGTGAGGCACTGCGCCCAGCCAGTTCCATCCTTTTTAGAAACATCATGCAATATTAAGATGATGTGAAACTCCAAGCAGTTGATTTCTCTGCTTGTTTAAAGTGAAGGTAAATGACTTGTACGTGATAAATACTTTTGGATGGATTCACAGGA
The DNA here is from genome assembly GCF_002776525.5 of Piliocolobus tephrosceles. Classification (NCBI taxonomy): domain Eukaryota; kingdom Metazoa; phylum Chordata; class Mammalia; order Primates; family Cercopithecidae; genus Piliocolobus; species Piliocolobus tephrosceles. The sequence goes on from NC_045440.1 coordinate 121,142,602, forward strand.
GAACTAAACAAAGAATTAAACATTGAATAGATATCCAACAGTAGACCACTGTCCATGTCTCCTATGGGTCTGTCAGGACGAGCTCTCCTACTGGTAACATGCAATACAGTGTTATAATTAAGCACACTGTCTTTGGATTAGGAGGCTTAGGCTCAGTCCTCCTTCTACCACTTACTAGTTCTGTGATCTTGGGTAAGTGACTTGTCCTCTCTAAACTTCAGTGTATTCTTTTTTAAACTAGAAATAATAATAGCACTTAAACTGGGGGTAGTAACAGCATCTACCTACAAAGGTGTTGTGAAGTAATGTACATGCTAAGTACAATGTTCAACACATAAAAATGCCCAATTAATGGCAATTATTTCACAGGAAATGATATCAAGTTTGGTGACTTGAAACTTGCCTTCTAATATCTTTTGAGGTAAAACTTGACAGGCATCTTTTTCTTCCAAAAGGCAAGACTCTGGGGAACATGAGAGGCAAATGGCAGATTTTATTTAGATTGGCAAGGAAGAAAGAAAGGGAGAGAGGGAGGAAATACCAAAAGACAACCTTTCCTCTTCTGAAAATCACACATCAATTTTTCTTTTTTTAAACAAAATAGGGTCCTTCTCTATCATCCAGGCTGGAGTGCAGCGGTGTGATCATAGCTCACTATAACCTCAAGCTCCTGGGCTCAAGCGATCCTCCTGCCTTGGTCTCCCAAAGTGCTGGAATTACAGGTATGAGTCACCACACTGGGTCATAACATTTCTTTATATTTATGTGACTCCAAAGGTTTAGCTGCCAGTGACAGGAAAGGAAATGCAGTCAACTTCTGAGAAAATGGTTTGGCTCTCTAGAAAGTCTAGAGGGTATAAATGGCCCACGTTCTGAAGAGGGAACATTTCAAGCTTATGAGCTAAGCTTACCTCAACCAAAGAGCTCAGCTAATGCAATGTATCCTTAGAGCTTAGTTTCTTTCTGGACATTCGGATTATTTATTTATTTATTTATTTATTTATTTATTTATTTATTTATTTATTTTAGTGCATCAGAATCAATGTAGTACATCAGAATCAATGAATTGAACTAAAATGAAAATCAAAGAATTTTAGTGCATCGGAATTAGTATAGCACTTTGAAGTTAGACAAATCTTAATTTGAATCCCAGCTCTAACATTTAATAGTTATGTGACCTTGGGCAAATTGTTGACAGCTGTACACTTCAGTGTCTTGTGTTAAAGGGGAGGTGCTGCTGTTACCTTTTACATCCACATGTTGGGATGATTAAACAAGGTCATACGTATAAAGCACTCTATTCAAGACCTGGCATATAGTAAGCACTCTATAAATATTGGCTATACGTATGTCTCATTGATATTGTTATTTTCATAATGTTTCTTGTCTACTTCCTTAATGAAGTACTCTTGGGCATCAACACAGGCTCCACCTGGCCTATAAGTGGAACAGAGAGAGCCCTAGGCTTTTGCTTTGTTTTGCACAGAGCCTACACAGAGCCCACCCAAGTCAAGTAAACAAAATCTCCACTTCTTTCTCTCCATTTTAATTTTTCTTTTATTCCACACACTATGAATACATTATTTTCTTTCTCTCTCTGCCAAAATGCCTTCATGCCTCCTCTCCTCCCTTCAGGCAAAAGTCCTTAAAGCCTCTACTTTCCCCCAGTAATATTTTTCTCCAACTAACTGGAAGTGGAGAAAGATTTTCCTTTTTGTCTAGCACTGATTTTTTTACTTGTAATTCAATTTCAATAAAACCACTTGTGCTAAAGCTTACACACAATGTAAATAATTCATTAGAAATATATATTTGCTTGATGCTTATATACTTGCTGTGTATCTGCAAAGTCTATTATATCAATCAAGGAAATAACAGGACTCCACAGTCACCAAGGTGAATGGAAAATTTTCCTCTTTAAATAGGTAAAAATTTAAGGTGCATGCAAATTAATCTTGGAAATACAGAATGCTAACACAGCAGGGGACTTTAAAATGTATATATTCTAACACTCTCTATAAATGTGGAAAATAAGTCCCAGAGCATTGTAACATAGCCATAACAGGCCTGGCAGCATTCTGGAATTTAAAAGGGTAGATGCATAGCAGGGAAAAAAGATACAAATGGCAAAGGCAGGTACATAATGGCTAAAACCTAGGATGTGGTATAGCAGTTACCATCGTCATCATCATCATCATCACAATAACAATCAATGGTAATGGCTACAGTTTGGGAATTATGATCTTGGCACTAAGCAGAGGCCTTTACATTTATCTAGAAAGATGACCATGGGTAACACTGCATAAGACTAACTAATTTAGACTTTGAGAGTTGTGCCAGTGTTGGATGGCTGTGAGATGTCTTGTCTGACCATAGGGCTAGATCATACTGCTACAAGAGAAGGTGGAATTTCTTCAGAAGGGAATGGACTGTAGATCATCCCAGGCATTTTTCAACCTGGAAAGGAAATAGCTACATTCCAGTTAGAGGTCCTAGGCCAAGGCAAAGGAGAAGCTCCTGCCCCACTCTGGCACCGAGAACCAGTTTGGTTTCTACTTCAAGGACGGGCACTATCTAAATTCCTCCCTGTGTGGTGGGAACCTACCCTGGGCTCCATGGGAGCAGGCCAGGAATAAGGCTCATCAAGGGATGCCAAATAAAAAATCTTGTGGCATGTATAAATTGTCCTCTGTGGTGTATTTCAGTTCCATGCCCCAGGCCTTCAAGACGCCGATCTGCAGTTGTGCCACAGGATGCTAGAGAGGCAACTATGCCCTTTCTTGGGAGAAAATAACATGAGCAGACCATGTCTTTTCATGCAAAGCCAGAGGAGAGGAAGCAGAAGTCACATTTCCCGGTATCTGATTGTTCCTTCCTCCAGGGCTTACGGTTGCCATTTTGGGCCATCTTACATAGAAGAGGTATCCAAATGTTTGTCATCTCTGCCTAAAAGTGTGTCTAGTCCTCAAATAGAGCAAAGCCATCACTATCTCTCTGCCTTCTCCATCAAGACCAAGAAGGAAGATACAAGCTGGGAAGTAGATTTGAATATTTCTTGAAACCAGAGAGGGACAGGGTGATGTGATGTCTGGTGAGTTTCCTCACCAAGCAGGGGTGCTGGTAGCCTGGGTTTCCTGGGCTGAGATTTCAAACCTGTGTCAGCTATGGTGGCACATAGAGTGCCCACAGCTGTTGGGTGCAGCTTAGGTATGGTAGCATCAGTCACCTCCACACCTGCTGCAGAAGGTCTCAGGACAGCACTGTGAGTGGGGCTAGGGAATCTGGAGAAGAAAGTTCTATAAGCATAACACAGTTTACCTTACAGACAGCTTGCCACCACATAAGGATGTGGGTACAATCCATGAAAGGAGCCCCGGGGGTGTAGAACAGGGTATCTCCATGTCTCTCTAGGAGACGAACAAGCAACATTAATTGGAATCCAGAGGCTAAAAATTGTTATGTCCCAGGCCTAAGCTAGACAGAGTGGAGAATGGGCAGGACTTGCCTATGAAGTGTGGGCAGTTAAAGAGGAGGAGGAAAGAAGAAAAAAAGAAAAGATAGGAAACTCTAGGCCCGAATTGATTTACTGGTGAATTCTACCAAATATTTAAAGAAGAATTTAAACCAACTCTACATTGCTTACCAACTCTTTCTATGAGGCCACATTATTCTGATAAAGCCAGACAAAGACATTTCAAGAAAAAAAAATAAAACTATAGACCCATATTCCCCTTGAAAATAGATCTAAAAATTCTTAAAATATTTAGCAACAAGATGTTATAGTCCAACAGAGCTTTGATCCAAAGAAGTCCAGGAGAAAGAGAAAATTCAGGAAAGAGGCAGCAAAAGGAAATGTGGGAAACTTGGCCCGAAGAAGGTTTGAAGCAGACGATGGATGGCATTGCCTGGAAAAATTGCCGGAGTGTCTGATCCTAGGGGCCAGTGTTTCCCTAAAGGATTCCTACAGCTGAGTTCATGAAGATTCTTAGGTTGGGATACCTAGAAGCAAAAACTGAGACAGAGATTCCAGCGTGCATGATTTACAGGGGACTGCTGTCCAGAAGAAACAGCTAAGGGAGTGAGGGAAGAATAAAGAAGGGGGAGAAACATGGCAAGGATGTGGACCCAGATAAAGTCAGCTCTTGACCTGACCCACAGGGTGCTCTGGAGTATAAATTTCATGACACAATTATCTCACCTGGAGCATCACTTGCACCCTGTGTCAGTCAGTTATTGTATACCTCTGGGGAGTAGGAGATGTCAGTTCCCAGTATCCCTGAGTGAGGCAGACCCTGTCAGCCTAGGGTAATGCTCTACAGAAGTCTGCAGGTGGATGCTGTTGACTGTGGCTCTCACTGCACCTGGAGGAATGGGTATAGCAGTTGTAAAGGGGTTTGGGGTGTGGCACCAACAGCATCTACCGCAGAGGACTTCATACAGCCACTCTCCTCCTCCTGGACAGTTGGAGTCTGAAGCAGGCAATGATAGCGGAGGAAGTTAGGAGAGGAGGTACTCAGGAACTATTTAGATGTTAGAATTGGGAGGACACGCAGCTAATTGTATATGGGAGACAGTGGGGAGGGGCAGTGTTTAGCTGATGGACATAAGAAGTATAAGATCATACTCATGCCCTGGGGAACTGGAGGAATGGTGGGGCCATTGTCAAAGGTAAGGAACATGAGGAAAGGAGCAGGACTTGGAAAGGAACATAAATTCAGTCCCGGGTATTTTCATTTTGAAAAGGGAATCAATGGCTTATGAATAACATACCTGGAGCTCCATAGGGGTTTCAGGGACCAATTATACGAGGAAGATGGGGCCAGAGAGAGGGGAAAAAGGAAACCCAAATGGTCTAGTGCTGGCCCTCACCCATCCTACACTGGAGCACTTCTGCTATCTTGGTTTGATTCCCACAAATGCAGACTTTGACACAAGGAGTAATACACATTGAAAGACAATCTCAGGGATTAGGTATGGTGACTCAGGCCTGTAATCCCAGCACTTTGGAAGGCCAAGGCAGGCGGATCACTTGAGGTCAGGAGTTTGAGACCAGCCTGGCCAACATGGTGAAACCCCATCTCCACTCAAAATACAAAAATTAGGTGGGTGTTGTGGCAGGTACCCGTAATCCCAGCTACTTGGGTGGCTGAGGCAGAAGAATCACTTGAGACCCAGGTTTCAGTGAGTCTATATTGTGCTACTGCACTCCAGCCTGGAAAACAGAGCAAGATTCTGTTTTAAAAAAAGAAAATGAGCTCAGAAAGCATAGGTGAGGATAGTGAAAACGAAAGAAAGAGCCACCAAGGGTATATTCATGAATAGATTATCTCTGAAGACCACAGGGGTATGATCTGTTGGAAACTTTCCGACCATCCACATGTTTCCCACTGAGGGATAAGAAGCTGTTTTCCCACCGTGACTGGAACCTCATTAGTTGAGGGTATAAGAAACCCCTCAATGCCATGCTACCTTGAAGACCAGCCGAGAGCCTGTGTAGAGGCTGCAGAAGAAAACTGGTGCATAGAGAAGCACTCACACCTCAGCTGGGCCACATAACCTGGAGCAAGGGATCCACAGCTTCTGCTGTGCTTGCTCCACTCTGTTTTTCCATATAGGAATTTCTGAATTTCCATATAGGATTTGTTTTTTGCTTTATTTTTCTTTTTTAAGAGAAAATCTCCTGTCTAGAAAAACAGGCTGGTCAGTGTCCTAAAATCAAAAGTCTACAGCAGAAGGCCCTTTGAACGAGCAGCTATTGCCTCCTCTGGTCTCACCTCCAATTCTCCATGTAAAATTAATAGTGTACTCTGGGGACATCCCTTCCATTATCTAGTCTTGGTGAAAAGGGACAATGGTAGAAGCAGGGTAATCTCTGCCATATCGATTTTCTGTGTGAGCTTCTTTGTGCCTCCAGGGAGACACCACTGTTTTCAGTGCCTATTAGCAGTTGTGTCTTTCAACCTCCCGGTCAGGCTGGCAGTGTGAGTCCAACAGAGGCTCCGGCTCCAATTACCTCGCCGGTACATAGCCTGGCTGAACTGGACCTTGCAGCTCCACATGCTGGAAATTGCACTTTCCACCAACACAGAGACAAGAAAACAGGGGCATTCAACAAAATCCCAGCTACAGCTCGGCGTGGCAGGGAGGCAGAGAGGACCTATACACCAATTAGCCAGGCAGCTATGGCTATCAGTCATGGGTGACCTGGACACCCAGCATGTATGTCCGTCCTGGACCCCACCACGGAAATCACACTGAAAACTTGTATCCAGAGGAGGCTTGAGACAGCCAAAGCTACAGGTGGCAAAAGTTTTCATTCCAGAAAGCATTTCAATACCACAACCTGGAGAGGAAGGCCCATATGACCAGCATAATATTAAAGATGTGCAGTACTTATAAGAAATAATTCTATGATTGGGCGCATGTCTCGGAAAATTTTGGCAAAGACTGCTGCCTTCTGAGCAAAATTGGACATAGAAATGACAATAACACATACTGGGTATTTATCACCTTCTTAAGAGATGCATAGCCATTTTCCTGTGGCTGAGACAGGGGTCTCTTTTAATGTTTAACACTTCCTTTAGGTTGGCCTAATGCCCAAAGGGGAAGCTGTAATCATCTGCCACATTTGTGTTTGGTAAAAAAATTCACAATGGCAGTTTAGTTCAGTACTTACTGTAGTCCTTACTATGGTCTTTGTACAACAGGTAATATCCCTGTTAATTTGAGAATTACTGTTAACCTGAACCTTTCCCATTGTTTTCAATGCTTTCTCTTAAGTGTCAGAAACACACCCAAACACACGTTTTCCTAGACTTGTATTTTAGCCCTTCTGTTGTGAATATTCATTAGGGGTGGTGTGACATAGTGCTTCTGGAGCCAGCCTGCCTGGGTTTGATTCCTGCTCTGTAATTTATTGACCTTGCAATATTGAGCAATTTACTTAACCTCTCTGAGCCTCAGTTTCACTATCTGTTAGACGAGGACAATAGTGTCTACTGCAGAGGGTTGTCCCGAGAGCACTTAGAACCATGTGGCACAAATGCTGAGGCTACATAACGTTCAGTTCTTTATCTCCTGCTTCTCCGGTCATAGGTGTTATTGTAAAAGTGTCCTTCCAGGAATTTGAGACCAGCCTGGGCAACATAGCAAGACCCCATCTCTAAAAAAGAAAAAAAAATTATTAGCCCAGTGTGGTGGTGTGTGCTTGCAGTCCTAGCTACTTAGGAGACTGAGGCAGGGAGATTGTTTGAGCCCAGGAATGTTAAGTTGCAATGAGCTAAGATCATTCCAATATACTCCAGCCCGGGCAACAGAGCAAGACCCTGTCTCTTAATTTGTTTTTTAAAGTGCCCGTGAATTTTGTTAAGACCTCAGAGGCTGCTCCATGAGTGGGTGGTGCCGTGTTGTTGGAGCATGGGGGGCAGTGAGGAGAGTTAAGATTTCTGGGAGGCCAGCAAAAGGGCTAGAATGTGCTTCACAGTTTAGTTGGGCATGGTGGTACACACCTGTAGTTTCAGCTACTTAGAAGGTTGTGGTGGGAGGATCACTTTAGTCGAGTATGGTGGTCCACTCCTGTAGTTTCAGCTACTTGGGAGGCTGAGGTTGGATCAAGGGAGGATTACTTGAGTCCAGGAGCTTGAAGCTGCAGTGAGCTATGAACGTGTCACTGCACTCCAGCCTGGGTGACACACTGAGACCCCCGACTCTAAAAAATATAAGTTCCTAACAGTCTATAATAGAGGATGCTCAAAACACATGCCAGTGAAGCAAACGAACTCTTACTTCTGAAGATAGAAGTTCAGTGTTAACAGGTGGCTGCAAAGGTGGCGAGCATGACCCTGGACCAGGGAGGTTAGGCAGGGTCCCAGCCCAGCTAAGACTTCTTTTTGGAAACGAACATGGGGTCTGACAAGCTGTCTCAGTAACGAGGCTCTGTACTTTCTTCGTTCTCCCCTTGCCAAATGGAGGCACACCTGTGTAGCCGTGCTGCTCCCAGGCCCTGCTCTCTGAGAAGGACTTGGTCAAACACTAGATCTCTGGATCCTGGGAAGACAGACCAGTTATTTCAGTGCCTGGACCCTTCCTCTTTTCTGACCCAATATTTCCAAAAGCAAGTCCACTGTTCAGCCTTGAAAACAGCTGATTGTGAGAGGGAGCTTATCACAGCCCAACAGACTAAGAGAACACTTCAGAGAAAGAACATTTGGCAGGTGCATTAAAATGCAGAAAAAAGAGCCCCCATGTTGGGGTACCTTCAGGACTTTCTAACCTTTTTGGCAAGTGAGTTGTTTTTTTTGCAAATAAAACCTTCCAGAGGGCCCAAGGTATAAAATCAAGTGCAGGGCTGCTCTATTGAAGGGGAGTCTATAGACGCTTCCACCTCCAAAGTGCAGGCTTTGGAGGAAACAGTTCTAGTGCATGTGGGACAGAGGAAGCAGAGGCTACCTTCCCAAGGGTCCTCTCTTGGATGCATGCCCTGCATTTCTGCAGCCTCACTTTCCCTTTTCTTAAGCTTTCCTCTCATTGCATCTGAAAAGTCACTACAAGCACTAGAAGTTAGGCCAGAGGATAAAGACCTTGAAGAAAACTGAGCCTGACACCTAATATGGGATTGAGGAATAGAATGGAAAGGAGGGGAAATACAGTGGGGAAGTGAAAATAACATCCTTAGCTGAGAAATGACAGGATGAACACGTCAAGGCAGTCTCAACATTTTAAACGTTTTCCAAGAAGAGAGTAAGCAGTGGCTCTTGCTAAAGGAAGTAAATGGTGTCATGGCTGAGTTCTCTGCACCGGTGGTACACCTAGGAAGGCTGGCGCTTGAAATGCTCCTCCCTGCATGTACCAGATAGCCCCTGGTTATGGAGGCTTGTGCCTCCATGCACCCTTCTCAAACTGGCTACCCCATCCTAATAGGCTACAAGATTACTGGCAGGGAGGGACTGCAGATTCTACACTGGTTTGGAGTCCTGCTACTTCAGCCAGCCATGTAAGGAGATGTTTCACTGTCCTGCCTTTATCATGAAGAAGCATGAGATCAAGGAAAATCTGCATATATGAAAAACTGAGGAATCCAGAAAGACACCACAGGATTCTTTCTGCATGGAGTAAAACAAACCTCTCTGTCATTTTACAGAAAGTCTCCCCTAAGAGAAGAGAAAGGTCATTATCAGGACTGGATTTGAAAAACTCTGATGTCAGGTTATACTCAAACCACTTGAAGCAGAATCTCTGGGGTCACTATCTAGGTACCAGTGCCAGTGCAGAGTCACTGCTTTAGAAGTTGTTACGGAGGGAGGGAGGGAAGGGAGGAAGAGAGGGAGACAGAGAGAGAGAAAGAGAGAGAGGGAAAGAGAGAGTTCAAAACTTGGAAAGAAGAAAGAGGACTGCTTGTCTTTTTTTTGGTCATACTGTCACATCGTTTTCCAGGCCCACACAAAGATTATTGAACTACCTAGAGGAATATACCTCTGTTTGACCTTTTCCTTTCTATTGATTAGAACTCAGACACTGTTCAAAGTTAACCTGTACATTCACATCCAGTACACATGCAAATGATTTATGTCCAGTAATAAAGAAAGCTCCTAAGGTTACAGTTATATCACCCTATAGGATATTATGCAGCTTTGTATCTTATCTAGAAGTCCATCTCTAATTTGACAAAGTTCATCTAACATTCTTTTTTTATTGTCTGTCAATATGTAGTTCCTTTACTTTTCTTTGAATTAGCTTTACCATATTTTGGTTCCCTCATTGATAAACTGAATACATTTTGACATGAATTCATTATATTTTGTATAAAAGTCTTTTTTTAACTTTTTGAAAATTTTACTTTGAAAGTAGGCAACCACTTTTATATTCTTCATCAGTTCCCTTAACTTGTTCCAGTGCCTGCACTCTGTCCCATATTGGTAACTCACTGCTGAGTGAACTCTGCCGTGTCATCATACCTCAGATGAGTGGTGAACCAGATCATCCAGTCAGTCACTCATCTCTGACTCTGTGGGAATAGAACCATGGAGGAGTATGTTTTGAAGAAATAGCATGAGTTGAGTAAAGCAATAACATGTATGTAGGATGGTGAGGAGAATAATCTAGGAAGGGTGAGAGCAAATATGACAGCCTCTGAGGATGGAGGGGGAGAAGCAGAGTGCCCAACTGAAAAGGAGGTGATGGACACAAAGAAATTTAACCAACTTCTTCAAAATTTTGAACTAGGGTAAGCCTGCTCCTGTTATATAAAGATGAATGAATGAGGGAGTAAGAGAGGTTTAATCGGTTAGAGGCTGGATCAAATAGGCTCTATTGGTCTCATCTTTTGAGCATGCCTAACCCATTGGAGCAGCATTACAGGCAGCTTCAGGAGGAGCGACTGCCACCCAGTGTGTGCACCACCACATTCGGGGTCCAAAGTTGGACCTGATGATCACTGACCATGTCTTTTCCATTGACTATGACCTTGACAAAGTCATATGCAGGCTGGTTCAAAGAAATCACTGCATCTATTTGAAAATTCACTGGCTTCCCTGATCATTGTCCTACTTAATGACCATATGCTATAATGTACTGTGGAAAGTCACCCTACTTCCTTCTTTGCTATAGTTGGGAGACCATATTTCCTGTTACATTAGCTTCTGAGAGACTCGAGTGAGCAAACAAATTACAGATCTGAAGACAGGGATGCATCCCATTCCCATCCCTGACATGGGTCACACACCAGGCTAAAGTCAGCATTTTTCAGATAGTTCATCAGCAATACTAGGAGACCTTTCTAGCAAGGTCACTATACCACTAAGGCAATCATGTGTGTGAGTGCCCCCAGCCAGACTGAGCTAATTCAAAATGAAGTAATCAGAGATAAGAAAAAGCCACTAGAATTATAAAAATATACACATCAGGTACTTTACCCAAGAGGAAGGGGAAGTTTACTGGGAGGTGAAGGGAGTGCTCCAAAATGATAAGAAAAGTGAACTAGAGAATAAATGAAGATTTTATTAGAAGTTAAGACAGATAATAGAACAACTTTTTTTCTACCATAGAAGGAATAAGAGGCCAACTAAGGACTCATCAGGGTTTTGCCAAGATTGGAAGAGCAGTCACTTGCCAGAGGAGTTGGACATTACAGAAAAGACGGAAGAATGTGTTTTTTTCAGTACTCACCAGGAAGGAAAATGCACTATGTGCCAAGGCAGAAGTGCTTACCATACAGAAGAAAATGCAATCATGAAAGCCACTGGGGCAAAAACATCTCCAGGGGGAAGAGGACTTGGAAGTCCATTTGGAAATACTCGAGCCAGGACTTTCCAGTGCCCCTGAAAAGAAGAGAAGAAGTTTTGAGCACATGGGGCAAGAACGACTTCCATCTTTTTAGAGTCTTGATTCTTAGGGGTCAGGGACCAGGCACTGTCCCTGAGAACAAACCTTCTCATAATGATGGTAGGGCCTCATTGGCAGAGCTGAACGTCAGTGCTGGGTGTAAGTTCTCTTTCTTACTGCCAAGTTTCATCATTTCTCTCCCTATTACTTGCTCCTTAAGCGAGTGGAATTGTGTTGAAAATTTGGTCTCAGACCAAGCAGAACTATTCAGAAAGCTGGGAATAAAGGCTTTTGCCAAAAGCCCATGTTCTCAGCTTCTACACCCAGTTTGGCACTAAGCAGAAATTTCCTGTTTAATCTGGCCCTATTAGGGCCCAGTACTCTGTTTCAGTGATTGGTGTTGAGAAAACTCATTAGCCATTGGGAAAATATCGTATTATATCTCTACCTCACACTGTATAGAAAAATATTGCAAGTAGATTTTTTAACCATAGAAACACTGGAAGAAAATATCCTCAAACATTGGAGACTATTCTTCTACCTATGAACTAAGTCTCAGCAAGAATAATGCACAAAGTGATGCTGTAGATGCTGCAGATGCCTGGTTCAAGTACCGAGGGTCTTTTTCTTCTCTTAGGAGTGTGATATGCCAGTTTCTGCAGGTACTGCCACAAAACACTCTCTGGAGGTCTGTCCTTTGGCAGCTTATGCCTCCTGAGCTGGAAGTCTCTGTGAGCTCTTCTCCCTAGCCTCGTGAAGCTGAGGCTAGACCTAATCCAAACCCACATCCTTGCTTCTTCCCCTCTTGCATCCTAATTCTCTCACTTTACTTACAGTGTACTTGAAACTGAATCCTGATTCCCTTATTTCACATACAGTTTTCAGGAAAAACTAATAAATCTCTTGGCAGGCAGATCATTTGAGCCCAGGAGTTTCAGACCAGCCTGGGCAACATGGCAAAACGTAATGTCTACAAAAAAAAATACAGAAAATTAGCCAGGCATGGTGATGTGTACCTGTAGTCTCTGCTATTTGGGAGGCTGAGATGGGAAAATCACCTGAGCCTGGAAAGTCAAGGCTGCAGTGAGCCACGATTGTGCCACTGCACTCCAGCCTGCATGACAGAGTGAGTCCCTGTCTCAAAACAAAACAAAACAAACAAGCAAACAGACAGACATATCCGCTTCAGTGTCTGTGTCTAGGAAATTCAACTCCTGATACCTGTCTTAACTAAATAAAAATGTAAATAATTATGTGGAACTATAGATACATTTAAAAAGTTATATCTGTATGTATGCATATATATGTGTATAAATCTATTTTGATGTCGTGGGTTGAATCACGTCTTTCCCCAAATTCATATGTTGAAGTCCTAGTACCTGGTTATGTGACTATATTTGGAGATAAGGCCTTTAAAAAGGTAATTAAGTTAAAATAATGTCCTTCGTGTAGGCCCTAATCCCATTTGGGTGGTTGGTGTCCTTATAAGAAGGGGAAATTAGACACAGAGGGAGACATTAAGGCACCAGTTCAAAGAGGGAAAAGCAGTGGTCACCTTGAGAAGGGGACCATTTATATGACAACAAGAGAGACTCCAGGAGAAACCAAACTTGCTGACACATTGATCGTGGACTTCTAGCCTCCAGAACTGTGAGAAGATCAATGCCTGATGTTTAAAACACTCAGACCAGGCGCAGTGGCTCACACCTGTAATCCCAGCACTTTGGGAAGCCAAGTGGGCGAATCACTTGAAGTCAGGAGTTCCAGACCAGTCTGACCAACATGGTGAAACCCCGTCTCTACTGAAAATACAAAAATTAGCTGGGCATGGTGGCAGGCACCTGTAATCCCAGTTACTGTGGAGGGAGAATCGCTTGAACCCAGGAGGCAAAGTTTGCAGTGAGCCGAGATGGTGCCACTGCACTCCAGCCTGGGCAACAGAGTGAGACTCCATCTTAAAAAAATAAAATAAATAAAATAAAATGCCCATTCTATGGAACTTTCTTATGGCGACCTGAGCAAACTAATACAATTCATATAGAGATATATAAATATTATTAGCTCTCTCCCTCTTTCACACTCACACACACAGACACACGTGACATTTCAAAACATTATCAAAATATACAAAGAGCACCCATAAATCTTCAAAAAATAAAACAGAAAAAATGAACAAGTGTCTCAACTAGACAATTCAAAGAAGAATAAATCAAATGCCAATAAATACCTGAGAAGATGTTCAGTTTCATTGTGTTCTTTTGGGTGGCATCTGCTGTACTGGCTAAGCCCTATCTCCCTATCACTCCTTTGCATGTTATTGTCAAATCCACCTCTCCTGCATTAGCAAGCCCACACCAAGTGCCTGGACAGTTCTGTACACAAGGTAGGCACTAAATAACTATTGGTGACAATGTAATAGTGTTCTGAGGTACACAGAAAACCATTTTTAAGGTAATTCAATTCAAGAAGCTATCATAATGGTTTTGAAAAATCATAAAAGAGGAAGAACAACTAGCTCCAGTAAGTAAGAGAGAAAACTGTTCATCACAAGTAATGAAAGAAATGCAAATCAAAAGGCAATGGGGTTACTTTTTGCAAGTTTGCATAATATATATAACCAAAAGCTAGAAAGCTTTGCTACTTTGGGTGCAATAAAATGTATTTTTGGTTTGCTGATGGCATTGTCAGTTGGCAAATACAATTTGGCAATGCATTGCTGGCCATAAACTTTAAGGAGAAAGTCAAACTACGAAAAACACCATGTGAAAGACAATGTCTACAATCATGCTACTTATGATAACAAAAAATTAGAAACACCCCCAAATGTCCAATAATAAAGGAATCATCACAGAAATTTCAGGACATTCACTCAAGGGAGTAATAAGCAGACACCAAAAATGGCACATATAAAGACCAAATACCAATATAAAAATTAACATAAATGCACAACTTAGGATATAAAATTACATATGCACGATCATTATAGCTATGCAAACACATGCAAATAAAGAAAGACAAGGATGAATACAGGAAAACTTGTGTTGTCAGGACTTTTTTTCTTTTTTTTTTTTCTCTATTTCAAACTTTCTCAATCTTTGCACTGTGCATTTCTTGAAAAACTAATGTTTTGTTCAGGAAAACAAGACATGCATATGCACCTGGATAAATGAAGTACAAACAATGCCGGCCATTTTAACAAAGTAAATTGTAATGTCAGAATCCCAACATAAAGACTTACATATTAATAATAGCCGCTGACGCTTCCTGAAATCTTACTAAGTGCCAGTAATGTGTTCAATGCATTATATGAACTGTCTCACTTAGTCTTCCAATAAGCCAATGAGGGAGATACGATTATCTTTCCTGACTTAACTTTTGAGATGAGACCTAGAGAAGAGAGGTAACCCATCCAAGTGCATGTAAGCTCTGCAGTTACCAAACAGTTGTCACAAGCTGGCTAGCTGCCCCCAAAAGCATGCATGCCTCCTCTTCTACACTGCAGAATTGTGGCTGAGAAAAAGCTGCCTGCCGAGCCAGGGACATTTCCCAGGGCTGCCCACTCCTTCCCCCAACCCATCCTCTCTTTTGCATCCAGATGGAGCCACCTTCCTAGAAGGCAGACAGCACATCTTGTAGCCTGTTCTTACCAGGGCACACGCTGCTCTAGGGAGGAGAATCAGATCTATAAATCAGTCAGAAGTCTGAAACTAATATCAGCAACAGAAATAATTGCCCTTTTTTAAAAAAAAAAAAATTGTATTAAAACATGGCAATACCATTCTTCACCAATTCAACTGCCAGCATTGAAAATATGTTACTTCCCAGAACTGAAGAGAGCATCAGGAAATGGGTAATTTCCTAACTTGCTGGTGAAGAGTAAGTTGATGATTCTACCTTTCGTTGGGACAGTTTATTAACATGTATCAAGACTTCAAGAACTTTAGAATTCTTTAAGACTTTTGACCCAGGAATTATTTTGGAAATGATCTCAATGAAATAATAAGTAATGTGCGTAAAGATATATAGCAATTGTATTGTTTCATCTCAGAAATTTGTATAATAGAGACTAGGAGAAACCACTTAAATATCTAGTTATAGGGAAGTAGAAAAATTATACTTTGGCTACACAATGAGTTACTATGTAGCTATTTTAAATTATGTTGCAAGAGAATATTTAATACCAGGGAATGATTATGATACATTATACAGTGTGATTCCATTCTTATTGCATTTGTAAAAGCACAGCTATATCAGGCATAAATTTGCTCTTTCTGTGCAGGTGCAAGAACTATCACATTTCTTTTTCCAATTCGAATGAAATCTGGCTTAGAACCCCCATTCTACATCCTACGTGGCTGAAAGAGCCTTATTAAAGACAGTTGGGGTTCCCTCTCTCCACACCACACCCTGTACACATAGACATCATCCTGTAGGTCTTCTGACTCTCCCAATGCTTCTGGTGGTACCAAGAAATAAAAATGTGCAGGTTTTCAGGCCATGGTTGTTGCCTCTGCTGCCACAATGCCTCAAAATATACCTGGTATTGACAAGGGCTACAGTTCTGGAAGGAAGGTGGAAAGACAAATGCCTTTCACAGTACTGGACTTGTCACAGGCTTGACTACAGGAAGCTTCTGCCATTGTATTCAAAGTAGTGGGGTTGGTGTTCTGTCCTTAGAGATGCACCATCAGAGGTTTTGCCACTATTGGCATGTGGGGAGGGGATGCAGGTCTTAGAAGACCTGCCATCATTTTCTCTTCCCAATCTCCCCTGGATACTTCACCTCTTTTCTAGGACCACTTTATTTTATTTTATTTTTTGAGACAGAGTCTTCCTCTGTTGCTCAGGCTGGAGTGCAATGGCACAATCACGGCTCACTGCAACCTCTGCCTCCCGGGTTCAAGCGATTCTCCCACCTCAGCCTCCAGAGTAGCTGGGATTACAGGCATGTGCCACCATGCCCGGCTAATTTTTGTATTTTTAGTAGAGATAGGGTTTCTCCATGTTGGCCAGGCTGGTCTCAAACTCCTGACCTCAGGTGATCCCACCTCAGCCTCCCAAAGTGCTGGGATTACAGGCATGAGCCACCATGCCCGGGCCACTTTACCTTTTATATTTAAACTCCAGTTTAATCTCTCTCCTCTTCTTGTAGGACAATTCTGCTTTAATTCTATGACTAACCTAATCTTCCAAACTAAGGCCTTGCCTGATTATTTCTTTGATGACCCCAAGACCCAAATAAATTGTCAGTCTCCATCCTTTAAATCCAATCCACATACATTTGCCCACTTACACTCAGAGGCACACACAAACCCACCCACAGATGAGCTTAAACCTTAGAATTCAAAGGCATGAGTGGCTTTTTAATTTTCTTTTTTTTCCCCAGAGGTATGTGCATGCATTGAGAGAAGAGAATAGAAAAGGAAAGGGTGAAATGAGAGAAGTAGGGAAATTAATTATCGTTTTGTTCTCTCTCATTTAAGCAGTGAAAACAAGTCAACAAACCTGCCACATATGTGTGAATTATAAAGCCTTGAAGATGTTACCAGTGTTTTTCTTTGTGTGGTGGGATTATAGGAAAATTCTTATTTTCTTCTTTGTGTTAATTATTAATTTCTGAATTTTCCGCAAAAACTATTCTACAATTTAAAAGAATGCAATTTTTTCCATGTTAAGATATCAACTATTTTTTCCTAATTCTTTTACCACTTTTTGTATTTCTAAAACAAAGAACAACTGAAAAGCAATGAGAAGTACTTTGTTGAAGGACACAGACCATGACTGTAAAGGCATTTTGCAAAACAAATGAGAAAGAAAGTCCAAAAATGTTTCTTAAGTGGTAGCTCCACTGGAATCAGTGTGCAGCTGTCTAAGGTAATGAAGTAAATAGTAACATTGATTTTGGATGTAAATATTGGAATTGATTACTTTGCTTGTCTTGGTTTTAATCTTTTTCTCTCCTCCTACAGATGTTCCATACATGATGCCACTATGGGGGTGTGTACCCACACTCTGACTAAAAGTACTTACACTTAATATTTTGCTATTACCCAATCCAATATACAATCCCATTAGAGGGTAGGTTAATAGATAGCCCCAGTTCAAAAAAGAATTGCTATTACCTTCTATTTTTCCTCTCTCTGAATCAGAGATTCTCTTGACAACTATCAACAGCCCAGCCATAAAATACAAATGGAGACGGTAATCATTCCACACAAAAAAACCCAGCAGCCCCATGGGGGTACCTGGAATGGTGACATTCCCATGTACCCTTCCAGGTCATTTTTCAGTCTAGAAACATTCTATTTCAGCAATCTCTCCTTTCAGACCTTTTTCCATCTGGGCACCTATCCAGACATTAAAATTCATATCTTCCTTTAAGAAATCTCCATCAAAAAGCCATCATCACCCTTGGCTCCAGCATAGATAAGTCTTACATGTGTGATCAAAAGTACCCTGGAGGGAGACAGGAGGTAGGGGAGAAACTAAAAGGGTAATAAACAGAAAGTGTTCATCAACATTTTCCCCCATGCTGAGTTCATCTGATTTAGAAACACCTTGAGTTCATTACCAAATCCAAAAATCATTTAACACAGATGTGTTTGAGGAGTTCTTGCCTTTTTGTCTGTTTCTCAAGTTGCCCTTCATCACCCTGAAATCATGACCACGTTTTTTAGCAGAAAAAGGCAACACCTGCAGCAGGCTTGGCCAAGGACTGAGCTCATCTTCTAGTCACTGGCTCCAGGTTCAGGTGCTGTTCCTCCCTTTCTGCTGCATGTCTTTGGTTTACAAAGCAGATCCTACTCACAGGGAGCTCAGGGAAGAACAGTTCCTTCATATTCAGCTCTTCTAAAGACAGTCTTTGGATTGGCGGCTGCAGCCAATATAGCACACTATTCAAACCATCCTCTCCCAAATTCACATTGTTCTACATCCCACCACTAACAGACTGTGGTGTTCCTAAGGGCTATGTTTTTAATTAACTCAATACTTATGGATTTCTACTATATGCCAATCATTATACTTTTTTGTCTTTGTAATACCAGGTCTTGGTCATAAGAAGCATACAATAAGTGTTTTTCAATAAATCAATATTTCCCCACCTAGAAAGTGAGCTCTAAGAGGTCAGAAAGTTGTACCTGACACTTGCTGGATGCTTAAAAATTATTTGTTAAAATTAATTAATTAATTAACTCATGAGTAAATAAAATAATCAACCCATACCAAAAACTTTGTAGCTGACAGTAGCGAGAAGTAACACACCTGTACAATGAAAATATTTTGACTTTTGGAATTAGACCCAGATCCAAATTCTAGGTTTATCTTCCCAGTTTTGGTGTCCCCATATATAGAAGGAAATAGTATTCATCTGATTGAATCATGAGGATTTAATGAGTTATTAAACATAAAATTCTTGGCATATTTAATGAATATAAAGTGCCTGGCTTTCCCAATGGGTCAAGGAATGCTAGTTCCTCACCTTTATCTCCTATTTCTGAATCTCGGTTCATTATCCTTAAAACGACAATAACAATGGCTACTTCATCATGATGTTGTGAAGATTAAATTGCTGTGGAAAGTTCTTGAAACAGTGCTCGGCAAAATTATCTCTATTTTTCTTACATTTCCCCTAATTTCATTATGTAGCTAATGTGTGAAGCTGGAAGAAAGAAGTGGATTAGCCATTCTTAAAAGTCTTGGGGCATGTGTTTCTTAGTCTTTAACCCTTCAACAGCTCCCTGGAAGAAGAGGTTGTAACTGAGACTGGTTGTGTCCTGAAATGTATGCCTCTCTTTTTCTCCAGTCTAGAAATCCCTGGGATTTAATACAAGGATGCTCAGAATAAAACTACATTCCCTAGCCCCTCTTGCCGTTAGCTGTGGCCATGTGACTGAGTTCCAGCTGATGGATTATGAACAGTAGTGATGAATGCACATCTAAGTCCTGCCTTTATAGGGGAGGAATGTGTGTCTTTCTCTTTCCCACTTCCTGTATCTGAAACGCAGACATAGTGGTTAATCATCTTTGACAATGTGGACAAGGGCACTGACCTCTGGAAAGCAGACAGCAAGATAATAGTAGCTTAGTCCTTCTTGCTGCTATAGCCAATGTCTCAGGCATTTGACAGGAATTAGAGCAGGAATGTCTCAGTCTATTACTGAGTATTAGTAATACTCAATATTATTGCTGCTATTACCCCAGACTAGGTCATTCATAAACAACAAAAGTGTATTTCTCTTGGTTCTGGAGGCAGAGAAGTCCAATACCAAGGTGCAAACAGGTCCAGTGTCTCGTGAAGGCTTTCTATTTGCCTCACGGGTGACATCTTCATCCTGTGTCCTCATGTGGTGAAAGAGGTAAGGGAAGCTCATTCCAGTCTCTTTGATAAAAGCACTAATCCTACTCATGAGGATGGAGCCCTCACGACTTAATCATTTCCCAAAGTCCTGACCACTTAATACTATCACCTGGGGTATTGGGTGCCAACATATAAATTCTGGGCATATACCAACATTCAGATAATAGAAGTAACCTAGCCATAGAAGTAAGCCTGAACCATGGAGAAATCATGTGAGCCCCTGAATGCTTACGTTCAGCTCTCTGAGGGAGAAAGAAATATTTCTCTTGCTTAAACTACAGATACTTGAGTCTTTGCTGTTTCAGATGAAACTAAATCTGATCTAATACAGAGGCATTAGGAGATCTTCGAATATCCAGGCATTGTTAATGACAAATCCTGACCTTAGGCACTTTTTAAGCCTCCTCCAGAGGGATCCCAGCCACCAGGCAAGGCTAATCTGCTTGGTCGGTCCTGCCTGCTCACCCTCTTACTGGCCCGCCTACCCAGAGATTTTTTTTTTTTTTTTTTTTTTTTTTTTTTATTATACTTTAAGTTCTAGGGTACATGTGCATAACATGCAGGTTTGTTACATATGTATACATGTGCCATGTTGGTGTGCTGCACCCATCAACTCGTCAGCACCCATCAATTCATCATTTATATCAGGTATAACTCCCCAATGCAATCCCTTCCCCCTCCCCCCTCCCCATGATAGGCCCCAGTGTGTGATGTTCCCCTTCCCGAGTCCAAGTGAGCTCATTGTTCAGTTCCCACCTATGAGTGAGAACATGCGGTGTTTGGTTTTCTCTTCTTGTGATAGTTTGCTAAGAATGATGGTTTCCAGTGATTTAAAGTCCCCACCTGGGCAACCAACCAGAATCCAATCTAGCCTTGAAAGCCCCTTCCACAGCCAATCTTGTCAATGAAGCTTTCCCTGCTGAATGATAGCTCTCTGGGATCTCTCCCTTGTCTGAGTTCCACAGCAGCTGACTATACCATCTGTCGTTTGGTTCCAACCTTATTCTGTTTTCTAGCCCACGGGTTTTCATCCCTATGCCCTTTCTCTTTATAGTAACAAAATCATTAAGAACAAGATCCATGTTTTGACATTTCTATCAGATGTTTGTATCTTTATCTGATTTTGGAAGTCATTTCTAACCATGAAGCGTCATACTCTGTACTCTCGAAGTAATGTGGACTTTAGAGATTGGTTTCTACATCTTCCTAAATTGTGATGTCTTCAAAGGCAAAAAAAAAAGGAAAAAAAAAACACTGTCACAATGATCTCTGCGTCCACAGTACCTGATTCATGCACGTACCTCAGTCAATGCATATAAATTGATGGATAGATAAATCTTAGGCCCCCAACATCTAGAATAATGTCTTTTCCTTAATGCCCACATGTCTCTATAAACTAATTACTTAATGTGGGTGTTGCCAAGGAAAGAAGCTGTGAAAGGAAAATAAATCTTGGTTCCCCCAAATCACTAAGCTAAAGGGAAAAGTCAAGCTGGGAACTGCTCAGGACTAACCTGACTCCCATTCTATTCAGTCACCTCTCTGCTCACTGAGATAAATGTGTATCTGATTTTCTCCTTTGAAGAGGCAAATCAGAAACTCAAAGGAACACAACCATTTGTCTCTTATCTACCTACGACGTCCCGCCTTTGCTTCAAGTTGTCCCGCCTTTTCCAGAATGAACCAATGTTCATCTTACGTATGTTGATTGATGTCTCCTGTCTCCCTAAAATGTATAAAACCAAGCTGTGCTCTGACTGCCTTGGGCACATGTCATCATTACCTCTTGAGGCTGTGTCACGGGTGTGCATCCTCAGTCTTGGCAAAATAAACTTTCTAAATTAAATGAGACCTGTCTCAGATATTTAGGATTCACAAAGCTTTTTGAGCTTTGGATTTAGAACTTACATTTCCTAAAACACTTTCATTTGTAGGCAATAGAGGCTTGACAAACTGATTTAGGCAAAAAGTAATTTTAGTTTCATACAACAGGAAAGTCAAATGAGTACCTTCAGGTATTACTTGATATGGACATTCAAAAAAAGTCAACAGGGTTCTCTTTTGTTCTGTCTCCATATCTTAGACATGTCTCTCTATAGTTCCTCTCTGTGATAGATTCCAGTAGCCCAAGACTTAGCATAGCAAACTCAGCAGCCCCCCAAAAAATACATGTTCCCTAATATTTGTATAAAACATGTATCAGGGAGTATTTTGATTGCTTGACCCAGTCTGGACATGTGTCTATCTTGAATCACTATGGCCAAGAATTTGGGGTATTTTACTAGACACATCTAGGTCACATGTTCACCTGTGAGACTAGAGGAGAGGGCCAGCTGGGTTAGCCCCACACAGGCTCCAGAATGGAGAAGGGTTATGTTCCAGAAGAGGGACAAACCAACATATGCCCATCACTGTTCTGTAGCTGATACCTCCTTCTAGACTCAGTCAGCTCAAAGGTTTTGCCTGGGATCCACACGATTCTAGATTTCTTCTTGGCCTGGCGCAGTGGCTCACGCCTGTAATCCTAGCACTTTGGAAGGCCGAGGCAGAGAGATTGCCTGAGCTCAGGAGTTCGAGACCACCCTGGGCAACATGGTGAAACCCCATCTCTACTAAAATACAAAAATTTAGCCGGGCGTGGTGGCAGGCACCTGCAATCCCAGCTACTCAGGAGGCTGAGGCAGGAGAATCACTAGAACCCAGGAGGTGGAGGTTGCAGTGAGCCGAGATCGTGCCACTGCACTTCAGCTGGGGCAACAGAAAGAGACTCCATTTCAAAATAAATACATAAATTAATTAATTAAATAGATTTCTTCTTGCCGTCTTCTTGCCACCGTTATTGTCCTGCAGTCACCTCAGTGTGTTTCTTCAGTGTCTCCCCTTGGCTCCACCCTTTCCTGCACTGCCAAAATATAATTGATAGTTTAGTAGGCAGAAAGGAGTGGGCATCCCAGGACTGGGGAAGTTGCTTTACCTTCTGACTAATTCAAACCTAGGGTCTAAGGTAACCGGAGCAAGTCCCTGGTGATGCCACACAAGAGGATTCTGCTTCTAGGCATTCCTTTCTGACAGGAAAGAAATTTATGTTGACCTTATTAATTGACCCCATCAGCCTGTCAAGAAAGCACTTGGTAGTTACTCTAATCAAGCCATTTGTTTTTTCTAGTTGAGATCAGAGTTATTCTCCAAAATCTTCAGAAGGCACTGGATTCCTCTAGCCGCTGAAAAGATGGGTTCCTTGAACAATACAAGTATCTAAAAGTCTCTGTTTGCCAAATTTGCCAGCACCTGTTGAATGTAGTTTTTCTCCCAATAGAAGAAAAGCTTCTCAAGATTGTACACCTAGAGGTTCAAACATAAATTCTAGATATAATAGAGCCCTAGAGCCACCTACCCCTTTCCAGACCCTTGCCTCCTCCTACCAAGCCACACCAGAGCTTCTCTGAAATCTCAACCCAAGCCAGACCTTGTGGAAGACTTCCTAAAGCACTTTGGCCTGCCTGAGCATTCGTGAGGTCAGTGTCTTCTGCTTTTCTCTCTAGCACTTCCTAGGATATATTTAACACTCCCATGATCTCATTTATTAATAATGTGGACTGACAGTTTTACAGTTTGCAAATAACCTTTTTCAAGCATTATTGTGGATAACTTTCCCAACAGCATGGAGAGATAAATAGAATTACTGTGCTCTAAGAACTGAGAAAACTGAGATTCAAAGAGTATTATGTAATAGTTTAAGGTCACATGGCTAGTAAGTGGCAGAGTCAGGTATCAAACTTATGTCCTCTCATTACAAATTCCTTAACTTTTTGTTTCATAATACAGTCTCTAATTATATCCTGTTGGATGATTTTGACTCCCAATAAGTCTGCAACCTTGAGAATACGAAGCAGACTTTTGTTTTGTTTGCCTCTGAGTTCTACCTGTAGAAAGCAAAGCCTAGCATAACTCTGTGTGTGGGATTGGTATTCCAAAATAGTTTGTTGTCTGAGGGAATAAACCATTTGCCACTGCGTTCCTGGTGAACTGAGTTGTCTTGGGGATTCAGCTTTGTAGGCAGGGTCTTACTGTCAACTCTAAGAAAGGGAGGCCATACCTTCACTGGCATCTGGAGGATGTGCAAAGTGAAGCCTTCCTGTGCTAGTGGTGAAAATTGATCATTCACACATCCATTCATTCAACCAACACTATTTTCTGTCTTCTATGTACCAGGCAGAGTGATAGGTGCTGACTATACATTGGTAGATAATATACAGACACACCCAACCCAGAAGAGCTTACACCTCTTCGAGGGTCTTGGACTCTAATAGGAGTCATCTAATGATGATGTCTTCAGTGTTCTCATCTGTATTCATTTTCTACTGATGAATAACACATGACCACGACATTTGCAAACTAAAACAATACCAACTCATTAACTCACACTGTGAAAACTCACCTGGGTTATCTGCTAAAGGTCTCACAAAACCAAAATCAAAGGTCAGCCAGGTGGAGTTCTTATCTGAAGCTTCTGAAGAAGAATCTCCCTCCCAGCTCATTCTGGTTGCAGACAGAGTCCAGTTCCTTGTGCTTGTAAGATTAAGGTCCCTGTTTTTTTGCTGGCTGTCATCTGGGGTTTTCTCTCAGTTCCCACAGGCTACCCTTAGGTCTTTTCCATGGGGCCACCTCCATCTTTAAGTCTCATACTTCCCCTTTTCCTACCAGCTGGAGAAAGCTCTGTTCTTAAAGGATTCATGTCATTAGGCCAGGGCCACACAGATAGTCTCCCTTTCTTATAGTCAATCTCACCATATAACATCACCTACTCACTGAGTAATAGGTCATGATACCCACAGGTTCCACCCACAATCACAGGGAAGAAGATTGTACAAGGCATGGATCACTGGGGTCAGCTTAGAATCTGCCTGCACATCACCTCTGCCCAACTTCAGTCACTTAATCACTTAACATGGGCATTTACCACAATCTAACAAGTGTTTTTTTCCCTGTCCTGTCTCATCCATATTTAATCAGAGGTCACAACACCATACCTTTGCATGTGCCAGTCTCTCTTCTTGGAATGCTTTCCCTGATGCTTATCCTCCAACAAAATCCACCTTAAACTTAATCTTCCTTAAGTCTCAAAGGTTACACCCTCTGAGGGTCTTCTCAGTGCTCAGCCACCCATCAGAGTTAAATAATCCCTTCCCTGTTTTTTTTATGAGACAATCCATCTCATCACACCAGAATCTAACCCAGACTATTACTGTCTTAAACACCAGACTATGAGGTCTCTGACATCAGAGTTTGTGTTTCATTCATCTTTGGTTTCCCAGGGCCTCCCACAGATCTTGGCACATAGTAAGTGCTTGGAAAATGTTTGTCAAATTTGAATTGACCTGAACTTTCTATCCTCTGTTCTGCGGATTCACGATTGGAAGAGCAGCACAGATTTGAAATCTAGTTTGGGGCATAAAGTAGAATATCTGTAATTTTTACCTCTTAGCATGGATTATTTGCTGTTCTGATTATTGAACTCTTAACAAGCCATTATGAAACCACCACACCCCCGCTTTCCATCCCTATAGTCAACATGGGATTTCCTTACTGTTTGGACGAACGGAGGCAGGATGGTGCACTTCCGGGTTCTTCTTCACCACCAACTCTTCCCACGTGTGCGAGAATGCAGCTGACGCCCAGGAAGGTGCAGATTAATCAGGCATGCACCAGGTGATGTCAATCCGAGGAGACCAAGATTTACCTGGTGGCACCTGCGGAGCGTCCCCCCTCCCCCGACATGCCCGTGCCCCGCCTATTGCCCTTCCACTCCTAGAAAAGTTGCTCCCAGCAGATGCGCCGGGGGCGGGCTTTCTTAGCCCCCACTCTTGTCGGGACTGTATTAGAAACTCCGCCTTCCCCCAGCTCCGTTCCCTGAAGCTAGATGACCAAAGAATAAATTTGCAGTTTTGTTTTTAGCCTTGCCTACTCGCTGGCTCTTTTGTGCCCACTCTGGTGGTCTTAGAAAAACAAATCACTTACTACCCCATCCAAGTATAGACTCACCTGTGACTCAGGCTTTGCTAATAAGAGGCACCGTGATTGATTTCAAGATGGGCATCTGATGCAATTCAGCTGATAACATGCCTTCCATCTTCTTATACCCTTTAGGAAAGCAGTTTTCTCTTTCCATTGGACTTGTGGAGCTGGTAGAGTAATGGCTTGGAGCAACTAGTGGCTTTCTCTGCCACCCTCTAAAGGAAAGCTCACAATGAACCAATACAGAAAAAAGTATAGAACTAAGAGATGACAATAGAGAAACACTGAGTCCTGAAGACATCATGAGCCACTGGACTGAGCCACGCCCAAAGCTTGTCATCTTTTGAATTGGCCAATAAATGAAATCTCTTTTTATATTTCCACTGACACACTTTCCCATTTATTAATTGAGTTGGGTTTCTGTTACTTGCAACCAAAACCAAAACCCTGAAAAACACAAGATAGTAATGTCTAATTATGGGCAAAAAATCCAAAAATAACTAACCCCTTCTTATCTCATGAAAGTCTTAATGAAAAGTGAACAAATGGGGTCACTGGAAATGCCACTGCTTCCAACGTCTTCAATACTAACCTGCTGAATCCTTTTTACTTTGTGTTGGAATGCAGAGACCAAGGATTTGGGGACTGATACTGTAATGAGCAACAGGACAGAGTATTGTTCATTATCTTCAGAAGCAGCAACTTAAGTCTTGCAGCCAAGTTTTTCCGAAGAGACCCCAGGTGTGCAATTTGCAAGCAAATGACAATAGACATGACTATTGATTGCTTTGACCAGCTAATTATGAGTCTGTAATTTCCTGGGCCCTAGGATTTCTCTCCCATTTCCTATATTGGAACTCCCCTTGGATCTCATTTGTTTACCCTTAAATCATCCCTAGAGAGGAACTTCTTCTCTCATCAGCCTTCCCCACATCCTTCTCCATCCTGCTGGCCTCTCAATAGCTGTGTCACCAGATTTCGAAGGGACTTTCAACTTATTGCATAATCAGCTCTTCCTCTGAGACATCCCCCACCGCCATCATTACCTCAGGGTGTTGGAACTTTGCTGTAAGCTGCTGACAGATCATTAAAGATCCCAGCTGTTCCTGGTCCATAACAACCCCTTTCAACTGGGTCTCCTTCCAGGAACAGCTGCAAAAGCTCCAGAAAGGAAGGGAGGAGACACATTTAGCATGATAACAAATCAGTAGGGAGTGGCCAGTTTACCCAGAAAGGCTGCAATGCAGTTACACCCACCCAGCAACTCTCCCCACCCCTGCTAGGAGAGAAACAAATTCATGCTACCTCTGTGTGAAAACTCTTCATAACCAAAGGAATGAAATCAAAAATCACAACCCACCCCTGCTCCCTGGAGAGGAGCCTGGACAAAGTTCTTGCTTTTTCTATCATGTTTCACAAAAAGGCCTGTCAGTGGTTACAAGAAGATTATTATCTTGCATACACATACATGTAACATATACTCACACTAAATTAACAACATGGAAGAAGTAGCTGTCATCTATCTCATGCAGGGCACTGGGCAAAGGGTTCAACATATGTTTGCAGGCTGGGCGTGGTGGCTCATACGTGTAATCCCAGCACTTTGTCAGGCCAAGGCGAGTGGATCACCTGAGATCAAGGGTTCAAGACCAGCCTGGCCAACATGGCAAAACCATCTCTACTAAAAATACAAAAAATGTAGCTCGGTGTGGTGGCACACGCCTGTAGTCCCAGCTACTCAGGAGACTGAGACAGGAGAATTGCTTGAACTTCTGGGAGGCGGAGGTTGTGATGGGGGGGGAGGGGTCCTTGCTCCCAGAGCTCCCAAGATGGTGGGGAGCCACTTCCGACATGGCGGTGGGCCACTTCCAAGATGGTGGCAAGCCTCGTGTTCTCTGACCTGGGGTTCTTGGCCTCATAGATTCCAAGGAATGGAATCTTGGGCTATGGGGTGAGTGTTACAGCTCTATTAGAAGCAGTGGGTCACAGAAGAGAACCGTGGAACCCAGTGACTAGTGTTCAGCTTGATTAGGACGAGCCCAGGCACTTAGCTGTGCAGGAACAATGGCAGGCCTTTAGCCCGATGGGGAGTGGCAATGGACACCTCGCTGGATCAGGAGCACAGCGGACGCCCTGCTGGATCCGGAGGGATGGAAGTCAGCGGCAGGTCTGCGACCCCCACAAACAGCAGTGGTGGATGGTGAGCGAAAGCTCAACTCCAGCCCTAACACAACACGGACCAGAGGAGTGCAGTTATAAGATTTAATAGAGTGAAACAGTGAAGACAGAGCTCCCATATAAGGGGAGGGGACCCAAAGGGGGTTGCCTGCGGGCTTGAATGCCTGGGTTTATATCCTGATCCTTGTCCCTCCCACTGTGCTCTCAGGCAATAGATGATTGCTATTTCTTTACCTTCTGTTTTTAACTAATTAGCATTTTAGTGAGGTCTCTGATTGGTCGAGTGTGGGCTAAGTTGCAAGACCTGTGTTTAAAGGTGGATGCGGTCACCTTCCCAGCTAGGCTTAGGGATTCTTAGTCAGCCTAGGAAATCCAGCTAGTCCTGTCTGTCAGTTGCAGTGAGTCAAGATCACATCACTGCACTCCAGCCTGGACAACAGAGCAAGACTCTGTCTCAGACAAAAAAAAAATATGTTTGCTTATGAATCCTTCCTTAAAAACAAATCATTGATTGATAAGGAAACCAAGGCACAAAGAGATTGAATATCTTGCCCAAGTTTGCACAACTCAGAAGTAGTGGAGCTGGGATCTGAACTCAAGTCTATCTGACTCAAGCCTATACTGTCAACTCTAATCCCATTCCAATATAAGCCCCATTCAATTGACTAATTGGTACAGAGTCTGGGATTTAGTGGGCACCATTAAAGATTGGTTTAATGAATTTATTTTAATGAAGGCAAATTCATGCCACTATTCTTTTACACATATTGCTTTCTCTTCTGAAATGCGCTTTAGCCCAACCACTTTATCTACCTGGGAAACACTGAATGATTGTGCAAGATATATCTTAATTCTCATGTACAATATACAAAGACTTTACAAGAAAGCCCCCTTCCTTTGTTCAGTGGACAGTCTTAGTCATTCCCTCCACATTGTCTCTATTATTGCCTACGTGGCAGAATTCTGTATGTATCAAAAACTTTGCCTACGCCATGAGAGCTAAGCAACATTGTCTTGAACTTTCTCTTTTCATGGCTTCAGGAACTGCTCCCTCAATATTTCTGCTAATTCTCAAGGGTTTTACATCTCCTCCTCTGTTCTATCTCTCAAGCTCCAGTTTCCTCTATTATTGCTTTTGTCTATCACTACGCCACTTGGGAGTAAAATTTAACACCTTTAATTTCTATTATACATCAATGTCAGTTTTTCACGAGCCTTGTAATTTGGGAGGGAGGGCAGCAAAAGGAGTCAAGTAGTGTAGCACTCCGCTTTCTACCATCTTGTTTGCTCCTACCCTTACCCCTCTCCTCACTCCTCTTATAAGCAATGTAATTCCTCAATTTCTTCACACAATGTATACAGAGCAATTTTCCTCCAAATCCTGGTACCAACTAACATCAAGGCCTTGGAAGGAAGGAACAGCAAGGGATGAGAGTGGAGTATAGGAAAAGGGGTGGGGACTCAAATCATACCCAAATCCCTCATGTATTTAATAATTATTTCTTGAGTATCCCCTATCTGTAAGGTAATTAGGACACAGGGATGAAGAAAAACAAGATGTCTATTGTTATGAAGGTTACTTCCTAGTAGAAGGAACACAAAGCAAATGAATAAACACAGTGCTTTCCAACTGTGATGATGTGAAAGTAGCCTGTGGGGTGGATGGTGACTAATTAAGGTAGAGTGGCCCAGGCATGGTCTTTCCTTAGAGGTGATATTTGAGCTGAGAGTTGGAGAGGTGAAAAATCAGCCATGCCATGAACTTGAGACAAGGGTTATAAACTGAAAGAACTATTAGGACAAAAACTCTGAGCAGCAAGCTTTTGTGTGTTCTGGAAAAAGAAAAGTGAGAAAGTAGCCGTAAAATATGAAGACAGAGACAGATAGTGGCAGAACACATAAAAGGCTTTTTTCTTAATTTCAGTGGAAATCTATGGGATATTTTTGACATATGAGTGACCCAATCTAATTGCCAAAACACTTTTTTCCTAACAAAATAAACATGTCTTCCTTTTTATGCATATATTTTCCTTACCAGACTATGAGTTCCTTGAAACAGATAGGCATTGGACAAGTTGTCTTATATAAAATGATGAAATGACATAGACATATTTTTATGTTTTTTATTCTTCTCATTTCATGTTTTACAAATGAATGAAAAATGCTTGAACAAATGAATAATTATTAAAAATACATGCTTAACATGCATTTCAATATTTAAATGTATATGTAAAACAAAGTTGACAGAAATAAAAGGAGAAGTAAACAAATCTGGAATCATCATGTAAGGGTTAAAGAAAAGTCATGAGAAAAATTAACAATTATTTAAACTGAATGGCAATGAGAATACTGTATGTCAAAATGAGATATAAAGCAAAAATAGTGCATATATTAGAACAAAAGGTTTAAAATTAATGTTCTAAACTTTTATTTTAAGAGGATAAGAAGTAAAATTAAATCTAAAGTAAGTAGAAAAAAGAAAAAATAATAAAAGTAGATATCAATGAGTTAAAAAACAGAAAAGCAATTAAAAAATCAACAAAGGCAATAAAACACGTTTTTAAAATATTAACAAATTGTTAAACCCCAAACAACACTGATCAGGAAAAATAAGATAGAAAACACAATATCAAGGGGAAAAAAAAGAGAGTCATTATTGCAATTTCTATAGAAATTGTAAGGATAGTGCAATGAGTATATCCTACAAAATGCTCTTAGCGAGAATATGTAAATATGTAAAGAATTACTACAAATTAATAAAAAGGAAAACAAACAATCCAACTTTTTTCAAAAGTAAAAACATTAAAAAATAATTCACATAAAAGAATATACAAATGTAAATTAACAAATAAATGTATTAGTCATCAAGAAAATGCAAAGTAATGACAAAAACTACAATTACTTTTGCACCAACCTAATACTACCACACCTACATAAGGATAACTAAAATTTTAAAACTAACAAAGTTAAGTTTGGGTAAAGATAAAGAACAACCAGAATTTGCGAACACTGCTAGAGGAACCACAAATTAATACCCTTTTAACACTGTTTATTAGTATCTATTAAAGCAAACATATGTGGCTCTATAACTCATCAATTCCAATCTTGTGGATACACCCCTCCAAAAGGTCTGCTTATGTGTAACAAATGCAGGTATGAGAATTTTCACAGCAGCTCTATCATCATATCCCCAAACTAGAAATACCAAGAGCAGGATGGATGAATCTCACAGAGAGTATTACACAAAAGAAGCTAGACACAATCAGCTTCATGCTGTATGAGTCCATTTCTATGAAATTCAAAATCACAAAACTAACCCATAGTGCTAGAGATGTCCTTCCAGGTGGTGTGTATTGGTGGTAAGAGTCATGAACAAGCCTTCTGGGGCACTGGAAATGTTCTATGTCTTGAGCTGCATGATAATCCCATAGGTGTGCGTAGATGTAAGAGTTTATTGAACCCTATGCCTAAAATCTGTTTACTTCAGTGTTTGTGAATGACGCCTCAGTTAAAAGGTACAAAACAAAAGTTATGTGTTATTTAAACATTCCTTAAACGAACAAAAACAAGTTATTCATTAAAACAATAGTCATGCTGCATGCGGTAGCTCATGCCTTTAATCCCAACACTTTGAGAGGCCAAAGAGGGTGGATCACTTGAGCCCAGGAGTTCAAGGCCAGCCTGAGCAACATGGTGAAATCCCATCTTTACAAAAAACACAAAAATTAGCCAGGTGTGGTAGCGTGCGTTTGTAGTGCCACCTACTTGGGAGACCAAGGCAGGAGAAGTGCTTGAGCCGCGGAGGTCGAAGTTGCACCAGTCATGCCACTGCCCTCTAGCTTGGGCAACAGAGTGAGACCCTGTCTCAAAAGAAAAAAAAAAAAATCATGTAATAATAATATGGCTGTTTTCTCCCCACAGGCAACATGCTCACCCAGCACAGAACTATGACCAATACATAATTACACTCTTACTTCTTGGAACCTAGTAGACGTTCAATATGTAATTGTTGAGTTTACAGAATTATAGTAATGGAAGGGCATAAGTTTATCTGTTTCTCCTTTTAGAGAGCTCTCTCTAACTCATCTGATGGTGCAGTCCAGATGGTATATCTCTAGGAATTCATTGTTTCCACTATGTTGGGCCAATAAATTATGCCAGCTACCACATGGAGATGTTCAAGCTTCTGAAAGTATCAACCTCACATGAGCTTAGGAGCTGGCAGACACCTGGGAATGCTGAGATGTAACAGAATGTCTAATAATGTCAAGTGACCTCAGTGAATGCTTGGGAAGGTGCAAAACAGAAATAGAATTCAAAACAGTAAGACAATAGTGTAGCAAAAGTGAGGTGACTTTAGGAACTTCAAAATGAGGTTAGTCTCTGAAGATAAAACTGCTAAAATCTATCCCTGAAATATGAGCCATCTATCAATGTTGACCAATCAGTTGTTAGAATTTGAGGAAATGCTCAAATTTTAATCAAAGTAGTTAGGGAATAGCCTCAAGGAAGCACAGATGATACTAGCCTACCTCAAACTGCATGCACACAGCATCAGCTTGGTACATCAGCGTGAGCTAACTTATCAGAGAAAAACAAATTGATTTTTGGTAACTTGGCCAGAGCTGACACTTCATCAACTGCATTGACTCTTGTTGGAAGGAAAGGATGTGCAAGCACGACAGGAATGATGGGCATGCCCGGGGATGAAGGGCAGGACATCCTAAAGGGAAACAGTGTATCAGCATTTACCAGCCCTGTCTTGACTTTGGATCAGAAAGCAGAAGTATTCTGGTTAATAGAAAAAGTTGACTGTTGAGGGATAAGTGGAGTTTTCTGTATCATTCTTGCCTAGCTACAATCGCTTTGTGTTAGAACTATCTCCCTTTGCTCTGATCCCTTTACTCAGAAATGTCCTGGCAAATGTACAGAGGCCTTATTTAATTTCCCATGGGGAGCCACATATGAGGAAGGAATGTGACCCTGAGCATCAAAGTCTAGCTGCTCATCATGGTTATTAAGTAACATTTCTTAGTCATTCTGAGTAGTCACTTACTGACCTATATTACTCAGGATAGGCTGAAAGTGCTGTTTCAAAAACCCTAAATCTCAATGGCTTGACTCAATAACAGTTTAGTGTTTTCCCTCACTTATGGTGATGCATGAGTCTTGGGTGGGAACGAACAAGGAGACCCTAATCCATACATTCAATGAGGAAACGAGGCCTCTCTTATCCTTGACACCATCGTCCCCCAGGTCCTCAGAGATCTCTTATTTCAACTGATGGATTAACAAAGAGAGCAAGAATTTCACATAGAAGATTTATTGGACCAGTTTGAATGTACACAAAATGCGTATTCACATTCCAATGGTGGGAACTCATTCACATGGTCGCATCTAACTGCAAGGGAAACTGAAAAATACTTTCTGAGCACTCAGAAAGGAGAGCATAGAAATTGTCATGCTCTAATAATCTCTGCCTCTTGTACTAAATGTTTTATATTAATTATATTATGTAATCCTTATCACATTCCTTAAACGGTAGTAGAATCAGAGTATCATAGTCTTACAGGAGAGGAAACAGAAGTATAGCTGGGATAAGTAACTCGCTGAAGAACAGGGAACTAATTGTATCTGAGCCAAAGCAAGGTTAGAACACATCTCTGGAGTTCCTGCTTTTAACCACTAAGACAAACAATATTTATTGTGGCAAATTAATATTAAAATATTAGCCTTCAGATTTATAAGTTTCAGGCATTTACAAGATGGTGAGTTTGAACTAGAAGACTAGATTCTAGAACACAGTGACCCTCCAAGGCACTTCCTCCTCTGAGGCGCTGATGAATGTCCAGCCAAGCCCGCAGTACATCCTGTCTGGACAAACTGAAACAAATAAGGATATGAGTTAAGAGTAAATGAGCACTTATCACCACACCAAGCAGAATTCTTCAAATCTTACATGAGCTGAACTTTTTAAATCCCTACCACAACTCAATGAAATAGGTAGTATTACGAAGATATTGCAACACAGAGAGATTAAGAAACTTGCCCAAGACCACACAGTCAGAAAGACCCAGAGGCAGCATTAGATCCAAGGCAACTTCAGTTCTAGAATACATTCTCTGGGCTGCTATGTTAAAGAAAAGTCCAATAAGGATGACATCAACTCTGTTGGTATACTGTTTTCATCCACGGTGATTCCCGTAATCATCCACATAGAATGAAAACTTGATGTAACTCATGTATCATCTCCTCTTCTGAGGAGGGCAGGGCACTTCTTCACACAAAAAGGTACACAGGAAGTATTTATGAAACTAAAATTATTTGAGTTGTATTAAATTGAAGGTTGTAACATGGCACCCTTTTTCCCTTCATCTATATCCATAAAATTAAAGATGGCTAAGTATTTTATATAAATTATCTCATTTAATCCTCATAAAACTCTGCAAGGATATAATTTTACTTCCATTTAAGAGGTCATAACACCAGGTTTCATCATAAAGAAACAAAGTCTGATAATATCTGACTTACATATGAGAATAAACTTCCTGGTAACACTCTTATAATGATTTCTGAACATCTCTCTAAATGATGAGAAATATCCTACTCTGGCATTCCAAGAATACAGGCGGTTGAAAATTCAGGACTTTGCTTTCACAATTCTATCTTTTTACTTCCAGGGAAGTCATTTCCGTGAAGCACTGGTGTGAACAACAGTCACAAGTGGGAAGAGCAATGGAACAAGGAGGAGGAGGAATGAAATGGTCCTATAATTTTAGAAAGAGTGTGAAAAAAAGCAGTTAGACTTCTAGGTTCTATTTCTGGCTCTGCTACTGTTTTCAAGCCAGCCAACCATCTTTCTACCTTTTTCTCCATTAATTGCCAAAGGTGGGGAAGAATATAGACTGAGTATAAAGCACCTTGTCATGCTTGGATGAAAGATCCTGTATTATGACCAGCATAAAACCAGAATTGATCATGTTGTGAAATCCACACTGTGTTGTAATATATTGGTTTCAAGCTTTTCAGGAATACTTTTACTCTGAATTCATAAGGTCAGAGAAGGCAAAACTGCATTTTAAGATGGGAATGCCAAAGATGGATGTAGCACATTGAAAACAGGCAATGGTTTTGAGCAAAGCTAGCCGCATAACAACTCGTAATGGTAGTGAAGTTTGTGATCCATTATATGCTCTTTTCTTCCTGACTTTTTTCTTCCTCATTAAATAACCCACTTCCCTAAGTACCAGTTTGTATATATTATCTTTATTATTATTTGAATATGTGTAAGGAGCACAAATGTAATTTTATTACGTGGATATATTGTGTAGTGGTGAAGTCTTAGTTTTTAGTATATCCATCACCCAAATAATGTATATTGTACCCCATTAAGTAATCTTTTATCATCCACCCCCTACTCACCCCCCAACCCTTCTGAGTCTCTGATGTCTCTCATTCCACACTCTACATCCATGTGTACACATTATATAGCTCCCACTTATAAGTAAGACTATGTAGTACTTGTCTTTCTGTTTCTCAATGGTTTTACTTAAGATAATGGCCCCCAGTTCCCTCCATGTTTCTGCAAAAGACATGATTTCATTTTTTATGTCCAAATAGTATTCTATTGTGTATATATACCACATCCAATCATCCACTGATGGACACTTAGATTGATTCCTTATCTTTGCTATTGCGAATAGTGCTGTGGTAAACATATGACAACTATAGGTATCTTTTTGACATAATAATGATTTCTCTTCATTTGGGTATATACCCAGTAGTGAGATTGAAGGATAGAGTGGTAATTCTATTTTTGGTTATTTGAGAAATCTCCATACTGTTTCCATAAAGGTTGTGCTAATTTACATTCCCAACAACAGTGTGTAAGTGTTCCCTTTTCTCCTCATCCTCCCCATCGTCTGTTATTCTTTGTCTTTTCAATAATAACCATTCTGACTGCTGTAAGATGATATCCCATTGTGGTTTTAATTTGAATTTATCTGATGATTAGTGATGTTGAGCATTTTTTCATATGCTTGTTGGCCATTTGTATGTTTTCTTTTAAAAGTGTCCATTCATGTTTTTCCCCACTTTTTAATGGGATTATTTGGGGTTGTTTTGTTGAGTTGCTTGAGTTCTTTGTAAATTCTGGACATGGACCCCTATCAGATGCATAGTTTGCAAATATCTTTGCCTATTCTATAGGTTATCTATTCACTCTGAAAATTATTTATTTTGCTGTCCAGAGCTTTTTAGTTTAATTAACTCCCATTGTTTATATTTGTTTTCGTGGCATTTGCTTTTGAGGTCTTAGTCATTGAATTCTTTGCCTAGACTAATGTCCAGAAGAGTTTTCCCTAGGTTTTCTTCTAGTATTTTTATAGTTTCAGGTCTTACAATTAAGTTTTTAACCTATTTTGAGTTGACTTTGGATATGGTGAGTGATAGGTTATCCCTCTCAAGAATATTGCATATTTGCGGAAAAAGAATTCCAAGAAAGAAAGAAACTGTGTGTACAGCATTGTGGTCCATTAACTATCCTTCCACTTTTATATTCACATAAATATCATCCTGTTGGGGAAGGACGGTGAAGGAGAAGCAGCACTGAAGAATTCTGAGGTCTTCTCAATACTGTGAAGTATTCTTAATCAGTGTAGGACAGTTGTTGTTGCATTTAAATGATTAGTGCTTTCCCAATAGCCATCCTAAATTACTAGCAATAGCCATCCTAAATTACTAGTAATAGCCATCCTAAATTGCATAGGTTATGGTAGTTTTCAGCCTGAGCACTGAAATTTCCGGAGACATACTGCAAGTTTTTATGGAGAAGAGTGTGATCATGGTGACATGCTTAGTGTGGGCGTGGGTCCATATGGTCTTGATCCAGGGATGTAGTTTTGACTATAGGCCATTTATTTGTCACAGAGTTCTAAGAATATCAGGTCTCTCTTCAACTCCTCCTTTCTCCAACTGAAACAAGTGATCCAGGGCCATGTCAATAGTGATGTCAATGTCAAGCAGAATTACTTGTGATCCGTAAATAAATCTTTACAATGCCACCAAAGCAGTGTCCTTCAGAAGTAGGAAGATATCTCTTTTTCACAATCTCTGTCATATATTGTCTCATATTTTTCCCAAACAGGACTTTCTCCTCAGGTCTCAGTGGTGGAAGTGGGTCCTTCAACCTCTGCCCGACCCCTTTCCGTCGGGCATCAGTATGAATTTTTTGGTTTGTGTTCAGATAGTCTGATGTTCTCCTCATGCCTTTCAACCCTTTTGTCTTTTATGAAAGGAGGCACATCAATCCTTTCTTAGAAGAAGTCCTCTTAATCTGATGTAAAGCACCTCAGATAAATAGAAGGCTAAAGGCTATTGTCTCTACCACTTCACAGATAGGTCCAGGCATCCTGAATTTCTTTTACGCTCACCTGAGACCTCCCTTCTTCATCCTAGTCACAAAAGTACAGATGACAGGCTCATACAGCTCAGCATCACAATGTCTTCCCAATCCTATTTCATTAATTTCTAAAGACACTAAAATAACAATCTTCAAAAAGTGCCTATGGCTAAGAACCTCTTTTAAAGTAACTTAATGTTTCTTTCTCTCTTTCCTCTACATGCAACAGGTCTCTACTTTTAAAAAGTATATATGTGGCCAGGCGTGGTGGCTCACACCTGTAATTCCAGCACTTTGGGAGGACGAGGCATGTGAATCACGAGGTCAGGAGTTCAAGACCAGCCTGGCCAATATGATGAAACCCTATCTTTACTAAAAATACAAAAATTAGCAAGGCATGGTGGCAGGCGCCTGTAATCCCAGCTACTCAGGATGCTGAGGCAGGAGAATCACTTGAAATCAGAAGGTGGAGGTTGCAGTGATGAGCCGAGATCGCACTACTGCACTCCAGCCTGGGCAACAAGAGCAAAACTCCATCTCAAAAAAAAAAAAAAAACAAAAAACAAAACAAAACAAAGTATGTATGTGACTGTCTTAACAACTAAACCTCCTCTATTAGGAATCTTACCACTGTGTTACTTCATCTCAAATCTTTTAATAGTCTCCTGGTGACTTTAAGAAGTATCATGCAGAAAACTTCTGCATTTTCACTCCACTTTGAAACTGGTCATGTCTTGGGAACTGATTCATTCTACTAATCATATAGCAAAGAGAAAAACATAGTTCTTAGTTTAAAACATGAGCAATTGTGTCACACACTTTGGGTTTTGGTAAATTCATCATTAGAGAGAGAGAAAAACATCAACGGAGTTTAAACCCTTTGTCTTGTTAAGTCACAAAAAAATTCTTGGGTTAAATAAACCATACAGTGTCAAGTTCATGCTGTTTCTATAATCTCGTTATTTCTGATTCCTCAATAAAAGCAGGGTACCAGTTATTCTAATTTCAAAGTGCCTCCCTACATTCTCACACGGAAAACCTTGGTTAAGAGATAAAAAGCATACTCTCATTCAGGCACACATGAGGAGATTAGTCATTTTGGTTCATTATTTATAAATAATGCAACAAGCCCCTGAAATTTTTGTAGGCTTCAAAAGGTCCTGCAAATCGATGTCGACCTTGCATGTTAGAATCATGATTGCCTGTTGTGTCTCTTTGATTATTTAGGGGAAAAAAGGTATTGAAATATATACTCATGGATTATTTAGGGAATTAGAGTGTAATGAACATGGGTTAACTTTAGTGCTTCAGAGCAGTATGGGAGCTACACAGTTACCATCAAAGGCTGGGAGCCTCCTGAAAGCTGGAATGTTGCAAACATATCTCATCACCTTCAAATCCTGACCACTTTTTTTTCACATGTATTAATTTAACAAATATTATTGAGTATTTAAAATGTGCCATATTCTGCCTACATCTAATGGCAACAACAATAAAAAAACATTTGGTCCTTCCTACAAAGCTCAAAAGCTACTAGAGACACTGATTTATAAGGAGATCATAACACTCGAATAATATAAAGGATATAAAGAATGCAGATACAAAGTGCAATGGGAAGTCACCATATTAACAGATTAAAGAGAGAATTCTTAGCATCCTCTTCGTGGGTGGTAGTAAGTCATGTGATGGCATTCAATCTCCTGGCCACAAGAGAAACCTTATTTCTCCTCATGAAATACCAGAAAACAAGCAGGGGAGCTTGTTTTCTTCCAGTAAGGTGGGCATATGACAATGAGTGCTTATCCCCTTGTTTCATCATCTACTGGTTTACTCTCTTCCCAGGACAGAGGGAGTAGCAACGCTAATTGTTCAATTGCCATTCAAGGAGCCTTGTCAAGGTAACCTCTTGCTTCCAGGCAGAAATGGTTCTTCTTTCTTCCCTGCTTCTTGTTTTAGCATGGGAAACTTTTCCAATGAAGGCCTTCCCTAATCCCATGGGCTAAAATTGTCTGCTCAATGATGTATAGCTCTATGAGCTATATCATAGAGGGTGTTTCAGGTCTTTTAAACTTGATCTTAAAAGCTATAGGAGGCCGGGCACCGTGGCTCAAGCCTGTAATCTCAGCACTTTGGGAGGCCGAGATGGGCAGATCACGAGGTCAGGAGTTCAAGACCATCCTGGCTAACCTGGTAAAACCCCGTTTCTACTAAAAAATACAAAAAGCTAGCCAGGCGAGGTGGCTGGTGCCTGTAGTCCCAGCTACTCAGGAGGCTGGGAGGTGGAGCTTGCAGTGAACTGAGATCCGGCCACTGCACTCCAGCGCGGGCGACAGAGTGAGACTCCATCTCAAAAAAAAAAAAAAAGCAATAAGAAATCATTGAAAGATATTAAGCAAGGAAGAGACATGATCAGTTCTGTGTTTTCACAAGTTCACCCTATATGACTAACCACCATATAGAATCTTTCTCTACCTCCTGTCTCTAAATCTCTCTTTTTCTCCCCTTTTCTATTTTTTTTCTCCTCCTCCCTCTCCAACTCTATTTCCATCTCATTCACTATCTTATACCAGAAACTGGGTGTGTGAATCAGGCCCAGGATTCTAGGTGGATAAGCTTTTCCAAGAAGGTTAATCACGAGTCCTGCAGCACTACCATTTGACCCAGAAATCCCATTACTGGGTATATACCCAAAGAAATATAAATTGTTCCACCATAAAGACACATATACATGTTCATTGCAATACTGTTCACAATAACGAAGATATGGAATCAACCTAAAGGCCCAACAATGGTAGACTGAATTTTTAAAATGTGGTACACATATACCATAGAATACTATGCAGCCATAAAAAAGAAAAAGATTATGTCCTTTGCAGGAACATGGATGGAACTAGAGGCCATTATCCTTAGCAAACTAACACAGAAACAGAAAACAAAATACTGCATGTAGGAACTCAGAGGGGAACAAGAGACACTGGGGCCTACTTGAGGGTAGAGGGTAGGAGAAGGGAGAGGACCAAAAAAAATAACTTATGGGTACTAGGCTTAACAACTGGGTGATGAAATAATCTTTACATCATCTTCCAAGACATGAGTTTACCACAAACTTGCACATGTACCCCTGAGCCTAAAATAAAAGTGTTTTGTTTTGTTTTGTCTTTTAAATCAGGAGTTCTGGATTGTGGGGGATGATCAACTCTTCCTCAGCAATATTAAGTGGGCATTTTGGTCTTTTGAACTCGATCCTAAAAGCAATAGGAAAACATTGAACAATATTAAACAGGGAAGAGACATGATCAGTTCTGTGTTTTCAAATGTTCACCATAGCTGCCACACAATGAATAGTTTGCTAAGAGACCAGTTCAGAGGCCTCTGCTGGGCCTTTTGCAGGAGCAATGGATGGAGAAACAAGGATGGATTCAGGATACAGTTTAGAGTCTGAATGCACAGCTCTAAGTAATTGAAGAGTTGCAGAGGACAAGGGAAAGGAAACTGACAAGGATAATTTCCGAGTTTCTGGCTTGAGCAACTGCATGTATGGAAGTGTCCTTTTTTTGATGGGAAATTCTGCAGAAGGAGAGCATTCAGGAACCTGGAGGAGGATCAGGAACTCCCTTCTAGACAAGTTGAGATTTAGGAAATATATACAGAAGCTGCTAGCAGTCCAGTTGGATATTTGAGTCTGTAGTGCATGCGCGCGCACACACACACACACACACTCACGAGATGCCTGAGATGAAAATATAAATTTCGAATTTGTCAACATATACTGACGATATTTAAAGCCCTGAGTGTGAGGTGATCTCCTAGAGAGAAGAACAAAATGAAAGGAGAGAAGAAAGAGATTGAGAGAATGAGATGTGGTTACTGCTGTAATTAACTACTGTTACTTGTCACTGGGAAGGGCTTGTCTTTGAGTACACAGAGAATAATGGGCAGATTTACTTTCCAATAAAATGATAGGATTAGGATGTCAGGAATGTTTTCTGATTTTTTCCAGGCCACCCCAGTAGTTGGCACATCCTCCCCTCTCCCAATCCCAAATTTCATCCTCAAAGGTACAACACTATAGGATATAAGAAGCCTTGTTAAGTGAGGGTAGAGGAATACTCTTTCTGATGTGTGTTATTTACTTTTAGGTATTAAGTTTTCTCCCCCAAGAGTGCCATCTGTGAATTTGTAGTGTTTGTATTCTCACTAGCTTTGTTAGCTCTGTTAACCAAGTGAAATCTCCATGTGAGAAGCCAGAGGGTAGCTATCAAATCCTACCATTCAGACACTTTATGGAAATGAACTGAGTAGATTACAAAAGGAAGAGCCAAATGCCAAATAGCATCCTCCCCACATCAGTCCCTAGGTTGACATTTAGGCAACAGCCTCTGAGTCTATGAGGTTTTCTGAGATTGTTCAGAAATCTAGCCAAGGTTACTAAAAACTTCAATTCAAGAGCCAGTGGGTCTTTGCCACTTACTTAGTGCTTCATGAATACGCACTTTAGCATGTACCCCTTCTTGTTCTTTTTTTTTTCTGTTTCCTTTTCTCTATGATTTTTATACTTGATGCCCAGCTCACTACGGGTCAAGCACAAGGAAAAGATGTATCAAGTGTGAGAAGAATATGTGACAGCTGATGCCATAGAGCCCCCATCGAGGGGAAAAAAAAACAGAATAAAACCAATTTCAATTTTTCCTACAGTGCTTTGAAAATATTACCTCACTTGTAAGCCAAATTTGTGTGTAATGATAGAAAGCATTTCATGGCACAGAATTATTATTTAGCTAAATGTGCCAAGTCAATTCACTCAAGGTTACAGTATAACTATCCATTTCTTATTTACTCTTTCCTTTTATGTTTAGTGACCCCTCTCAAAATGGAAACTGGTAGAAAACTACACCCAATTTTCGGCTGTTCATGGTACTGATACTCAGGGAGTCTTCCATGACAGTGGTCCTAAAATTTTGATAGGTGTAAGAATCACCTGGAGCATTTGTTAAGATAGTTTTATGCACCCCTTCTGATTCAGCAGGTCAGATGAACTTGCATTTCTAAAATGTCCTCAGGTGATGCTGATGCCGCTGGCCCCACAACCATATTTTGAGAACCAATTTGTACTTGATCTCCCAGAGGTCCCAGTGGAAATGAGTCCCAGTTGCTTACAGTAGTAACCTACTCAATAACCCACTCTTTCTTAACTTCTTTCCCTTCCCCGTGTGATGTTCCTGTTTCCTCTAACCAGTGTTTTCTGGAATCTTCTCCCTAATAAACTATTTTCACTCAAATCTCAGGCTCAGTGACCATTTCTGAAATTAATTCAAACCAAGATAAAGACAGGGCCACAGGGCAAAAAAGCAAAAAGGAAAGCAATAGGAAACGTTTCAAAAGGAGGCTGACCTTGCTGCTGTGCAGAGCACTGCTGCAGCCTCAGGGCTCCCGGACGTTTCAGCGGTATGCTTTCCGCAAGCCTCCCTCCAGACTCAGTCTCAGGCCAGAACATAAGGTGGACTAAGCCTTGGAGTAATGCCGCTTTTTTGGCTGCCTAAATGCCCAAGTCCAAAATCTTGATATAATCTTGGATTTCTCACTCTCCATTTCCCTTTCTCATCCAATTGATCATCACATTTTGCCACTTCAGCCTCTTTACTTCAAAGACATTTCTTCATCCACATCCTCTACGACCAGTTCAGACCCTCCCTCATCCTTTTTCCCTTGGCAAACAAGAGTGAAGTGACTGATATCTCTGTCCTTAGTCTGGTCTCTTTCTTTTTTGAGACAGAGTCTCGCTCACTCTGTCGCCCAGGCTGGAGTGCAGTGGCGCAGTCTTCACTCATTGCAACCTCCGCCTCCCGGGTTCAAGCGGTTCTCCTGCCTCGGCCTTCTGAGTAGCTGGGACTACAGGCGTGTGCCATCATGCCCAGCTATTTCTT
This sequence comes from Piliocolobus tephrosceles, assembly GCF_002776525.5. NCBI lineage: Eukaryota > Metazoa > Chordata > Mammalia > Primates > Cercopithecidae > Piliocolobus > Piliocolobus tephrosceles. The sequence goes on from NC_045440.1 coordinate 121,185,797, forward strand.
GTATTTTTAGTAGAGATGGGGTTTCACCATGTTGGCCAGGCTGGTCTCGAACTCCTTACCTCAGGTGATCCGCCCACCCTGGCCTCCCAAAGTGCTGAGATTACAGGCATGAGCCATCGTTCCAGTCCCCTCTTCTTTACATCCATAATACTGATGCTAGTATAAACTTTCTAGAATGAAAATATGACCAGTCCCTGAAAACCTTCTGGTGGTTCCTTGGATAAAGGCCAAGATCAAAGAAGGCCATCTATAACCAAATCCCTGCTTAGTTCTCCAGTCTAATCTCTCATTTCTGCCAAGCATACACTCTACATTTGAGTCACGTCAATTTACTTCCATTTCCATGTACAGATGCTCTCTTTCACCTCCATGCTTCTGCTGACATGCCTGGAATTCACTTATTCAACAAATATTATGTTGAACTCCAAAACTATGTGAGATACTGTTCTAGATGGTAGTTATATAGCTGAGAACAAACATGATAAAAATTCTGCCCTCAGGGAGCCTCACTTCTCATAAGGTGAGATAGACAATACACAAAATCAATAAGAAGAATGTCGGATAGTGACATGTGCCAAGGAGAAAGAAGATACAGTGTGATAGAACAAGAAGTTCAATTTTAAATGGGATGTGATGGGGGCCCTCAATTAAAAAGAAGAAGACATTTGAGCAAAATCCTCCTGGAGAGAGGCAGTGAGTCATTGCAGATATCTGAGATAGGTTGTTTCAGCAGAGGGTGCAGCAAGGCTGAAAACCCATCCTTGTTCTCCTTTTCCTCCCTGGATTCCCTTATCTAATTCATCCTCCAGGTTGGATCTCTCCTGCTACCTGGAGCCTTGCCTAACTCCCATTGTTCATTCTCAACTAAACATCCCATCTCAGTGCTCTGAGAACATCTGGCCATGTGCTTATTAAAGCATTTAAAATATTGATGATGATAAAATGCAGTTAACATGTGTAATGTACTTACTGAAGGCCAGGCATTGTGCTGGTGATTCACTTGGATGACCTGCTTTCAATATTCATGTCACTGTAAGAAGTTGTGTATTTACATTATCTCATTTTATTATCTCATCCCTGTCTCCTTTACACTAAGAAAGAAATTGACACACAGAGAAGTTAAGTAACTTGTTTAAGATCACCAAGAATTCTAGACTGGGTTTTTGGATAACAGGGACAATGTAGCTCTCATATGTGTGCCCTTCACAATGGTCTGGCTCTCAGAAAGGATCACTAGCTCAATGCTTCAAATAGACCTTAACATATTCATATAGTAAAATGAAACTTCTTGCTGTATCTTACCAAATCATGATCACATGAATTTATACATGTTTGATGAGTATGTTTGTGATGGTATAACTTGAAAGTTAAATTTATTTGGTGAGACTCTGGGGTCACCTCACAAAGAAAGATTGGCATCTTTTAGAGAAGCTGGTATGGAGATGCAATGCAAAGCTGTTTGGCTGCAAATTGGGAGAGATCTGCTCTATGAATTAAGACTCCATAGACTGAGGGAAACAGTAGTGGTTTCAATTATAAGCTCCAAATGGAAAGTCATTTGGACAGATGTTCAGAATCACAGATGTTGATACATCATCAAGCCGCTTCTCACATGAGCACCTCCACATTGCTCTCCAGGTGAGTGGCAAGTCTCCGAGTAACTCCAGGGAGTTATTTATATAATTACGGTCAAGAATTCTCCCAAGCAACTACATGTGGGCTTGCAAGTCTCTACTATTTCTGAAGTTCTGCCAGCTTATCTTACCATTTCTCAGCTCCAGAATTGTACTACCTGTCTTTCTAGCATAGTGTCTCCTAATGATTTTGCCCTTTCGGGGATATTCAGCAATATCTGGAGATGTTTTTGGTTGTCACAACTGCTGGGGTCAGGTGCTACTGGCATCTAGTGGGTAGAGGCCAGGGATGCTGCTAAACATCTTACACTGTACAAGACAGTCTCCCACAACAGAGCATTATCCAGTCCAAAATGTCAACAGTGCCACAGGCCTATCTTGTTGCCTTTTATAAACCAAAGTAGCTCCCTTCTGTTCCCATCCAATGATGTGTCAAGAGTATAAGCACTGTCCTTGCTGTTGTTTATTGGGGAGAATTATTGTTGCATTACATACATTTCCTGAGGTTGAATTAGGATGAATCATTGGAGCAAAAACGATTCTCAGGTTGCTGCTTCAGCCTGGCATGCCCTTCATACCCTATCCATGGGGTGAACACTAATTCCTCTTCAAACTCAGAAGCGCCACTTCCAACATGAAGACTTCTCTAACACCCCACAGGGAGAAATAATCACCTTTTCCTTTGTATCCCAACCATATCTCGTACATAATTCCAGCATAGAAACCATAACACTTCATTGTCATTACTGTTACAAGCCTGTCTCCTTTACCACATCCCCATTAGCCCTTCACTGGAGCTAGAGATCACATCTTACTATTTTTCATTTCCCATGCCCATAGCATAGTACCTGGCCCTTAGTAGACATTTAATGTATGTATTTGAAATGAATGCATTTTCAGGGGGAAATTTGGTTCTAGAAGTTGTTCTACATTCAGCTACTCTAATTTTTACCAAAAATGTGACTTTCTTCTCCAGTTTCCAAATAGAATAAAAGCCAAGCAAACTACACGGCCCATCCCTTTGCCCTCAGCCTCATGGCCCACATTACTAATGTTCGAGTTCAGAAGACATTTCTCCAAAGCCCCAAAACAGCAATATGAAAGTCCTAGTGATGGTGGGAAAGGATGATAAAAATAGGCTGCTTAAAAATCAAGCACTTTTGCACAGAAAAAAAAAGGAGAGGCAAACAGCCACTGGCACCTTCCTGTGAGTAACAGAAGTTTCTATTTTAAAAGAAGGCAGTCAAATAACAAGGAACTTATCACAATGCTGCTTTCCCAGATTTTTTGGCCAAGGCAACACATCAGCCTGGATCAGGCTCTTGGCATTCCATGATGGACCCCGCTCCAATGATGATTCATAGCAGCCATGTGAGGAATGGAGACTTTCACACGAACTTGCCTCTAAAAAAAAAAAAAAAAAAAAAAAAAAAGCCAGCTATTGCTGATATCTCCAGACATCAGCCAGTAAATGCAGCTCTGTCAAGCCTGCATGTGGCACTCAACTTTTTTCCTTGGTAAATGACAAGGTAAGTGATGAAGTGGCCAAAGGCCTGGACTCTCAGTGGTTCTCCATCATTTTACTCTCAGGTAGCTGGATGTTTCCTCTCTTGGTTCAGTGTTCAAGTATTCCAAAAGTTTCATGAACACAGTGGAAAAACTGGGTTCACAAATCTAATCGTTGTCTTCTTTCTTCACTCTTAAACTTTTTTTGGTTTTGAGTTATCTATGTAGCTTTTGGATGACTTTCATGTTAGGAATTAAAAAAAAAAAAAAAAAAAACCAGCTCCCCTTACATCATTTTGACTTCCAGGTATTAAATAGTTGAGATGTCTAGGTTTGTTTGTGTTTTCATTAAGTTAACGTTTCTATCACCGTCTGCTCCTGATAGGCTGCAAGAAAACAATGCTGACCATTTAAGAATAAAACAACACAGTTCATTGGAAGGAAACAGAAGGGATGAATGCTCCTCGTAGCCTAAACTGAGTTGATTATCATTCTTGGGCAAATGTTGGTTTCAAGTTTTCCTGAGGCTAAGCCAGAAAAAAAGAACAGATTGCAAGTGTGTGCATGTCAACACTGAGGAATTTGGATATTGAAAAGTGGGGAGGCAGGCCCCACATCTCTTTCCTGAGAGAGGCTCAGGAGCAGGGGGAGCAGCCTCCTGTCCCTCCTGAGAGTGGGCGGTCCCGCCCTACACAAAGTCTGGTGAGAGGAGGAAGTCACCCTGGGACTTTCCCAGTGATAATGGCAACCTGTCTCTGGACTTCTGTCTAAATGACGTGCTCAAGGGCACAGATCCAGGAGAGAAGGTCTAGAACCCAAAATGGGAGCCTCCTAGGCAGGACAAGCAGGGTGCTTTTTAGGTCTGTGATGCCTGACTTTTAAAAAGCAGTCCCACCATAGAATTTCTAAAATTCAGTTGATTCTTTTAAAATAGCAAAACCAGGTTGGTCTCAAACTCCTGACCTCAAACCCCATCTCTACTAAAAATACAAAGAGTTAGCCGGGCATGGTGATGGGCGCCATTGCACTCCAGCCTGAGTGACAAGAGTGAAACTCTGTCTTGATAAATAAATTAATTAATTTAATTTAATAGCAAATCCCTAACAACCCAGTTGCTATTACAAGTATCTGCCACTTATGAAGCATTTTTTCAGTCAATCCTCACAAAAACACAATAAGAGTAAGGACACTTATTAAGAGCTTCCAGGTAGCAGGCACTGTTCCAGTCTCTTTATGTACTTACATACTTTAATACATTAAATTATCTCAAAAACTCCATGGAGTATGTACCATGATCCCAGTCTTGCTGGTGAGGAAGTTGAGGCACAGAGTTATTTAATAATGTCACCATCACAAGAGTCCTGACTGTGGGAGGTCCAGTATAAACCTAGAGTTCTATCTCCTAGATCATGCCTTTATTTATTTTTAAATAATAGCTTTATTTTATTTATTTATTTATTTATTTTTGAGATGGAGTCTTGTCCTGTTACCAGGCTAGAGTGCAGCGGCACCATCTCAGCTCACTGCAACCTTGGCCTCCCGGGTTCAAACAATTCCCCTACCTCAGCCTCCTGAGCAGCTGGGACTATAGGTGTGCCCCACCAGGCCCACCTAATTTTTTGTATTTTAGTAAAGATAGGGTTTCACCATGTTGGCCAGGATGGTCTTGATCTCCTGACCTTGTGATCCGCCCACCTCGGCCTCTCAAAGTTCTGGGATTACAGGCATGAGCCACCACACCCTGCCAACAACAGCTCTATTGAGATATAATTCATATATGCTATAATTTATTCTTTTAAAGCATACAATGCAATGATCTTTTAGTATATTCAGAGTTGTGCAGCCATCACCACAAAGAATTTTAGAGCATTTTCATCACCCAAAAAGAAACCCTCTACACATTACCAGTAACTCCCATACTCCTTCGTTAGACCTTGGCAACCACTAATCTACTTTCTGTCTCTGTAGATTTGCCTCTTCTGGACATTTTCTCCAAATGGGGTCATATAATATGTGGTCTTTTATGACTGGCTTCTTTCACTTAACATAATGTTTTCAAGGTTCACCCGTGTTGTAACATGTTTTAGTACTTCATTACTTTTTATTGCCAGATAGGTCACAGGCTTAACTGCTACACTGTGCTTCTCTCTGAGGCTGGTATCATTATTCTCATTTTACACATGAGAAAACTGAGGCTCCAAGAAATAAAATAAATGACCTAAAGTCACACATATAGCCAAAGGTGGATCTGGCATCTGCTGACCCCAATGTCATGCCTCAAAACCCTGCCCTATTGCCTCCACAGCATGTCCTTCCTTAGAGAAGTTACCTGCGCAAGGGAATTTAGTCTCACATGTCCTGGTAACTTTCTCTTTACTTCCACAAAAGGTGATAAAGAAATGATTTAGAAAATGAACTTCAGAATTAAGCTCAGGACCAAGCTGCATGGCTTCAGACAAATCATTTAACCTTTCTACACCTCGATTTCCTCATTTATAAAAGAAGAATAAAGACATCCACATCTTAGAGTTCGAAAACACTGATTGTAAATAGTGTGGTCCAGTGCCAGGCATATGGTAAGGGCTCAGTAAATCCTAATTCAATCAATTAGAACACTGTTCTGGGGCGGGCGGTAGGCATTGAGGCAAGTCTAGGACAAAGAAGGAGGTTCAGCTGCAGGAAAGAGGAGGAAAAGAGAGAGCGATAAAAGTATGTTGTATGAGAATGTTGTGGTTGTTTTCATGCCTGTGTCTCTAACAGAAATCAGCAACATGGAACATTTGCAAGTACTTGATCCACACCAAGACATCTGGAGAGGGCCCCAAGGGAGAGCTGCTCCATTCTGCCCTCCCTTCAGGCCAGCTGGGGGTGCCTCACTTGTTTCCACCCCTAAACAATTTGATGCCAAAGAATTCAAAAACTTTGAGTTGGGGGTGGAGATTTCAGTTTTCATTCTCTGGGAAGGCAAAATAGTCTAAAACAGTACCCTCAACACAAGCATGCCAATTACATATTCAGCCACATTTATTTCTGCATTCCACTTCATGCAATTAGAGAAGATAAGTACTAGGTTCAAGATACACAGTAGGTTTCTGAGTTTTTAAATGAAATCATTTATAATTAATTGAAAATTGTCTTTCTCAAAAGCAATGCAAGCCTACTTTCGAGATCTTGCTAGCAGGCCCTGTATCAATTTGGAAACTGCAGACATAAAACAAGGGATATGGAAAAGACAACAACTAAAATATGCTCTTTTTAAAACAGAAGAGAAAGAGGCAGGCTAATTAATATTACAAGCTATGAAAGAGCAAGTTGTTTCCATCACTAAATGGATTTAATTTTTGGTTTTTTGCCTGCAAATAAAGCCTTCTATTCGCTTATTCAGGTAATGTGCACCTATTGGTAACATACCGATTCTGCTGCAGGTTTCAGAGAATTCATTCTTTGTCAACAAAATTTTTTAAAAAATAGTTGTTTATGCAGGGGGAACAGGAGGAGGTAGCTGATTTCAGGGCATTTTTAGATGGTTCTATTCATGCTCAAGAAAACCGTACATTTTAGACCTAAATCATTGATCTACCCAGAGCTGGACTCTGCACATTAATCTAAAATGTTTATATTTTGGAAAGCCGAGGGTGAGGGAAGAAGCACATTAGCAAAGGCTGCTTGGCACCATCCTGGGCTATTTAAACATCATGTGTGCATTGATTCAAAATAATTTATAAGTATCTATTACAATAAAGACCAGAAGCTGGTGGCTGGAGAATTTTCGTTGTAGTAAACCTTACTTTGGTGGCCACTAATAAACCATGCATGCCATTACCCATGACTGGTGTCATCCCCTCCCCCACAGCCCATCCAATGGATCTGGGCTTGCCGTGGGACTGGCTTTGGCCAATGGGACATTAGCAAATACGTTGTAAGGGCGGTTTGTCTTCCTGGAAAGCTTGTTTTAGGAATAAACACTCTTAAAACCTAGACTCCATGCCGTAAGAAGCCCAAATTAACCAAAAGAGGGAGATTTGAGGCCCTCGCTGAGAGCCTCAGCTGAGTTCTCCACCAACGGCCAACATCAACTTGCCTGCCATCTTAGAAGAATATCCTCCAGTGCCTACTGAGCCTCCCCTCATGGGTCATACTAGCCAATGCCACATTGAGAGAGATGAGCTGATCCTGCTAACTCCTATTCAAATTTCAGAATAATGAATAGAAGAATAAATGTTGTTTTAAGCCATCATTTAGTTTTGCAGCTTTAGATAACCAAAATAACGGTCTGAGCATAGCACCAAGCACAGATGTGAAGTGAATTCTGCTCTTCCAGCCCAATATGCACCTTCCTGAACCATCAAGAGGAAGAGAGCCTGCCTCCGACCTGCACTGAGGGTTTGAGAAGGCTGGCTCATGCCCTGATATTCCTAACAATATTCTCTTTAATATCAACAGCAAAAGCATCATTTATTCTGCTCTTTGTAAGTGCCAGAGACTGCCAAGAGCTATCAATGTATACATATGTAGCAAATCATTTTGCCCATATAAAGCCTGTGAGAAAAGAAATATCTCTATATGAAGGATGAGGAAACTGAGACTTAACGAAGGTAAATAATTTGCCCAAGAGATTCCGGGTGATGTTCCAGGAATAAAGTTAAGATTTTAACCAGTCCTTTACTGCTAAAGCCAGCTTTCACCCAGGATATGCCTCCTTTACAGTAGGAAGGCATTGCTGACCCACTTCCATAGCCTGAGTCTCGCATTCTGTTATCAGCAGAGGGGTAACTACTAAGGGGGTTCTACTAATCTTACAACACTCTCTAGCCATTATCTTCCCAAGCATACTTTGTTTGAGTAGTTGCCAAACATCAGGCAACTTCTCCCTTCTAGGAGGGTGGGCGGGGTGGGAAGGAACCCATTTTCTGCAACATCCCACTCCTCATAGTTCTCATCTCTGGTTCATCTCCAGCCACCAGTCACCCACCTCAGCTTCATTAAAGAGCTTGAATCACCAATAGGGAAACATCCACCCCGGCCTGACCTGTCACAGCCGCACTCCTTGATGTTCTCTCGGCAAATATGCTCACAGGGGACAGGGCCAGGAAAAGAGAGTGTTGTTGCTGGTTGAAGGCTGGACCCCAGATGTTTGTACATGCCAGTATTGTATAATCATAACTTTAATTTGCACTAGGAAACCAAAAAAAAATTGTGTGACTTGCTTTATTGCAACATTTGCTTTATTGTGGCTGTCTGGAACCAAACCTGCAATATCTCTGAGGTATGCCTGTATATTTCAAATGTTAATAATGATAATTACAAAGAGACCTAAGAGGGAAAGATGGGAAGAGGAGGAGAATGAAGATGGGTTTATGGGTGAGAAAGACAGGAGTTCTATGGTTGCGATCTACTGTTAAAACTCCTCATCAATACAGCATGCCTCCCACTAATAGTAATTATTCATTTTTAAGTCTATTTGCCTTGCTAAATAGTGAGTTCATTGACAACAAGGATCCTGTCTTAGGTAAATTTGTACTTGCATCATATACAGCACTGACATATACATTTTTAGAATGATGGAGACTTAATGAATAATTTTCCTTGATTTCTATGGTTTTCCTAGTTGCTGGCACCTTGGCCCTGTGTCCCAACTACTTGTTCCACCGTTTCAGCTTCTGTGGGCCATAAATCATGATATGACAGGAAGACATTGAGAAAATTGTATTTGGCCAAGATGCAGAATCCCAAAGTCTTGAGTTATGCCCTCCCACAGATTCCCTTTTCAAGGACCCAAGAAGATATACCCAGAGAAGAACAGTAAAAAACATACAGTCATTGCATGAGAATTTAGCTCCAGTGAACAGAGCTGGATGATGTCAAGGCTCTGCCCAGCCTAAAAGCAGACCTAAGCAGGCTATGCTTCTTTTCCCTCTGAATTCATAGTCACAACAAGGGAGAATGAGTCCATGGAGAATCTTACCAAGGTCAAACAAGCCAGAGAGCACTTGCCCTTTTTAGCTGGTCTAGTGGGCAACTTCAGGGCATCCCTAAAGCAGAGTAACTATCAAGCAGGTGCAGCATGGAGCCTATTTCTGCACCTGTCATGAGGAAGAAAGAGAGAAGGAGAAAGAACGCTCCATCAACCCCACCTCCCAGATTTACTCCAGAGAAACTGCTGCCACTTGGGACCCAGGGTTGATGCCCCTTACTGATTAGCAAAGATGTTCAAGCCTCTAGCATTATGGCACAGTGAATGGCCTTGACCTTAATCCATTATCAACATTTATCCTTGAGGATACAATTTAGAGATGGGTGTAGAAGAGGAGCTTCCCTCAGAGGCCAGGATAGCTCTGAAGACATGACTTGTTTTTCATCGGATTTGCTACCTTACTTTGAGCTGTGGTACGTTTACCTTACTGTTTCTTGTTTTTCTACCACATCTTTGCATCTTTGTTCCTATCTCTCTTGACCTTGAACTCAATGTACATGCCTTATCTCTCATGAGTTCTCTGTGTTCGGTCCTGGGAAAAGAGAACAGGAATTTTCTTCCAGTGAATTCTGGAATCTTCATTTGTCACCTTTCTCCTCATGTTTTCCTTGCTGGAAGCTGCACGTACATACACACACAAGATGCATGCATCCGTTTGCTTCCTGTGGATAAATAAGATTTTGTATCTCAGAGCACGATGCTCTCTTGGGCTCTACCTTTTTGTGATATTTTTGAAATCAATTTAAAATACCCTTGATATCCCTTGAAAGTTTTGTAAGATTTAACCCCTTAGGGGAAAAGTCAGAGGGCCTCTCTTTACACCTCATATCCCTCACCCTTTCAATCCCTTTGGTAAGGGGAGACATCTAAAACGTTGAGATGCAGTCTTTACTGTGAGAACCTCCCTCTGAAACTGCTTCAACTGCTGACAGCTCACAAGACAGAGCATGAGTTAATGTCTAATATTAAACAAAGTCAAAAATCAAATACATCAATCACCTAACTAAAAGCACATTTCAAAGGAGGACATAGCCAACTCTATGGCAATCCTGAGCAACACTTGCCTTGGCAGGTGTCTGATGAAGACACTGCTCTGTCTTGCTTCCAAAGTCCTTCTAAGCAGGCAGCTTGGCGGGCCAATCTTGGATGGAGAGAGATGCCTCCAGTTTTAGGAGCCAGAGCTGAGGAAGGAGAAAGTAGACCACCTGCAGGCAGTACAACACTACCTACTTCCCTAATGCCTCACTCACATTAGCACACTGATCTCACCTGTGACCTTCACTGAGCTAGATCAAGATCCCCAGGCTGCAGTGAGAAAACAAATTTCCATTGTCTACTGATGCCCACTGGGTGACCTTTGCTTTTGAATTCTTGAAATCTAGATTCCCTCTCAGTGTCTTCTAGGTTACCAGTACACTTATCCCCTCCAAATCAGGGCATAGTTGCAACTAAGCAATTAAGAGAAGACTGGAGACCAGTGGGATTGGAAGGTAATGGTGTCACTGGAGTTTCTAGGCTTTTATCCATCCAGACCTCTCCAGTGTCTTGTCGTGCATCGATTCTCTCATCAGACCTTTTTGGGAATGCCCTCATCCTGGGTTGCCAAGGAGCACCTGAAGCAGAGGATAAGTGAATGCCTTTCTCAAGGCACAGGGAAAGACATTGGTGGTCTTGATTTGCTCCATCAACCCCACCTCCCAGATTTATGTTTGAACTGTTGATCGTGGTGCTCACATGGAGGAACAGAACACTGGAGTGTGAAATGACAAAATACACCTCTTTCCTAAAGCAAAGCAATCTACCTTGATCACAAAGCTTGTCATGACATGAAAACACATCAGTATAAACAAGGGCAGAGATGAGAACCATAATGAAGAGTTTGAGAAACTGTAAAGTAGTCCTGAAAGGAAGTGATACCTCTTGAGAATAGTCCTATGAAGTATATACCTGTCACTAAAAGATGCCCAAGTCACTGGCCTTAAGTCAATTACCATGTGTAGATCTGCTATAACCAGAGAAGGTCACAGATATTCGATTCTGTAAAAAGCAGCTTTTAAAAATAAAATTCAATTCTTGGCATGTGTTGCGATACTTCCCGTGTTCCAAACATAATACTGAAGCCACCCACAGGACCGCTATCTTAGCCAAATACAATAAAGAAACAAGACTTCTCAGGAAAGGCCCACACGAATAGTATCCAAGGGCCAGGGTCAGGTAACAACGCGAACAGGCTACAAAGTCTCCTCTTCTAGCACCACTGGACATACTGCAGCTGAGTAAGCCAAGGATGCTCTGTCCAGCTTTCTCAAAGTGCTGCTCATGAAGACAATTCCATAGACTACAGGGACAGATGTCCCCTGGTACTCAGAACTTCAGACTGTGGGGAAGGCCCTGCCCAATTTTTGCCTGTGAACTCAATTTCTATAAAACAGAGTTATGGCAACTGAGAACAACACCTCTCATACAGACTCCATGTAATTTTTTTGTTCGTTTTTTTTTTGTTTGTTTGTTTGTTTTAGACAGGATCTCACTCTGTTATCCAGGCTGGAGTTCAGTGGCGTGATCATGGCTCCCTGCAGCCTCAACCTCCCGGGACCAAGCAATCCTTCTACCTCATTCTCTCAAGTAGCTAGGACCACAGGCATGCACCACCATCCCCAGTGAACTTTTTTATTTTTTGTAGGGAAGAGTTCTCTCTGTGTTGTCCAGGGAAGAGTTCTCCCCCAGGCTTGTCTCAAACTCTTAGGCATAAATGATCATCCCACCTCAGCCTCCCAAAATGCTTGGATTATAGGCATGAGCCACAACACCCAGCCCTATAATTCTTATTGTCATAGCTAGATCATTATTTGCAGGAAGGCAGAGACTATCCAGCTCTAGAAGCAACTTTAAGCCATTAGGACTGACTGCTTCCCTCCAAACTTACTACACACTTGGGTTCAAAAAAACAGGACCATATTTCAATGTTTTGCATTATTCATACCATAGTCCTGAACTATTCACTCTAATTCATCTCATTTCTTACTTCCTGCACTATTTTTCCTGGCTTTTTACCTTCTAGTCTGTCTTCTGACAAATGATCTCTCCTTGCTTCTTGAATTGGGTCCTGAACCTGAGACGTTCTTCAGCAGTGGGTAAGAGAACTGGCTTTGAAGCCGGTTTTTCTAAATTCAAATCCTGATACTGTCATTTATTAACAGTATGATCCTGGACAAGTTATTTTAATTTTCTAAGCCTTAATTTTCTTAACTGTAAAGTGGTGCTCATAATAGCACCTACCTCTTGGTCTGCAGTCCAATGCTCCTTGCTGGATGCGGTGGCTCATGCTTGTAATCCCAGCACTTTAGGAGGTGGAGTTGGGTGGATGAACTGAGGTTGGGAGTTCGAGACCAGCCTGGCCAACATGGCAAAACCCCATCTCTACTAAAAATACAACAAAAAGAAAAAAATAGCCATGCAGGGTGGTGCACATCTGTAGTCCCAGCTACTGGGGAGGCTGAGGTGGGAGAATCACTTGAACCCAGGAGGTGGAGGTTGCTGTGAGTCAAGATTGTGCCACTGCACTCTAGCCTGGGTGACAGAGCAAGACTCCCTCTTAATAATAATAATAATAATAATAATAATAATAATAATAATAATAACAATAGCACTTACCACTTGGAATTCTTGAGAAGATAAAAAGGTTTATATCCAAAACAATTAGAACAACAACCCAGCACAGCTGAATTGCTCAATAAATGCTAGCAGTTGTAGGGCATTTTTCAGCCACCTCTATAGCCATGTGGACACTTTAGTCAACCTGGGAAAATATCCAGTACAGGTCATCTCCCAGATACTTTATACCTGGTAATCCATGCCAGGTTCACTCCAGCAAACAGAGAAGAAAGCATTTATTTCTATTTGCTCTAACACAGAGCAAAGCATTATGATAAGAACTAAGATTTTCTTATCCAGTGATTAATTTCTTATTGGATCCAGCTTATTTAAATGGAGCTCCACAGAGAGTTAGTTAAATTAAACACAAAAGTTTTTTCTTGTTGGGTTTTTTTTTTTCAAACACTTGCTTGCTCTTCATGATATAGTAAAACTCATTAATAAACCACAACATGTCTTACATGTCCATTCCTGATCTCCATACTTGAGTGGTCACCAAGAAAGTATTGTACATTCAATCCATAGCATTTAATTGCCATGGACCCTACCTTTAACTGGTTATTATCCGGTTTTTAAGAGAAGACTAACACATAAGACATTACCAAAGAACAATAGAAGGTATATAATTAAGCACTAAGCCAAGTAAATGGTGCCGATTATAAATTCAGTAGTTCTGGAAAGGACGTATCGGGTAACGGGTTATAGTAACTCACTTATTCACTCAACAAACACTCACTGAGTACCATCCAAGTGCCAGTTTCTGTGCTAGGCTCTGAACATAGGTGGAGGACATTGGGATCTTTCTTCCCTGCAGTCTTCCAATCTTTCCTACGGCCCCCCGCCCCATGGTATAACCATCATGCAGCCAGGTCATTCATTCTTCTGAGCCAAGGATGGTAAATTCATTCACCTTGCCAGTGAGTGGTTCCTAAATGGCCACTGACGTTGAGAAGAGCTGGCTTGAAGCTTCTGGCAAAGTTCCTCCTTGGTCTGAAGAAACTATCCTAGGAAGACATACGCCTTTTCCCTTGGTTGATGCCAAGCATGGATGTGAAGTCCTTAACTACCACATATATCTTGCCACCAGCTTGAAAATAGAGAAGCAAGAGCCAAAAAAAAAAACTATAGAAAAACAGAGTCAGTGCCATTAGACTAAGTCAAGTTTTCATAGAGCCCTAGTTTTGGGCATCCAGTAAGGGAATCCAGTACATTTCCTTATTCACATTAGCTTAAGTTTTGCTTTTTTTTTTTCCTGTTATTTGCAGTCATACACATTCTAACTTATAGAACACATGAAGAAGACAAATGAAATACAATCAGTTCTCAAAGTACTCACAGACTAGTGTTGACAAACATGTAATCATGCAGCATTGTGATTTGTTAGTTAAGTACAATAGAATAGTGGTTCAGGAATAAAAGTATATCAAAGGAAGGAAGAGTTGGCAAGATCTAAGAGAGGTAGTTTTACCAACTTTAATTAGTCCTTGAAGGGCAGTCAGTGAATAATGATAAAACAGTGAGTAATTGGCAATACTCCAGCTTATCACTGCAAAAGTTGGCTTAATTCCTATTGCTTTGTCAATTTCAGTTGTTATTACTAATGCCTTAAGATAGGCAAAGGATAATCTCTTCCTAGAATTATAAGCTAAAGAATACGTTCCTTTAGTTTGATTCCTGTTTCTGGATTCAGTCTGAAAGTTTCTGTCTTCAAGGCTTTTCTTTTCTTTCCTTTTCTTTTCTTTTCTTTTCTTCTTTTTTTCTTTTTATTTTGAGACAGAGTCTCTCTCTGTTGCCCAGGCTGGAGTGTAGTGGCACAATCACGGTTCACTGAAACCTCTGTCTTCTGAGCTCAAGCAATTCTCATGCCTCAGCTTCCTGAGTAGCTGGGATTACAGATGCCTGCCACTGTGTCTAGCTAAATTTTTGTATATTTAGTAGAAACAGGGCTCCAACATGTTGCCCAGGCTAGACTTGAACTCCTGACTTCAATTGATCCACCTGCCTCAAACTCCCAAATTTCTGGGATTACAGGCGTGAGCCACCATACCTATCCTAAAGGCTATTTTTTATCTCTAAAGATTAAACTGGCTTCAGAATTATAGAAAATCAGAACACTTTACCCAGTGTGCATAAGTTTTGGTAATTATGTGCATGTAAGGAAAAAAAACACTTTTTCTGTTTGATATCATTAGATGGTTGAAATTACACTTTTATACGTCTTTCTCTACAGAAAGAGATTTTTTCTGCTAGCTAAAAAAAAATCCAGATATTCATTGACTAGACTTGTGATTATCTATTTTACATAAGCTTGGGCTTCATTGTATAACTATAATATTGAAGATTTCCAAATTAAATTTGGGAAACAATGTTAAAGCCTTGCTAAGATTGTGGTTAGGAGAAGCCATAGTATAGAAGCTTTATTTAGTTGAGCTTCAGATACTCAAATTAATTTCCAGCATTTTCCAGTGTTTATAAATAAAAATCATTGCTTGTGGCAATGTTTCTGTGATGGGACTTTTTGCGGAAGTCTCTCAGTAGACCACTCAGGTCCCCAGAGTTGGCTAGCAGCTCCCTTCATGCTGTCTGGTATGCTAGGAAGTACATTTACAGAAATTAAAAACCTAGATTTTGGAATCTGACTGACCTGGGTTCAAATCCTGGTTCTGTACCTTATTAACTGTGTTATTTTGAGCAAGTTACTTAGTCTCCCTGTGTCACTGTGGGAAAATAAAGCCAACCTAAGATTATTTTGAGAATTAAATGAAATAATATAGTCAAGTTTCTTAAAAGAGTGTCTGACATTCATTGTCTTTTAACAAATTTATTGAACTAGAGACATAAGGCAGACAAAATTAACCCCCACGAGGGCTCTGTAACAAATGCCCAACAGATAATATCCAAATAGTCATTATTATTTTTAATAAGATCTGTTTATTTCCCGGGACATAACCATTGTCAAGTGCTCGGAGAGAAAAATCCGTTGCCTCCTGCCTCCCAGCCCATATCCATTCCATCATGTCATGCTTTGAGAGTGTGCCTTCTTCTCCACTTCACCTACTGCCATGACAGTCCAGGACTGTTATGCAAATCATAGCCCTTTTTGTGAACTTCTTATGACCGTCTTGGCCATCCATTCTTCTTACATCCATTCTGCACATACTGGTTGCTGATTTTTTACTATTAACATCATTGATTTTATTTGCCCCAGACCCTCAAATGGCAAACCATTTCACATGAAATTAATCTCAACTCTTCCCATGCTTCTTGAGTTGGGTGCTGCCTTACCTCTTCCTAGCATCATGCACCCTATGTAGCACTATTTTCTAGACACCCTGGCCTTCTTGATGCTGTTTCAGCAAACCAAAAGCTGTTGCTCTCACTCTTCTCTCTCTCATATCTTCATAGAGCTGGCCATTTGTCATGATTCGAAAGTCAGCTCAAATGGACTTCCTTACGTTGTTCTTGACTTCTGCAATAGGTCTCAGAATAACAACCAATTTTGTCTTCTTCATCTTTCTACAACTTCTATAGCTTTCTAGAATTTAAGATGCTATAAAAGCAAGAACCTCATCTACCCTGCCAGCTGCTAGATCCCTTGTGCCTTAAAAGAGTACATGGCACATAATAAGTACATAATGAATGTTTGTTGAATAGTATCATACTGAGACTCCATATGCTGCTTCAGTTTATTCACAAGTTTTCCAAGTCGTTTAACTTCCTACTTGAGGGGAGTTTAGGCCCTTAGAGTTTTGAGTTCAAAGAACAGAGACCCGGGGAGGTGATGAGCCTTACAGAATTAGTTAGTGTTAGAGCCTAGAGAAGATCCCTGGGACTTTGAAGGTCTAGATGAGCACCCTGCCATAATACTGGTTTGCTAGGCATGAGTTGTCTGACCCTCTAGATTGTCCAGAAGAAGGCAATGAAGTTTGAAATCATATCAATCACTTTCAATGGAATTAAGGCCTGGACTGGGTGGAGGAGGAGAAGCATGCTACTGAAACTAAATAAAGATGGGACAAGGGCAGAGAAGGCACTAGCACACAGAATCCCCGACCCAACACACACACACACAAATTACTTCTTTATCACCAAGAGTGAAAGGACCTCAGATTCGTAGCTACATGTTGTCAATATTCAAAGCATGTATCGAACACTGTTCTGATTAATAGAATTATAGAGTCTCAGCATGGAAAGATATCAATTCTTCTCAGATGCTTTACACCATTTACAATATGTCTGCCTAGAAGTCATCCACCTCACTTTTAAGTATCTACAGTAAGGAAGAACTCATTGAGTCCCAAGGAGGCTCATTCTGTCTTTCAACAGCTCTGAGTATAAGAACATTCTTCATTAAGCTGGGCTAAAAGCCACTCTTGTATATTTTATTGATTCTAGTTTTGCCATGTTGGGTTATCTAAAAGCAGCTATCATGTCACCCCCTAGTTTTCCTTTGTCCAGGTTTTTCTAATACTTTTTCTATGGAATGATCTTTCATTGACAAAAGGTTCATTTTTGCTGGTCTTTCCCTCTCTACATGGTTAGATATATCAGCATTCCTCATGAAGTAGGTCTTCAGGTATAGGAAGAGCAATTTAGAAGCCAGAACTTTCCTTGCACTGGAAATTATATTTATGTAATGTAACTAAAGTTATTAGTCTATATGCGTGCTCGCAACCACCCCCAACCCACCTCCAGCCCATTAAAAATAATCCTGCATTGACTTCTAGGTTCCCACTCCTTCCCAGTCCCACTAAGGAAGGATTTTTGCTTGCTGAGAGAGAAGCTAAGTTGACCTATATAATAAAGTGATAAAGGGGTTGTGGCCTGGTTATCAAGGAAGAGTTTTTTTGGAGCTCAAGTTTATAAGAAGGAAACACTAGAGCAACTGCAGGGTGTAAGGGAATTGGAGAGAAAAAGAAAAGGTGGCATTATGAAGCACCAATGTGGCTTAGTAATGGAATTCTCTTAGATATTCTCCA
The DNA here is from genome assembly GCF_002776525.5 of Piliocolobus tephrosceles. Classification (NCBI taxonomy): domain Eukaryota; kingdom Metazoa; phylum Chordata; class Mammalia; order Primates; family Cercopithecidae; genus Piliocolobus; species Piliocolobus tephrosceles. Next base: position 121,203,544 of record NC_045440.1, read on the forward strand.
AGAAATTCAAGTAGAAATTTCTAGTTGCTTTTAGCTGCCTTTAGTTGTTAGACTATGTTCCCTTGAATGTGACACACCACTCTATGACAACAGGGGCCGCTGAATTTATAAAGTTATGCACATTAACAATTAATTCCATAGCAATGATAATGATTTGTATTTACAATGATTTCACTGTACTGAGGACTTTACATTTATTATCTCATTTAATTCTTAGAGCAACCCTTTGAGATATATGCTATTATAATCCCCGGTTTTCAGATGAGGAGACTGTAAAACATAGAGGTAAAAGAAGTTGTTTACAGCTAAGCAATGGTATAGTTCTCAGACCCGTATCTGTCTAACTTTAAATCCCATACATTATGTCTCATTGTAGTCCTTGAGCAGAATGGCCTCGGTGCTTGTCCAGTAAGAAAAAGAGAAACAGCCAGAGGGATGAGCCTGGAATCCAGGAATTATCTGCTGCTCTAGGGAGAACATACTACCTAAAGCCTGTCTCAAGGCTGACAGTCCAGCACTGAGATCATTGAGATCAAAAACAAAAATAAAGTGATATTGAGGTTTCTGGAACATTCCTTAGAAAAAGATCCAAACTTTCAAAAACTTCAATCTTATTTTCCACAGTATTGATTGCACAATTTTAGACCATGGCTACTTTTTTTCTTTCTTGAACACATCAATTCAGAAACTTTAAAGAACAAAATTGTGTTCACAAAAATGTAATTGATAAAACTAACTCTTTCCTAGCTGACTTTTTATGGTTTCAGCTAAAATGCAAGCTAAACTGAATTCCATAATGGACCGTACTTCAAAATAATTGTAGTCTATTTGTATGCAAATAGCTGAATGACATCTCTCAATTTCAGACTCTGGCGGTAAACGCACATCAGTTTTGGGTAGATTCTAATTATGAATCTGATATAATAGGTATTGAATTAACGAGAATCTCTTACACCAGTTTTGAGAGTTAACACTCATTATTCACTATTTGAATCTTAAAAATGGAGTATGTTTATGATAAAATGTATTAGGTGGTACCATTATTTAGTAACTATTTGATCTGAAATGGTTATTTAATTTCTCCCAGACCACAGTGTTAGAAAAATGAGAATAATAATGACTCCATGATAGGATTATTGGATAATGAAGTAAGATAATGTTTACAAATTACTTAGGAAAATGTTTGTGGATCAATAAATTACAGTGTTTTCTATTCTCTGTTGCTAGATCACCCTGAAGGTCCCTCCAAATGGTCAAAACTTAGTAACTCCTTTGCAAGGCATTGCCTTGCTACAGATGTCCTAGAAAAGGTTCCCTCCATGACGAGAGCCCAACTTTAATGTGAAGACAGAGACAATCTTTAATAAGAACTGAGGAAGCAGGAATCAAACTCATAAGACAGGCCAAGTAGACACATACACAAGGTCTGCTCTGGGTCAACAATTTGCCCACCTAGTGTCACATAACACTCTCTGGCATGAATGATACCCACCCTGCCTTGCATTTCTGAGGACAAGGGCCATAGAAGGAAGACAACATTCTTTACAGGAGATGTTTATTTTCCCATTAATAAAGGGAAATTACTTTGTTGGTTAGGAGCCCAGATTTTAAAATTACTCCCATGGCTGTATCTAAAACCAATTCAATGTTTTAAAACTCAAATTTGTTTGGCATAATAGAGTTGAGGCTATCAGATCTTGTGATATGGCCAGTCATAAAATGTTCCCTGGGAACAAGAATGGGGCATACTGGGGGGAGTGGGAAGAGAAAAATCATAATCACTTATGTTCAGACGGGCATAGTGAATGCCTGGGTCAAACCTAGCTTCTGAGAACAGGAAAAAAACCCATCCAAATGGGTGGAATATGGTTATCCTACTTGTTGGCAGGATAGTGTGATTAAAGGACACCAGGCTTTAGAACTGGACAAAAAGATCTTGGCTCAAATCCGGGTTCTGCCCTTTATTCTCTGGGTGACATTGGGGAAGTTACTGACCTTGCCAAGCCTCAGTTTCTTCAGCTGTGAAATGAGGGTCATAATATTAATTGTGTTATGGGGGCTAGGATAATGTAAGTAAAACACTTGGCTCAATGCCTCATGGATTATAAGTGCTCAGCAAATGCTAGCTGTTGTTATTGTCATTTTGTTATTGCTGTTTGTGTGTTAGCAGCTATTATGTGCTAGTTAATCCACCTATTTTGCCTCTTTTAGGATAAAACACCCTGTCATGTTACTATTAACATCCCCATTTTATAGAGGAGAAAACTGACTCATATATCCAAAACCACATAGTTAAGAGAAAGCAGAGCTGAAATTAGAACCTAGGTCTGGCTGATTTCAAAGCCCATGCCATCTCTGTTGCTTCCATCACCACTGTGGAAGTGAAAAGCTTCACTTGTAAGACGTGGGCTGTAATCTAAGAAAGGCTGTGATATGTGAAAGTAAGTGATAACAGGACATCCTGACAGGTGAGTATGTAGAATCCCGGGGAAAATTTATTTCAGAGATCTGGACAAACAGGCCTGTGTTCAGGGATATCAGCAAGGTCGATCCCAAGGGTGAATTCAAGGGCTCAAGGTTACAAGGCCAGACTTAGAACAGAGCTGGCTCAGACACAAGTGTAGATGGCTCCAGGTTACCCAGAAACCCACTAGAGTTTTTAAAACCCCTGTTGGCAGCAGGAAGAACTAGGTTCAGTGTATGGGGTGGCACCAGCCAAGCTACAAGTAGGTTTCAAGTAGATCCAGATGTGGGGAGGAACAGAGGAGAAGCAGGAAATCAGGCAAGTCCTTACATCAGCAACAACCAGTCGATTGACACTTTTTTTTTTAACTTTGCAAACAGTTTCCCTGAAATTGTGCAGACACAGTCTTAAACCTGTCAATTCTGGAGGCTCCAGATTTATATAGGAACACTGCACTGTCATTCTCCAAGTGCAAAACTACAAAATGCAATGTTTCTTTCTCTTTATAGCCATCCATTCTTCCATGACCTTGAGTTTGATGACAGCTGCTTCTCTAGTTTTTCCAATTATTAGGGACCTTCTCCATGAGCACTGGCAATTCTAGAAATTAGGTAACACTCCCTGGCCTATGACTTGCACCTGTGACCCATGACAGAGGCAGCGTTCATCTATTGCAGAGTTAGCACATATGGAAAAATAGATGAAGTCACTGCCTTATCCATGTGCATGACAGACATTATTAATCAATCACAGCACTCTTTGTAATTTGGCCTAGAATATCCTCGTGGTTATGCTCCAAATCTAATCAATGGATTAGATTTAGTGCATGATAAAACTTACTGACCGGTGAAGCCTAGTGGTTTACCTTTCAATAAATCACTGAATTAAAAATAAAGCTAATAATGGCAGTTTTAAATGGACTTCCTGGTTAATTGTACAAATAAATGCCTAAGTACATTGGAATCTTGACAGAATAGGAAAAGCAAAAACAAATTTTAAAAATCCTCATTATAGAAGAAGGAATAAGGAACTCTGAATTCTTTTATTAGCAATCTGACTTAATTCAGCTATGTGAGCTTCTACTATGTGTCAAGCTGTATTCTAAGAACTTTACATGTTATCTCATTTAATACTCATAAAATATTAGATATTTTCATTGGTTTTTTTAAAAGATGAAGAACAGAATATTAAAGAGGCTAAATAACTTCATAAAGATCATGCAAGGTCATCAGAGGTAGCAATGAGATTTAAATCCAGTCCACCTAATTTTGCAACCAGTGCCCTTAACCTCTACATTTTATATTGTCTAACCAGATATATAAAGGCCAAAAGAAAAAGAAAAAGCTAAGTTGGCAAACAATGGGTATGCCCTAGATTCAGAATATTCTTAATGTGGTGGGAGTTGCTAAGACAGCAGCAGTTCTTTCAAGGCTTCACATCAGTCTGCCCCACTGGGGACCAAAGAGAATCAGGAGCTATGGCAGTGCAGGACAATCACACTCCACAATTCCAATGGATTGAGACATCAGAAAATTTCCCTTTGGGAAATTCTGTTACAGCAGTTAACTAGGACATGAAAGAAAGACTATGTGGGCACATGGCCCATGATTCTTTCTGCTCTATCAGGTTCACTGACTTAACAGAATCTCCCTTCTCTCTAGGACCACATGCATAGCCCCAACAGATGCCCTTGCCATGCACAGGAGGATGAACTATGACAGTCAATGTCAACCCATCAATTACAATGTAGGGATCAATACTAAAGGCCTTGACATTCCTGAAGTCTGTTGTCGCCACCACCTCTCATTTCCTTGTCTTATGAGTAGTTCCAAGGGAGATGGGAGCACAGCTGCGTGCTAGAGGACCCCACTCCTGTTCAAATAGCAATTAAATCCCTCAAATCTTCTCTTGCAGAAACAAAATTGTGGCCATTCTAGCATGAGCTTCCTCAACTTGTCTCCATCTCTGTTTTTCTCTATTATCACTTTTTCTTCCTTTTTTGTGCTTTCAGAAGAGAAGCATCTCCTTATTGACCAATGCTGCTGCAGGTCCTTCTGGTGCTCTCTTCTGCAGTTTCCCTGGGACATTGCTCCATTGATTCTCTCCTCCCTATCTTAAAGAGAAGAGAGGTAGCCCAGGCAGTCACAATTTTCCTCTAGCCTGTAAAACATTCTTTCCTTTGAGCCTGCTACCCTGCTGTTGCCTGATCTCTTTCTTTTCTCACTGTCCACCAACATTCTTGCAAAAGTAATGGGCACCCACCAGCCTCTACTTAATCACCACCTCTCACTGTATTACCCCTAGAATAGCACATCTGTCCCCACAACTCCAAGAGAAATGACTTCTTTTTGGTCAACCGCATGGATATTTGTATCAGATTGTGCAGTGAAGACTTCCATTTATAAATGAAAGAAACTAAGTCACCCTATTCAAGACTAAAGGGGGAAGGGAGTGTTTGTTTACTACTTCACATTCCCAAACCTTGAAAAGGGCAGGAATGGACCTGGCCAGAGAACATCATCAGGATGCTCTGTGTGACTGCCCATCTGTCTCTCATTTCTATCGTTATGTGCCAGCAGGGAAATGAGGCCATAGACCATTTTGGTCTCACATTTTTCATTGTGTTCCCTGGTGTGTTGGGAAAATCCAGAGAAAGGAATCAATTGGTCTGCCTTGATTGTATGGCCACTTCTTGAACCATTCACTGTGGCCAGAGGAAAGCCATGGCGATTGGATCAGCCTAGGTCCTCCGTCTATAAGGCTGGCTAGAAATGGACAGCATCTGGTACTAGAAGCAGCTGGGGAACCACATACATGCCTGCTGGGGAAATCACAAACTGTACAGCCACCATGATTTATGTCTACTAAACAGACTTATGTGTACAGTTGAGGATTGTGCAGAATAAAATAATAGATGGTGGAATGGTGCTCATCATCAAAATCACACAGCTATGAAGGCTGAGCAAAACTATTAAGATATATTTGCAATTCTAGCCAAACATATATTTAAGATCTTGTGTCAAGTAGACCTAATGGCTCTATGGGACCTGAGCTCTCTGACTTGAAGGGACATCCAGTAGAGCCAGATGTCCCAAAATATGAGCTCCATCTGCCTGCTGCCTTTTTGCCCCTGGAAACTCCTTTTAGTTTCAAATTTTCACAATACAAGTGCAAGCCCCTATGAGAGGGCTCCTGTCATAGTTACAAATTAACAGCCCTGGAAAGAGTAGTTCACAGACAAATCTGAACAAAAAGACCCTGCAGCAACAGAACCAGAAAACTCCTGGGAATTTTGGGACAGTGGAAAAAGAAAGTGGAGCTGCAGGAGCAACAAGTCTTTCCCAGCTTGAATTTAGCAGACAGTAATATCACATGTCAGGAGAGTGCTCTGACATTTTCTAAACATTATTATCCCCCTCAACAGAAGAAAACAGTGAGGCTAAGAAAGATTTGTTGAAGACTTGTCTTGTGTCAGGTGAACTAAATACTGGCCAGGATTTAGCTCAACCCCATTGTACAGATGAGAAAACTAAAGCTCCAGGAACCTGACCACATTTACACAGCAACATAGTGGCAGGTTCGGAATTCTCACTCAGATCTATTTACGTGGCTCCAAAAGATTGCAGATGGGGCAGTGAACAAATACGATAATTTGTTTCAGAAACTAGGTTGTTTGACTTCCAAGTTAGTGCTCTTTCTGAGGAGTACACCACCTTTCTTATTTAAACCATAATGTTGAACAAAGCATTTCCACGAGAGCAATGTCCTTTTTTCTCTTTACATCTGGGAGGTAGGCAGGAGGTGGGTGATTTTCCCTACTCAACAGCTAAAGGGACCAAGGCTCTGATGATAAACTTAGCCCAGTCAGGATGTCATTCTAAACCCAGCAGGGCTGGGAGCCCTGCAGGCACTTTGCTTTTGCTTTCTGTAGTCATCTTCCCCCCAATTCAGCCAATCCTGGAAACCAGGGCCAGGCTGGCTGTGTTTGAGTGAGCTCATCTCTCCTGGTTTTTCAGCTTCAATTCCTCATGACTGTTTTACATTCTGAACCTTTGCTCTTATTTTCAGTCTTTCATAAAGAAAAGTTGTTACATTAGAATTGAGTGACTGTCTGCCTCGTTCCTCATCTCAAATTGTATTTTTACATTATCAAGTAAATTAAAAGCCATACATTACAGAAACTCATTTAAAATTCTGTTTGGCGCACATTTGCAGAACTTTTGCTGATTCAATGAATGCCCCACTTACCAATCATGTGTAAATCAGCGTTTTGCTGTGGGGAATACTTTAGGGCCCGCTGAACTGACAGCGTCCAGTTGATACTTTCTCAAGTTTCAGGTTCTCTCTAGCCCTCCTCACCTGAGCCTGGGAACAAGGGGGGGAGCTAAGCCCAGGAAGGCAATGTGACTTGTGGGGCATGTGCCCATGACTTTACACCTCAAGAAGAAGGGGGAAATGACCCATCCTTGGTAGTGGCAACATCTCTGGCAGAATCGCCACTAGTATAGTAATAGCCAATAGCCAGAACTGGCTTCCGGGGCACGCTACCTGTGCAGTTATAAAAGGCACAGTGTTGAAAGAGTCCCATGCTTAGTTTAGTTATCTGCTATTGCCAAATGAAATTCTTGATCATTTTTTAGCAAAAGTCTCTCATTTTCATTTTTGCAGTACACATTACACAGTCGATTTTGTTGACAGCTGTCATTTAGTGAACACTTTTCTCCAAGTCAGACCTTGAGCTTCTCTTGCATCATCTAATTTAATATTTACAGTATTCAGTTATTCAACAAATATTGAGCCACTCATTAGGTACCAGGCACTGTGCTAAGCCCCAGGGATGCTAGAAGAAATAAGACAGGCGTGGTCTCTGCCTTCATGGAACTTACATTCAAACAGTATAATCAAAGATAAATCAAAACTGTAATAACTCTTCTCAAGGAAAAAACAATAATGAAAGACCAAGGTAAATATATTAGAAAGGATTCATTTAAAATAAAGTGACAAGGAAGGGCATTTCTGAGAGCCTAAGAGGGAACAATTCTTGTACTCATTTTACCGATAAGGAAATTGAATCTCAGATAAGTTAGGTGACTTAGCCAAAGTCATAGAGCCAGACAGTGGGAGTGGCAAGCTCTGAAATCAAGTCTTTCTGACCCAGGGGACAGTGTGTTATAACAAATCTTTTCAAACTTCAAATAATAGTAATCACTGGGGATTGTATTAAACTACAGATTCTGATTCTTGGATGGTGCTGATGCTGCTGGGCCCAGAACCCCACTCTGAGTACAAGGCCCTAACCCCCTGTGTTAGTGGACATGGTTGGGTGACTGCAGACAGAATTCCTGGGCACTAAGCCCTGGAAAGGTGGTTCTTGCCATCACAAGTGATGGGTAGTGCCAGAGGGGCAGAGTGGAAACTCAAGGGCTGTAACTCCTCAAGGATTTCATGAATCTGCAAAAACCCTGGGGGAAAGAATGAAAAAATCACCCTAACAATTCTGACCAAGAACTTGGAGAAGGGCTCACCTACAAGAGGAGTTTTGTCCACCTCTACAGATCCAAAGGTCTAGGTATATCACCTTGAGTGCTAAGAAATGTTTCTTTCTTATGTCCAATTACAATCTCTCTTATTGTATCTTAAGCTCATTTTCTTTTGCAAATTTCTTTATGAAGAAAGAACACAAGCAGTTAGCATTTCCACATATTGAAGTTAGTTTCAAGTCATCTCTTCTGTTTCTAAGTCCAAATCTAAATACCTCATTGCATTTTATTTTTGTCTTTATAGGAGTATGGGAGTCATTTTTAAAAATCTCTACAATAATCTTTTTTCTGATTCTTCTGCAGTTTTTATGAGCCAAATATGACATTATGAGATCTGACTAATTCATAGCAAAAATAACCACTTCCCAGCCCTCATAGAACACACTTCTTTTTTCCCCACAATATATTAAACTTATGGTCAACTATGAATGCCAGGTCTCTTTCTACTGTTTATGTATATGTTGAGTCTCTGTTCTCTGTGTTTGTCTTTTTTGTTAAGTACTGAAACTATGGCGATTAACACAGTAGCTGCCGCATAGTAGATAATTAATAAATATCAGTGAAATAAACGCATAAACAATCTTGAACTAGTTTTTGCTGAATTATAACTTGTTTTTAAAGTATATTTCTATGCTTAAATCATTAGGAACCTCCCTGAAGGGGGAAGTGACCTCACTTAGAGCAAAGACATGAGTGTAGAATTACCTGGAGGCATCTAATAAATATTTTCCATGAGTGATGGTTGACCAAAGAAAGAGCAGTCTGTAATTTTTGAGATGATATAGAGAAAAGAAGGACTAAGAAAGACTATAGGACTGGGAATCAACCAGCCAAGCTTCTAGCATTGGCCATACCCCAAACTGGCTGTGTGACCTTGAGGAATTCATTAGACTTCTCTGGGCTTCAAGTATCCTAGCCAAGATACGATGGGTGGAATGAGATGATCTCTAAGTTTCTCTTTAGCACTAACAATCTGTGGATCCATATGAACACTTGTATCAGGGTTTAGAAAATAGAAACCAGTTGCCAAAAGACAAAGATTTGTTTAGAAATGCAAGTATCTGTCAGAGAGGATCCTTGGACAAAAACAGCTCTTGCTTTCTCCTTTGGAGTCGTATTTTCCACTCTTGTGGCTTATTGCAATGGTCTTTAATGAATGCAGTTTTCTTTGTGATCCCTTTCTGTTTGCCATGCCTAGCTAGATTTGTGTGGTGCCTTATCACACCATTTGGCTCTGCGTCTGCCCATGTTTGGTTGCAAAGTTCACAGTACTCCTCATGGTGTGTTTGATCTGCCCTCGAAACTCCCATTGACTTTGTGTACTCATTGCCTGATAAGGCCCATTTAATCTGCACAACTATTCAACACAAAGATGGATAATTAAACATTCTGTGGATTTCAGTCTCATTTTCCAAGATGTAAGGGGTTTCCTGGCAGCACTGTCTGCCTGAATCCCTCGGAGCTTCCTGAGAACTCTCCCTTCATAACCTACAGATAAATCACTCTTCTTCCCCCAGAAACATAGCCACTCTCTCTTTCCTAAGGGCATCTACATCATTTGTACCTGGGCCATGGTTAGAATATTTCAGGTAATTTCAGCTCCAGGAGGGCAACACTGCAGTATCAGTTGGCCTCCATTTACCTCTGTTCCTTCCTGCCTGCCCTCTACTGAGAGCCTGTTTTTGCCAGGAAATTTTGTTTTTGTTTGTTTCCAATCCAATACACAAGCTTCCCACAGGTACCTAATGTGCCATCTGCATTTTAGCAAATATTATCTCCTCATTCAGCCTAAATCAAGGGCTTTTCTCTTAGCATCTGGAATTTGTAGGTATGCTGCATGCATTGGCAGAGCTAACCATGAGTGGAAACAAAATAGCATCTGTGAAATGGGATAATATAGGGACAGAGGCCAAGGAACTTTGGAGTAAGCAAAAGAGAAAACTCCAGCTGTATTCAAGGGAAAATTAATCAAAGCAACATGTGTTGTGTATTTGAGACCTACTATGTGCCTAGCAATGTGCTGAATGCTTTTAATAATGCCAACTACTCATCTCAATATCTCCATGTAGTATTAGTTTCAACTTAGAAGGAGTAAGGCTAGGAGAGAAAAAAAATAACTTTCTCAAAGTCAAGCAACTAATAAGTGGGTTCAAACCTAGGCTTTCTTTTTATTAATTTGTGTAAATTTATGGGGTAGAACTATAATTTTGTTACATGTATAGATTGCATAGTGGTGAAGTCAGGGCATTTAGGGTATCCGTCACTCAAATAACATACATCATAATCACTAAGTAATCTCTCATCATTCATCCCCCTCACATCCTCTCACCTTTCTGGATCTCTATTGTCCATTCCACAGTCTATGCCCATGTGGACATATTATTTAGCTCTCATTTGTAAGTGAGCACATGCAGTAGTTGCTCTTCTGTGTCTGAGTGGTTTCACCTAAGACAATGACCTTCAGTTCCATCCATGTTGCTGCAAAAGACATGATTTTAATTTTCTATGGCTGAATAGTATTCCATTGTGTATATGTAACACATATTCTTTATCCAGTCTTTCAGTGATGGGCACTTAAGTTGATTCCATGTTTTTGCTATTGTCAATAGTGTTGTGATCAACTTATGGGTGCAGGTATCTTTTTTATATAGTGATTTATTTTCCTTTCAAACCTAGGCCTTCTTAACTTTAAAATTTATGTTCTTTCCCTTTTTTATCTAACTGCTGTGAGAGGGAAGAGTACATGTGAGGACAAGTGCAGAAGAGGAGAGGGAGATACAGGAAAGGAAAGGATGTAGGTACATTCACAGCTGCCTCAAGTGGCACTCAGAGTGTGTCATCAATGCCAGTGATCTGTCATCAATACCAGAAACTACATACACTTTACAATTTGGTTCCAGCACAACAAAAGTCAGTACATGTAACTCTCTTCTGAATCTTTCATCATCAGGCTTCTCATTGGGGAATTCTCCAAGTGTGCACAAGTGTCCACACATCCCCATGACCTATTTAGTAGTCAATGTTTGGGGTGCAGGCTACCCATTCTTAGTTTCTAGCCTTTCCCACCCATGTATATGCACTATGATCTCTGACTGTAAGCAAGCATGCTAAAAATGTAGTAGCCTACAACAATATCATCACTTTATTATTACCTCTCATGGTTCTGAGGGATAACTGGGCTCAGCTGGACGGTTCTTGCTCAAGGTCTCTCATGTGGCTGCAGGCAGACATTGGCCTATACTGAAGACATCTCAGGTGGTTGGTTCTGTCATTTAATGGCTCACTTGTGGCCTCTCCATGTGACTGGAGCTTTCTCACAGCACAAGGTTGGGTTCTAAGAGAAGCAGCTTGAGCGACCCTTGGGAAGCTGGGTCAAGTTTTAGGCCTTGGATGTCTCACAGCATCACTTTGCCACACCCATAGCTCTGCTTAGATTCAAGGGGAGGGAACATAGACCTCACTTCTTGATGAAAGGAGTGTCACTGTCACATAGTAAGAGGAGTATGTGCAATGGATCTTATCATGACCATCTTGGAAACTATATTTTGCCAGAATCCTCCTGTTTTATTTATCTCTCATATGTGGCATATACTCATCTTTTCTCCCAAGATCACTGTATCCCATACCACTACAGCATCATCTCAGAGTCAGGATCTCAAGCACTAAGTAAGATACACTGTGGGTGAGGCTCCTTGGATACCACTCCTTGACTACTGTTTTTCTATCTGAAGATGTGTGAACTAAAGAGACAAGTTATCTGCCCTCTAAAGACATCACTTTCTAAGCATTCACTCTGAATTGGGCCCCGAATCTGGCATTTAGATGAGTTACTTATCAACAGTCCTGAGAAGTAAGTAATATTATTTCTAATTCCAGGCATATCAAAGTAAGTACCCAAGATCTTATAGTTACTAAGAGTCTTTAGCTCCCCAATGAGGCTAGTTGAACACACATTATGCAAGACAAATTATAAACACCTTACCATGCAGCTAACTTATATTCAGTAGTATTAATTTATATTCAGTAGTAATTCTGAAAGTGTCCACAGACCACAAGGAGTCCCTGAAATATTTGCAGGAAACCCAAGAAGTTAAAACTGTTTTCATAATAATATTAAGACTTTTCATGCCCTTTTCACTTGACATTTGCACTGATGGTACAAAAGCATGAGAGTTAAAAGGAACCTGGCCTCCTCAAAGAAATAGCTGAGCCAGGGACTGGAGCAAAGTCGGTACAAAGATTAGCCAGTAATAATGTATTAGGCCAGAAAGTGAGAAGGTGGTCAAGGAAAACAATGATTGGGCCACATAATAGACATAGGAGATAGCTTGGAAGGCTCCTCCTGGCTAGATCTGGGACAATTTTAGGACCAAAATAATTAAGTTCTGGGAAATACTATAAACAATTTAAAAAAACCCAGAAAGTCATGAGTTTAGACCAATAAAAGATAAATAGATGATAGATAGACACATCATAGGAGAATAAAAGAGGGCTCTTGCTTACAGTATAATGCTAAGGCTAATTGGTACATATGGAGGGGATGCTGAAACTGGAGAATCATCATTTTGCAATCTCCATAGTTGTAATCTCCAAAGATTGGATCAGGCAAGAGCCATCAATGGATGCTAAATCTAGGAGATTTTTATGAGAAGCTGAATTTGCATGGTCTTGAAGGATCTCACCACATACTACTTATTGTGGTAAAAGAGAAAAATAAAATAAATTAAAAATTAAAAGAGTGGAAAATTAAAGAGTGGAAAACTCGAACCACGCCTGGACGAATGATCACAGTTAATATTACTAATGAAAGGCATATGGTGATCGTGTGACTTCACATGTGGCTTCTGAGAAAGACACTCATGCAGTATTCTGGCATAGGATGCATAATGTGAACCTAATCACAATGCAACATCAGAAAAACACAAAATGAAGGATGTTCTATTTTTTTCTTTTTATAAGTGGATGCATGGAAGAAGATGGCCTCTACTCTTTAAAAAGTGTCATTAAAAAAGGTTGTGGAAATGTTTCAGATTAAAGGAGGCTGAAAAGACAAGATAACTAAATACAATACTACCTGATACTGGATCTTATACCTGTAAATTATCACATTAGGTCAACAGACAAAACTGGAATACAGACAATAAAAATGTTATCAGTGTAACTTTATAAAGTTGATAACTCTACTGTGGTTATCGAAGAGAAAATTCCTTCCCTTAGCAAACAAATATTGAAATATTTAAGGGTAAATGGCCATGATGTATGTAACTTAAACTCAAATGATTGAGGGGAAGAAAAGAGGTGGGGAAAGAGGGTAAACGATAAGGCAAAAGGAGAAAAATTTTAAAATGGTGAATCAAAATAAAGAGTATGTGGGTATTCCTTGAATTATTTTTATTTTTGAAAAATTTTAAGGTAAATGTGTCTCCAAACAGAAAATTTAACATAACAAAAGCAATGATGGAGCCTTTGCTGGTGTTTTACACAAATTAGGCAATGCCCCCAAATGGTAGCAGGTGTTGTGGTGTGTTCTTCACCACCACATACTCACAATGAAAGAAAGGAAAGGAAAGGAAAGGAAAGGAAAGGAAAGGAAAGGAAAGGA